>NC_134460.1:15276730-15597884 GCF_047948215.1 Lycorma delicatula | reverse complement strand
TGATGGTAACCCGACAACCGACAGATGTCCGATCTGTTTAACAGAATCGGTTACTGTTGAGTTGTCGGGTTGCGGTCATCGATACTGTGAAGACTGTGTGAGGAAATTAGCGAGATATAGCAGGAATTGTCCCGTCTGTCGACGGGATATGTGTGGATACCATCGGATTAGAGAGGGAGACGACGGCAGTAATTGATGTAAGTAATTATAATTTTTTTACATTAAATTTTTTTTTGGGAAAAGGTGATTTATATAATTTGTCATATTTTTTTACAAATAATTTCTTTTCACTAAAAATAAAAAAAAGTCATTTATATTATTAGATATATACTTTATTTCATATTTTTTACATTAAATTTTTTTGAAAAAAAAGTGATTTATATAATTAGATACATAATTTGTCATATTTTTTTACAAATAATTTTTTTTCACTTAAAAGAAAAAAAAGTCATTTATATTATTAGATATATACTTTATTTCATATTTTAAATTTTTTTGAAAAAAGTGATTTATGTAATTAGATATATATACTTTGTCCTATTTTTTTACATATAATTTTTTTCACTTAAAAAAAAAGAAAGGCAATATATATCCGCATGATAAAATAATATTAAAAATAGTTATGATCGTGGTCTATGTGGTCTTCGGTTCTCTGGCTTCTTTGTATGTAGTCATGACCATGGGCTATGAGGACATCGTTTTCGATTCTCGGTCTCTTTCGGGAAGTGTTGTCATTGGCGGGTACTTTTCTTTTTTTTATGCTATAATGACCGTAAGGAATAGTGTCAATTTTGTTTTCTAATATGTAACGTTTATCGTCGTAAGGTGAAAGCGATTTCTTTGACTTGTTAATGGAAAATATATTGTGCAAAGTGCTTATGATTCCGTACGCGCTTGTATACGTAACGGAATCATTAAAAAGACTTTTTTTGTACAGATCGTGTCTAAGATCCTTTGCAATGGATACTCTAGGAATACCCTTTGCTACATTCTTCTCTTTCTTGTCGAATTCGAGAATGCTATACATCTTAGCACGAAGTCCGACAAATTCACGAATAGCTTTTCCATTCATTTCGTCTTTGAATTTACCAAGTCGTTTTTTATTGGTATTACTGAAACATGCGTGATCGCGAGGATAATCTGAAGTATCGAACCGATCGATATCGTGAAGAATATCGTCGTAAACGTTATCGGTCACGATATGATACATCAGACTGTCCGTATCGGTCATTAGAAGATTTATATTATGACCGTACTTTTCTACCATGTAGTCATAGTGGAATTCGTACATGATCATTTTGCTAATGTCCAATACGGTAAATCCAATGTAGATCGGACGATTGAGAAATATCTCCGTTTTCTTCAGACTTACCCCAACGACATCCTTGTTATAGATGTACCAAGCTTTAACTCTCGGTTTTGCAATCACCTTATCCAATTTACGTTCGTTAGTAACCAGTTGGAAGTCTATTCTGTTTCGTACGTTTTCCAAGGACTTGCCGTACACCGCGTTGTTCATCAACTTAAAAAAGTCCTTTTCAAAACTGTTTCGTGCTTGTGCACGCTTTTCAGTATTGAAGTCGATGTACGGTTTCAACCAAGGCGACTGGGAGAATTCCAGAACTCTGTGAACGTTTTTCATTTTCAGTCCTAGTCGAGTATACAACTTTAGGTTTCTGTAATGTAAAACGTATTTTTGTTTGTCGTACAATGTTGTCATTAATTTCTTTACGGGACATCTCTTTATGTCCTTCAAATAGGGGGACAACATATCATCGGTTGGTACTAACCGTTCTGGTGCGAGAGGGTAATCCTTGTGACGATCGTGCAATTCTTGTGGATACTCAAGATCCACTTCCAAGATGTAGCCCTTTTCACCACGATCGTCAACGCTGTTAATATCGAGATTGTCAATCTCTTCAGTACTCAACCACCTAAATTTAGCGTGTGGTAAGGGCTCAACCATGGCTGTTCCGTAAAGGTTGTTGCAATCGTAATATTGAACCCAGGATGTGGGTTCGGATGGGTCATACTGATCTGGAATGTTTGGATTGTTCGCCTTGGCGTGTCTGGTTGAAATCATGGCTACACCGCCTCGTGTACCTTTTTCGACAAACAGATGCATATCTATGTCGGTCAACAGTTCCAATTTTTGTTGGGTAAATTTTAACATGGCATTCCACGTGAAATGAGGGGTGGAGTAAAAGTGACAGGGGTCCAAACCGTAATATTGCATAGACGTACTTCGGAAATTTTCAAAGACGTCTGCCAACAATAATACGTCGCTAAGAAGATAAAGATCGTGGTAATCGCCTAACGTATTGCAGTCAAACGTTTCCCACACGTGTTGAGCGTGGACGTAATCATCGTCCGTTATGTTCTCTCTTCTTAGCGTACTGTAAAATGCCATCTGCGGTGGAAGTTGGGTTTCGAAAAACTTGTTTATATGGGTCATGTACTCGTACGGGTAAACGCCTTTACGGATTAAACAATCTCTTTTCTCGGGTAGCGGGTAACAGTTTGTGAGACGTTTAAATACGGTGTCTTTGTCCTGACAATCTTTTACTAGATTTTCCACAAGTTTTTCGAGTGACGACGAAAGAAATTGTAAAGAGTCCAAGAACCTCAACGGACCGACGGACAGTGACTGTAATCGCTCGGACGTGTTGGCGATACAGTTTATTTTTACATCGTCCTTATATTTTCCCAAAGCTTGAACTATATGATGGCTATCGTAACCGCGGAGGTTATGAAAAAATACTGGGATATGCTCGGTGCGCTTACAATTTAAATTGCACTCGTTATGACATGCACCGAGAAACCGTCCTGTGGTATGCGAGTGATGACGTACACGGTCATCGGTCAACTCACAATGACAAAGAAAACACTCGGTAGCCCTTTGAAATGTTTCAGTGTCTTCGGGAGTCATCACCATCGGTTTTTCGGTGATCATAATTTGGTGCAATCTATCGGCGTGACCGAGCAATTCATCCAGCATCTTTTCAACGATATTTTCACCATCGGTTCTCGCTCGGTAGACTACAGGACCTTCACAAATCTCCCCTTCCTCGTCGACGATTACATAGGCGTAACCGGACGGAAGATGATGGGCTACCTTATCGGTAAAACTAGTGTTGGGTTTAGGGGTGGCAGTGTCCATCGGATGTACAAATGATTCAAAGTCTGCATACACCGTATACGGAACGCGTAGTGTGGACGAGTAGTCCCTAAACTTCATCACGCATTCCTTTTCTTTAGCGGGATCGGGAACTCTTATCCTTTGTGCACCGTGTCGCTTACACTCGATCAAATGTTGGTTTAGGTTTTGTGTAGCGACATGTGGGTCTGATGAACTGAAACGGTGCAAACAGTAAGGGCAATATTGGCTGCTACCGCCATGTTTTGTAAGACCTGAAAGGAGACGAGATAGCCCATTTTTACCTGGTTTGGTATTTATAAGGCAGTAGTGAAATTTATCTCTCGTCTCCCCTGCAAGCAGCAATAGGTGTATGCAGTGGGTACGATCGCGGTTTTCGGTAACACGCACCGGGTACACGCGATCGTTATCTTCTTCATAGCCGTAGACATTGATGCTTATTGTGGGATTCAACACCTCGAAGCGATCAATGTCTTTTACCTTTACTGGGTATGATATCCCGGTCATGTTAATTTCATGTTCAAAGCGTGCATACCAACTCTGACGATAGTGACGTCCTGGTTGGTCATGCAGGTATGCTAGTACGGACCATAGGAAACATTTTTCATCATGCGGATTTTTTACATTAATTATTGCCTCTCTTTTTACAAGTTTTTGTGGTGTTTTTATAAATGAACTAGAGGCGCCATATAACGGACGGTAACGGATAATATTTAAATCAATATATATTATTTTATTCATTACCCATCCGCTGCCGTTGTTGATGAATTTGGTCAGTGTCTCTATAATTTTCTCCACTGATTCTATCCATGATTCTTCAACAACGTCGGTGTTATCGTCCAAATTTATCACCGTTCTAGTTTTTCCATGCAAGTACAAATTTGTGAATGTTGTTTCTACTCCGTCTTCGAGTTGTGTCCGCTTCATCAATTCAACATTTGCTGCAACGTACCTGTAGAAACAGAATAATTTTAGTACATATTGACTACTTTAAAAAAAAAACCAAAAAAAAAAAAAACAGTACATTTACAAAAAAATATTAACGTTTTTTTAATTACCATTTTATGTTGCCATCAAAGCGTCTGCCTTCTTCCTTCAAACAGTTCAGGATGTTCTTCTGATACCGTAGAAGGGTTGAAAGGAGATACAACTCCTCAGAGTCAGACAGGTCCCATCGAAGACGGATGACGTTGTTATTTATTGCATGGATAACTACCGGTGATACCATTTCAATTTTTTTTGTAATATCTGAAACAAATTAAAATAACATATATCGTAACATTGTTTTTTTTTTTTGTGTGTTTCAGTGAATAACAGAAGAAGACATTTTTTTCATTATATATATCATTTATTTTATTTGTTTAAAAGTATTTTTTATTGTATTTATTTTAATTGTATAAAGTATTTTTTAATTGTATTTATTTTAATTGTTTAAAAGTATTTTTTTTAAATTTATAAAGTATGTTTTTATCGTATTTATTTTTTTAGATTTAATTAAATAATTTATTTGATTTGATTTGATTGAAAGTTATTTGATAATACCATACTGTTCCATTAGTATTTATTTTTTTTTATTTAATTAAAGTAAAACTTACTTTGCTAATTAAGATGAAAATGTAATGATCTCTCTCCGATCGATGTATTCACTTTCAATAACAGATTGCGAATGATGAAATCACACAAATTTTTTCACTTATATACACGCAACCGAATTTAACCGGTTACAACAACTCAAGTCACTTTTGTATTAGTGACCCGATAATAATAAAAAAAAAAAAAAAATTTCTTTATCGCTTCCGCTCTTATTAGAGACGACGTTCGAGTTCGCACGTACGCACTAACGGCTAGTGCGCATGCGCCGATTCGAATTCCAACGCTGCGATTGGTCAATCGGACAACTTCAGACCACGTCGGTCCCACAATTCTTCAGTCGAGCGCCGCATCTCGCACGGTAAACACGTCTGCGTCACTCCGCTGACGCACGCACGCAAACACACGCGCAGCAGACACCGCCGCCACCGCCTCCCGGTGCACGATCCACGACGAGAACCTCTCTCCGTCGCGGTAACGCCTCCCGACGCCATCGCCTGGACGACCAGGATCATCCTCGAGGTACGTCTATATTCACTTGTGTGTATATGTATGTGTGTGCGCGTGTGTGTGTGTGTGTGTTTGTGTGTTGCAGCAGACATCGCCGCCACCGCCTCCCGGTGCACGATCCACGACGAGAACCTCTCTCCGTCGCGGTAACGCCTCCCGACGCCATCGCCTGGACGACCAGGATCATCCTCGAGGTACGTCTATATTCACTTGTGTGTATATGTATGTGTGTGCGCGTGTGTGTGTACAGACTGATGTTACGTTAAAATTCACAGCTTACGTAGAACATTTTTCACTCATTACATCAGGGAGTCACCGCAGCCGATTGGTTTAAGGCGTCAGTCGGTCGCGTCCCGTCATGACCGGGTTCGAATCCTCTAGCCGACAGATTTTTTTTCACTTTAAATATTATTCATTTATTTAATTCAAATCGACCGCCACACAACAGTGATACCAACCTTTGAAATATTTCTTCAATATATAAACATGTCAACAAAAAATAAATCAAGTTGGTAACACTGACTCACATCGACATAAAATAAATCAAGTTGGCAACATTGACGGGGTACCGGCGCCAATGACGTCACAATCCAAGATGGCTGACCACCGCCATCTTGGAATCCAAGATGGCGGACAGCCGCCATCTTGAAATGACGTCACTGTTTGGCGCCGTACCACCATTTCCACCATTTTAATATTGGAAGGACAGGTAGAAGGGAAAAATTGTGTAGGCAGGCCACGTTTGGAGTATGTAAAACAAATTGTTGGGGATGTAGGATGTAGAGGGTATACTGAAATGAAACGACTAGCACTAGATAGGGAATCTTGCAGAGCTGCATCAAACCAGTCAAATATTTTTATGAATACAAATATACAAATATTTTTATGAATATATATATGTTTAAATAGATTTAAAAAAATTATATATAAAAATCGCACGCTCATCAATTATAATATATTAAAGAGCAATATCTGTCAGCAATGTGTTTTTCGACAGTCGTATTTTTTAATTTTTAATATTTATCTCTTCTTTTATATTTATTACCGCAGTCGTTTTTTACGTATAAAGTACTATTTTTTACAGATCAAAGGATTTTTTTTTTTTAATAAAATTTTGGATTAGAATGAGTTGATATTTTTCAAAAGAAACGAAATAAAATAACGATATGTCGGTCTTCTTGATTAGAACTGCGTAAGAGTTTTCTTAATTTATTTTGAAATTCCTAAATTGTATTTTTATATACTTGTAATACGAAAAGACCTTCAACAAAACGCTTTTCGTATGGAAAAAAAGGAGGTTCATAATATACAAAAATACTTCTTTATATATTAGTATAATATGACATATGTTAAAAAGGCTTGTAATCAGATCCAACACGGTAAACATCCATGAGATGAGCGGAGTCTACAGAGCACCAGTTGAGCTCTTTACGCACTAGGCAATCAGTAGCCGGCGATCAAGCTGGCAGGAAATCAAAATTGAACAACAGCTTAGCAGACCAAATCAGCAACTCAGAATTAGTTATTAATGTCTTAACCGATAACCAAAATGGATGTCGACGAAGTAGCTGGTTATTAGAGAAAAAAAAAATACTGAATGTATCCTTTACGGGATGAACATAGAAAAAAAGGAATATTTAAAGTACTTTTTTTTACAAGCACGACAATATAAAAATAATTTATAAGAATTTCTATAAAATTATTTGACGATTTGTTAAATACATTTAGGTCACCGATAAGTGACAGGGTTATGAATTTTAGATCTTAGTTTTACCGTGAAAAAAAGCGACATAACCAGCCGGTCTCTCGGTGCGTCGAAGTAAGCACACAAGTTCAAGGTCAACCGTCGTCGCCGGGTGAGGTGCAACGGATACCTTGAACTTGTGCTTACATAGGCGTATTAACACTACTTTCATGTTATCTTAGTTCACGCGACCGATTGTGCCATACACTCATATTAACCTTTGAGTTTAGCGATCGCTATCAACTTGGTCACCGTTAATTAATTGTCTAGTGCGAAACAAGTCTTACCGTCACATTCTGTAATCGTTAGAAATGTAACACTATCCTTAGAGATTTACAAAGTACCCAACGATAGATAGGGTGGCCGGTGAGCCACCCGATTATTTTTCATCGCCAAGGAATCATATCGGATGATTCATACGGGGATTGTCACAAAAATTTAATACCTATATACTAAAACAATTTTTGAGTCGCAATCTTCTTGAAACACATCGCTTTATTGTTAGGAAAATAGTTTTTTTACGGATGAGTAACATTAAATACGGATTCGTTTATACTGATTTTTCCTGACTAATTTAATAAAAATTTCCTGACTCTCATAATGGTATGTATTGCCATTTATTCCGCAAAATATAGATTTCTATTTTTTTGCAACCTCCACCATCATCCCCATAACTGTCCAACTCACGCCTTTTTTATTCATTTATTATTACACTCATCTTTTAATGATTTTTTACAATAGACATTTAAAAACAATTGGCTTGGATCTAAGACTGCTAAAAACTTTTCACAAAAAAAAAGCTCACATTATTTTGCAAAATAAACAAAAAACAATATTAAATAACTTGATTTACATAAAATTTTTAACAAAACACAGATTTTCATTTAACAAAAATTGAATATTATGTATGATCACAACTCGAAGAAAAACTAAAATTACTGTGACTGAAAGTAATACAGATAAAAAAACTAGAACAGAACACCTTATTTTATTCAGAAAACAAACATTATTAACATTTACTTGAAAAATATTTTGTCATTATTATTCTAGCATATTTCCAGAATGCCTTCAAAATATGGTACAAGGCGATAAGAGCATTTAGTAGCTCTAAGCTGGAATTTTGATTCTATACAATTATCAGGAAACACAATTTAAAAAATTGAACCAACATCTTCACATGAACTTAAGGATAACTTATTTTGTACAACATTGAGAATATGTGGGTTCTCTGCCTTAGAAACATTGTCTTTAAAATAAAAATAAATAATTGTGTTGCCATTTTGTATATATGAAATTGAGGATTCAAATATATCATTTGCTGCAGAAATGCTGTTATTCTGATCAGAAGATCCGCAAAGAACATACAGATGCATCACAACCACTATTCTCATAACTGTTGATCAAAGTTTTAGTCTGGCAAGTTGAACCGCCACTGGTAAATGAAAAAAAATTTCAGTGAAGGCTGAGAATTCCGTATCTTGTTTCATTAGAAACTTAAAATTTTTTTTTTTTTTTTTCTCAGGAATGGTCGAACTGAGAATGTACAAGACTACATACACTTCATTTACACTCATACATAACATCTTCATTCATCCTCTGAAGAATTATCTAAACGGTAGTTACCGGAGGCTAAACAGGAAAGAAAGAAGAAGAAGAACATTAAATACGGAAATAATCTTACATATAATATCAAAGAAGATTGCATTTCTTTTAATTTAAAACACCGAATAAAAGTAATAGACAATCTATTTAGCGATTACAATAATAAATTACGGTAAATATTCACATTTAAAAAAAAAAGAAATGAAATGCTATCAAAAATAAAATTAGTCTTTTGTTTTAATAAGATCACCTACGCTTGGTATTGTTGGAATTTTGCTCTTATTTTCAAACAATTCGTTTCTGAATGTTTGTTCGAGGTGAAGTCACTAGTAATGTTGATATGCCTTCACGATAAAAATTTTATTGTCTGCTCTAACAAGTGTTCCGTTAAATAAAATAGGAGAAATGTAGATATTTATTTATAACATGAAAATTAGAAGCGTGTTTAAATATCATTTATATTAATTTAAATATACTGTTTTATTAATAGTTATTAACCTCTGATTGTAAAAATTGTTGAATTACAGTGAAAAATACGTAATATTTTATTTCAGCAATAACTTCAGTTTTTGCGTTTTTTTTATTGTTTTTTTTTTTTTGTCTTCAGCCATTTGACTGGTTTGATGCAGCTCTCCAAGATTCCCTATCTAGTGCTAGTCGTTTCATTTCAGTATACCCTCTACATCCTACATCCCCAACAATTTGTTTTACATACTCCAAACGTGGCCTGCCTACACAATTTTTCCCTTCTAGCTGTCCTTCCAATATTAAAGCGACTATTCCAGGATGCCTTAGTATGTGGCCTATAAGTCTGTCTCTTCTTTTAACTATATTTTTCCAAATGCTTCTTTCTTCATCTATTTGCCGCAATACCTCTTCATTTGTCACTTTATCCACCCATCTGATTTTTAACATTCTCCTATAGCACCGCATTTCAAAAGCTTCTAATCTTTTCTTCTCAGATACTCCGATTGTCCAAGTTTCACTTCCATATAAAGCGACACTCCAAACATACACTTTCAAAAATCTTTTCCTGACATTTAAATTAATTTTTGATGTAAACAAATTATATTTCTTACTGAAGGCTCGTTTAGCTTGTGCTATTCGGCATTTTATATCGCTCCTGCTTCGTCCATCTTTAGTAATTTTACTTCCCAAATAACAAAATTCTTCTACCTCCATAATCTTTTCTCCTCCTATTTTCACATTCAGCGGTTTTATTGTTATTATTGAATTATTATTTATTGTTAAAAACGTTTTTACAGTCGGAAGTATTAATTATTAATAAATCAATATATCTAAATTAAAAAAAAAAAAAATATGTATATAAAATCGGATTCGAACCGATGTGCCTTCCTCTTGTAAGTTCCAAATATTTCATTAATTAAAATTTTATTTAGCTGTAATTCTGAAACCGATGAAAATAAGTACCGCTTATGATATTCTCTCAAAGAGAGATTATTACTAGAGTTAAGAAAAAGTTCAAAATTCAAATGTTTTGGATTTTGGGCTTTTTTGGCTCAGTCGATTGCATTCAGAGAGGTACAAAACTATATGTTACAGTCCTAAATGCAAAATTTCAAAATTCTACGGCTAATCGTGTTTGAGTTACGCGAGATCCGTACGTACAGACGTCATGCCGAAAATAGTCAAAATGAATTCAGGGATTTTGAAAATGGATATTTCCCTTGTAATCTGAAAACCGGAATTTTTCGCGATTACAATACTTCCTTTACTTCGTGCATGGAAATAAAAAAAAGGTTCTATGTTATCCCATATTCTTCTTTATGTTATTCGAAATAATTTCACATGATCATTAACATTTATCTTATAAAAATAAATAAATTAATGAAGCTAAATTGAAATATATATATTTTTTTGCTATTTATTGATCTAATTGGACTATAAATTTAAAAAAAATACAAAATTATCTCATTAACTAAATGAAATATATCCAATTTCTTATTATTATCCTAACTCAACTTACGAGTTTTTCAATAAACAGTCGACCGAATATACTCTTACATTTAACGATATTTATTGTAATTCTATATTAATGTAATGTGCGACCATTACTAGTGGAAGATTTAACCGATGAGGTTACAACTAATGTAATTTAATTGTATAATAAAAAAGTATATTTATTCAAGATAATTCGGAAATATTTTTTTCCATATTATTTAAACATATAAATATCCATATTTAAATTGTCTTGCTATTCGGGTTTTTACTGTATCTTGATTTACTTGCACAAAACTTTTTAAATGTATAGTATACCTAATATAATCTGCTACTATAATTTACAAAAACAATTGGTGTAATTATTAAATGGATAAGAAATTCGAACAGCTATATTAGTCTTAAGCATAAATTTTTCAATATTTCATATATATATATTTTAATGTATACATATGGAATAAAATTAACATTAACCGAGGTTAAAACGTATAAATTGATCAATCAAACTATATTTAGATGTAGGGTAAAGCTCTACAAACGCCTAATAACGGGGAAATTTACAAAACCTATTAATATAAATATGGTTAACTTACAAGTGCTAATAACATCGTGTAACATATATTTTAATGGGCTGTATGAATCCCTGTAAGCACGTTGCTACACGTTTTCAAGTGCCATAACCTTTATAATTCTTACAAGCATTTAGAATCCGGCTTCATCCAGGTTTAAATTACAAGTTATTATTTGCATTGTACATTAAAACTGTTTTTTTTTTTTTTTTTTTTTTAACTGTGAACAACGATTAATGTTGCATAATTTTAAGAAATAATAATGATTAAATAGTTTAATAATAAATTTATATAATTCACAACAAAATTATAGTAATTTTTTGTTATTTTTATTCTTGGAAACTGATAGGTAAGTTTTTTGAACTTCATTCTCTTGGCTTTGTTTATTCAATTATGCAAAGGATTGCGGGTTTTCCGAGATATCGATACAGTATGCCCCACCTCTAAAATATATTTTATCACTTTTTGTGCGATAGGAAATTAAATTTACTAATTATAAAAAAAAATGTAAAAAGTCAAAAATAATACGTACACTTAATGTAACAGAGTGAAAGTAAATTTCAGGAAGCTCTGGAATTTAAACGCTTGATGACGCTGTAAAAAAAAAAGATTAAAGAAAGCAAAAAAGCTTTCCATTTCAAAAAGAAACTAAAGCAAGAGTAGCGTGGAGGGAGCATTAAGATAATGTTCAACCCTGTGTCCTCACGGGTTCAATTCGCAACAGACATATTATTGGAGTAAATTACGTCACCGACGGTTGTAAAGCAATCAGTACCTTTTATTTTTGTCGTTCCATTAGCAGCAAAGGTTAGACTTTACCCCGGTAAGATAAACGCTACTCAGTAAGTTTATTATTAAAAGTTTATTACATTTATATTTTTAAAATATTTTTGAGTTTCTGTAAGGCGCTGTTTAAAATATCATTGCTAAAAGCGGGTGAAATTGTTTGGAGGGTTTTTAAAATAAAGTCTAAACAAATTTAGTGTCGATAATTTTAGGGATTAAGAGGCTAACATAGCAGATGAGTAAAGAAATTAAATTTTACACGGGTACAATACATAGTTACAAAAGTTATAATGCGTAAATATGTTTAAACTCAGCAGTCTCATCTAAATTACAATTTTTTGTTGGCGAAGACTAAACGAGCGTCATTGATATTATGTACGTCCAAATAGTCCTACCGATATTATAAATATGGTATTATAAATACGTATTAACAGTTCCATCAATATGTCCAATTATTGTTTTTTAAGCGACTTGATACAGAATATGAACACATAAAAACACTTACCCGAAATAACACGCAACCATCACTTTACGACAATATATCACGTACAGGAATGTAACCACACCTACATGAAAATAAAACAAATAATGTCAACAGATAATGCACATAGCAAATCAAATAATATGAAACACACTAAAATACATTAAACATACATATTAAGTCGATATAAAACACATAAATTATTTATTGGTTATCATCCTTTTTTGACTTTACACTCCGGGAATCAGCTGATTTGCGAAGACGCGTTCACCACTAGACCAACTCGGTGGGCTTTACTGGTTATCTGAAATATTACTTAACAACGCAACTATTACTCTGCCTTTTCCTAAAATTTCGTCGTCATTAATTTTCACGATACTTCCGTAATCTAAATCATTGCTTATAATTGAAATACCCGTACTCCAATTACTGACGATTGCGAAGGTAACAACAAAGAATGGCCTTAGTTTACATAACATTGTGTGTGTGTACACAATTCTATTTTTTTTTCACTTTCTGGGTATTTTTTGTAATATCTCCGCACTTTTAAAACTATAATTAATGCCGTAATCAAACATGCTACTAGCCTGTTAGAAGACCCATCGGGTTGGTCTAGTGGTTAACGCGTCTTCCCAAATCAGCTGATTTGGAAAGTCGAGAGTTACAGCGTTCAAGTCCTAGTAAAGCCAGTTATTTTTACACGGATTTGAATACTAGATCGTGGATACCGGTGTTCTTTGGTGGGTCGGGTTTCAATTAATCACACATCTCAGGAATAGTCGAACTGAGAATGTACAAGACTACACTTCATTTACACTCATACATATCATCCTCTGAAGAATTACCTAAACGGTAGTTACCGGAGGCTAAACAGTAAAAAAGAGAGCCTGTTAGAAGGGATATACGCTTCCTCATGTTAGGATATACTCCCTCCCATGAAGGGATATACTCCCTTCTATTAGAAGGGAGTACTTCCTCGTGAGACTTACACTTTTGTGACAGATTGTACATGTAAACCGGTATAAATAGAATCAATCATTCGTTGCCCTGATCGGTTGTCGAGTTGTAGTTGAACGTGATTCGTATATCGGAATCAACAGTTGCCAGAAACGTAATAGTTCTTTTGGTAGAGAAACGCATTTTTCTCCTCGAACAATTCTTTCGTGAAGGTGTCAAGTATACTGATTTAGTGAAGCACAATTTTTTTGAAAAGTTTCCAAATACTCCTGTTCGTCGCCGCAATGCGGTTCGAATTCTTATCGAAGAATTTCGGGCAACAGGCTCTGTTAAACACGCCGATCGAAAGGGAAGACCAGCTAAACTAAACGAGCAGATACCGCTTGATATTTCGGATGCTACGGGCCAAACGTCCATCAATTATTTTCCTGAAAACTAATAAAAACTTTCAAATATGTAATCAGTATCCATAGTAAAACATTACGTTGTTAAGATGATTTTTTTTTTTTGTCTTCAGTTATTTGACTGGTTTGATGCAGCTCTCCAAGATTCCCTATCTAGTGCTACTCGTTTCATTTCAGTATACCCTCTACATCCTACATCCCTAACAATTTGTTTTATATATTCCAAACGTGGCCTGCCTACACAATTTTTCCCTTCTACCTGTCCTTCCAAAATTAAAGCGACTATTCCAGGATGCCTTAGTATGTGGCCTATAAGTCTGTCTCTTCTTTTAAGTATATTTTTCCAAATGCTTCTTTCTTCATCTATTTGCCGCAATACCTCCTCATTTGTCACTTTATCCACCCATCTGATTTTTAACATTCTCCTATAGCACCACATTTCAAAAGCTTCTAACCTTTTCTTCTCAGATACTCCGATCGTCCAAGTTTCACTTCCATATAAAGCGACACTCCAAACATACACTTTCAAAAATCTTTTCCTGACATTTAAATTAATTTTTGATGTAAACAACTTATATTTCTTACTGAAGGCTCGTTTAGCTTGCGCTATTCGGCATTTTATATCGCTCCTGCTTCGTCCATCTTTAGTAATTCTACTTCCCAAATAACAAAATTCTTCTACCTCCATAATCTTTTCTCCTCCTATTTTCACATTCAGTGGTCCATCTTAGTTATTTCTACTACATTTCATTACTTTTGTTTTGTTCTTGTTTATTTTCATGCGATAGTTCTTGCGTAGGACTTCATCTATGCCGTTCATTGTTTCTTCTAAATCCTTTTTATTCTCGGCTAGAATTACTATATCATCAGCAAATCGTAGCATCTTTATCTTTTCACCTTGTACTGTTACTCCGAATCTAAATTGTTCTTTAACATCATTAACTGCTAGTTCCATGTAAAGATTAAAAAGTAACGGAGATAGGGAACATCCTTGTCGGACTCCCTTTCTTATTATGGCTTCTTTCTTATGTTCTTCAATTGCTACTGTTGCTGTTTGGTTCCTGTACATGTTAGCAATTGTTCTTCTATCTCTGTATTTGAACCCTAATTTTTTTTAAATGCTGAACATTTTATTCCAGTCTACGTTATCGAATGCCTTTTCTAGGTCTATAAACGCCAAGTATGTTGGTTTGTTTTTCTTTAATCTTCCTTCTACTATTAATCTGAGGCCTAAAATTGCTTCCCTTGTCCCTATACTTTTCCTGAAACCAAATTGGTCTTCTCCTAACACTTCCTCCACTCTCCTCTCAATTCTTCTGTATAGAATTCTAGTTAAGATTTTTGATGCATGACTAGTTAAACTAATTGTTCTGTATTCTTCACATTTATCTGCCCCTGATTTCTTTGGTATCATTACTATAACACTTTTTTTGAAGTCTGACGGAAATTCCCCTTTTTCATAAATATTACACACCAGTTTGTATAATCTATCAATCGCCTCCTCCCCTGCACTGCGCAGTAATTCTACAGGTATTCCGTCTATTCCAGGAGCCTTTCTGCCATTTAAATCTTTTAATGCTCTCTTAAATTCAGATCTCAGTATTGTTTCTCCCATTTCATCCTCCTCAACTTAAGATGACAAGTTAAGATGATAATGCAACTAAATGCACAGTTACTGTAGAATTTTACGTTCCGATTTCTATATAATTTAATAATAGTTAACG
Organism: Lycorma delicatula; assembly: GCF_047948215.1. Taxonomy (NCBI): domain Eukaryota; kingdom Metazoa; phylum Arthropoda; class Insecta; order Hemiptera; family Fulgoridae; genus Lycorma; species Lycorma delicatula. The sequence continues at coordinate 15,582,401 of NC_134460.1, read as the reverse complement.
GTGTGTTTTCTATTACACATAGCGATTATTGCTTTGATTAAGTTCGTTACTAATTAACAAAGTTATGTTGAAGTTATTTTTTTATCGATATGTTAGACGTTCGTATCGCATTACAACTGTCAGTACTATTTACATTTAATAAAACAGTATACTACATTATAAAATTCGGCGAAGATGTTAGTGCGATAATTACCACAAATAAAATTGCCGATTACCTACTTTATTTCACACCTATTGCATATAATGGATTTTCACCAAGTAAAGCCTTCATCCGCCGATTATTCGTTCTCCATTTAAAACATACCACGTTGTACACCATTTTTAACCAAATAGAATATTCTACTCTTTGCTGGGATACTGGCGTTCGAAATTTTTTTGTGAATGTTTGACGCGTTTCACGTAAGGATTTAGAATTAAATTCGATCTTTTTCGGTTTGTGATTTCTAAATCATCAAAAGATTTATCTTTTTTTTCTTTAATTTTGTAAATTTCTTCATCTGACTACATTCTATATCTGTTTATCGTTTTTCTTGGACCACGCATCCTTCTTAAAATTTTACTTTCGGTTTTTAAAAGTTAATCGTTTTAGAAAACACAAGCGCAAAGTACAAGACTATACTGCACTGAAGCGTGAATACTTTTCAACTGCCAATCGTGCGTAGTAAGACACACGAACAATAATACCAGTAGCAAATGAGTACACTTCGAGCCGACTCTGTTCAGTTTTAAGTTGTTCAACCGAGCAGAAAACTAACTGAACATTTTTTAGGTATAATCCAATAATATTAGCCGCACAAGAATAATTCTAGTACCAGTCAATTAATTCGCTTGAAAATCGATAGGAATCTCACTCTATTCGGTTTACACGTCCTTACAAAGTTTTATCAAAATCGGTCAAATATTTCGCTCGCTAGATTGAAAAAACCTGGCAAATCACCCAAAATATCAGTTTTTTGCCTATAATTCTAGTACCAGTCAACTGATTAGCTTGAAAATCGATAGGAATCTCACTCTATTCGGTTTACACGTCCTTACAAAGTTTTATTAAAATCAGTCAAATATTGCGCTCGCTAGATAGAAAAAACCTGACAAAACACCCAAAATATCAGTTTTATGCCTCTAATTCTAGTTCAATTTATCAAATTCGCTCGAAAATCGATAGGAATCTCACTCTATTCGGTTTACATGTCCTTACAAAGTTTTATCAAAATCGGTCAAATATTTCGCTCGCTAGATTGAAAAAACCTGGCAAATCACCCAAAATATCAGTTTTATGCCTATAGTTCTAGTTCCAGTCAACCGATTCACTCGAAAATCGATAGGAATCTCACTCTATTCGGTTTACACGTCCTTACAAAGTTTTATTAAAATCAGTCAAATATTTCGCTCGCTAGATTGAAAAAACCTGGCAAATCACCCAAAATATCAGTTTTTTGCCTATAATTCTAGTACCAGTCAACTGATTAGCTTGAAAATCGATAGGAATCTCACTCTATTCGGTTTACACGTCCTTACAAAGTTTTATTAAAATCAGTCAAATATTGCGCTCGCTAGATAGAAAAAACCTGACAAAACACCCAAAATATCAGTTTTATGCCTCTAATTCTAGTTCAATTTATCAAATTCGCTCGAAAATCGATAGGAATCTCACTCTATTCGGTTTACATGTCCTTACAAAGTTTTATCAAAATCGGTCAAATATTTCGCTCGCTAGATTGAAAAAACCTGGCAAATCACCCAAAATATCAGTTTTATGCCTATAGTTCTAGTTCCAGTCAACCGATTCACTCGAAAATCGATAGGAATCTCACTCTATTCGGTTTACACGTCCTTACAAAGTTTTATTAAAATCAGTCAAATATTGCGCTCGCTAGATAGAAAAAACCTGACAAAACACCCAAAATATCAGTTTTATGCCTCTAATTCTAGTTCAATTTATCAAATTCGCTCGAAAATCGATAGGAATCTCACTCTATTCGGTTTACATGTCCTTACAAAGTTTTATCAAAATCGGTCAAATATTTCGCTCGCTAGATTGAAAAAACCTGGCAAATCACCCAAAATATCAGTTTTATGCCTATAGTTCTAGTTCCAGTCAACCGATTCACTCGAAAATCGATAGGAATCTCACTCTATTCGGTTTACACGTCCTTACAAAGTTTTATTAAAATCAGTCAAATATTGCGCTCGCTAGATAGAAAAAACCTGACAAAACACCCAAAATATCAGTTTTATGCCTCTAATTCTAGTTCAATTTATCAAATTCGCTCGAAAATCGATAGGAATCTCACTCTATTCGGTTTACATGTCCTTACAAAGTTTTATCAAAATCGGTCAAATATTTCGCTCGCTAGATTGAAAAAACCTGGCAAATCACCCAAAATATCAGTTTTATGCCTATAGTTCTAGTTCCAGTCAACCGATTCACTCGAAAATCGATAGGAATCTCACTCTATTCGGTTTACATGTCCTTACAAAGTTTTATCAAAATCGGTCAAATATTTCGCTCGCTAGATTGAAAAAACCTGGCAAATCACCCAAAATATCAGTTTTATGCCTATAGTTCTAGTTCCAGTCAACCGATTCACTCGAAAATCGATAGGAATCTCACTCTATTCGGTTTACACGTCCTTACAAAGTTTTATTAAAATCAGTCAAATATTGCGCTCGCTAGATAGAAAAAACCTGACAAAACACCCAAAATATCAGTTTTATGCCTCTAATTCTAGTTCAATTTATCAAATTCGCTCGAAAATCGATAGGAATCTCACTCTATTCGGTTTACATGTCCTTACAAAGTTTTATCAAAATCGGTCAAATATTTCGCTCGCTAGATTGAAAAAACCTGGCAAATCACCCAAAATATCAGTTTTATGCCTATAGTTCTAGTTCCAGTCAACCGATTCACTCGAAAATCGATAGGAATCTCACTCTATTCGGTTTACACGTCCTTACAAAGTTTTATTAAAATCAGTCAAATATTGCGCTCGCTAGATAGAAAAAACCTGACAAAACACCCAAAATATCAGTTTTATGCCTCTAATTCTAGTTCAATTTATCAAATTCGCTCGAAAATCGATAGGAATCTCACTCTATTCGGTTTACATGTCCTTACAAAGTTTTATCAAAATCGGTCAAATATTTCGCTCGCTAGATTGAAAAAACCTGGCAAATCACCCAAAATATCAGTTTTATGCCTATAGTTCTAGTTCCAGTCAACCGATTCACTCGAAAATCGATAGGAATCTCACTCTATTCGGTTTACACGTCCTTACAAAGTTTTATTAAAATCAGTCAAATATTGCGCTCGCTAGATAGAAAAAACCTGACAAAACACCCAAAATATCAGTTTTATGCCTCTAATTCTAGTTCAATTTATCAAATTCGCTCGAAAATCGATAGGAATCTCACTCTATTCGGTTTACATGTCCTTACAAAGTTTTATCAAAATCGGTCAAATATTTCGCTCGCTAGATTGAAAAAACCTGGCAAATCACCCAAAATATCAGTTTTATGCCTATAGTTCTAGTTCCAGTCAACCGATTCACTCGAAAATCGATAGGAATCTCACTCTATTCGGTTTACACGTCCTTACAAAGTTTTATTAAAATCAGTCAAATATTTCGCTCGCTAGATTGAAAAAACCTGGCAAATCACCCAAAATATCAGTTTTTTGCCTATAATTCTAGTACCAGTCAACTGATTAGCTTGAAAATCGATAGGAATCTCACTCTATTCGGTTTACACGTCCTTACAAAGTTTTATTAAAATCAGTCAAATATTGCGCTCGCTAGATAGAAAAAACCTGACAAAACACCCAAAATATCAGTTTTATGCCTCTAATTCTAGTTCAATTTATCAAATTCGCTCGAAAATCGATAGGAATCTCACTCTATTCGGTTTACATGTCCTTACAAAGTTTTATCAAAATCGGTCAAATATTTCGCTCGCTAGATTGAAAAAACCTGGCAAATCACCCAAAATATCAGTTTTATGCCTATAGTTCTAGTTCCAGTCAACCGATTCACTCGAAAATCGATAGGAATCTCACTCTATTCGGTTTACACGTCCTTACAAAGTTTTATTAAAATCAGTCAAATATTGCGCTCGCTAGATAGAAAAAACCTGACAAAACACCCAAAATATCAGTTTTATGCCTCTAATTCTAGTTCAATTTATCAAATTCGCTCGAAAATCGATAGGAATCTCACTCTATTCGGTTTACATGTCCTTACAAAGTTTTATCAAAATCGGTCAAATATTTCGCTCGCTAGATTGAAAAAACCTGGCAAATCACCCAAAATATCAGTTTTATGCCTATAGTTCTAGTTCCAGTCAACCGATTCACTCGAAAATCGATAGGAATCTCACTCTATTCGGTTTACACGTCCTTACAAAGTTTTATTAAAATCAGTCAAATATTGCGCTCGCTAGATAGAAGAAACCTGACAAAACACCCAAAATATCAGTTTTATGCCTCTAATTCTAGTTCAATTTATCAAATTCGCTCGAAAATCGATAGGAATCTCACTCTATTCGGTTTACATGTCCTTACAAGGTTTTATCAAAATCGGTCAAATATTTCGCTCGCTAGATTGAAAAAACCTGGCAAATCACCCAAAATATCAGTTTTATGCCTATAGTTCTAGTTCCAGTCAACCGATTCACTCGAAAATCGATAGGAATCTCACTCTATTCGGTTTACACGTCCTAACAAAGTTTTATCAAAATCAGTCAAATATTGCGCCCGCTATAAAGAAAAATTCTGGCAAAACACCCAAAATATCAGTTTTTTGCCTATAATTCTAGTTCTAGTCAACCGATTCGCTCGAAAATCGAAAGGAATTTCACTCTATTCGGATTACACGTCCTAACAAAGTTTTATCAAAATCAGTCAAATATTGCGCCCGCTATAAAGAAAAATTCTGGCAAAACACCCAAAATATCAGTTTTTTGCCTATAATTCTAGTACCAGTCAACTGATTAGCTTGAAAATCGATAGGAATCTCACTCTATTCGGTTTACACGTCCTTACAAAGTTTTATTAAAATCAGTCAAATATTGCGCTCGCTAGATAGAAAAAACCTGACAAAACACCCAAAATATCAGTTTTATGCCTCTAATTCTAGTTCAATTTATCAAATTCGCTCGAAAATCGATAGGAATCTCACTCTATTCGGTTTACACGTCCTTACAAAGTTTTATTAAAATCAGTCAAATATTGCGCTCGCTAGATAGAAAAAACCTGACAAAACACCCAAAATATCAGTTTTATGCCTCTAATTCTAGTTCAATTTATCAAATTCGCTCGAAAATCGATAGGAATCTCACTCTATTCGGTTTACATGTCCTTACAAAGTTTTATCAAAATCGGTCAAATGTTGCGCTCGCTAGAAAAAAAAACCTGTCAAATCACCCAAAATATCAGTTTTTTGCCTATAATTCTAGTTCTAGTCAACCGATTCGCTCGAAAATCGAAAGGAATTTCACTCTATTCGGATTACACGTCCTAACAAAGTTTTATCAAAATCAGTCAAATATTGCGCCCGCTATAAAGAAAAATTCTGGCAAAACACCCAAAATATCAGTTTTTTGCCTATAATTCTAGTTCTAGTCAACCGATTCGCTCGAAAATCGAAAGGAATTTCACTCTATTCGGATTACACGTCCTAACAAAGTTTTATCAAAATCAGTCAAATATTGCGCTCGCTAGATAGAAAAAACCTGACAAAACACCCAAAATATCAGTTTTATGCCTCTAATTCTAGTTCAATTTATCAAATTCGCTCGAAAATCGATAGGAATCTCACTCTATTCGGTTTACATGTCCTTACAAAGTTTTATCAAAATCAGTCAAGTTGCGCTCGCTAGAAAAAAAAACCTGTCAAATCACCCAAAATATCAGTTTTTTGCCTATAATTCTAGTTCTAGTCAACCGATTCGCTCGAAAATCGAAAGGAATTTCACTCTATTCGGATTACACGTCCTAACAAAGTTTTATCAAAATCAGTCAAATATTGCGCCCGCTATAAAGAAAAATTCTGGCAAAACACCCAAAATATCAGTTTTTTGCCTATAATTCTAGTTCTAGTCAACCGATTCGCTCGAAAATCGAAAGGAATTTCACTCTATTCGGATTACACGTCCTAACAAAGTTTTATCAAAATCAGTCAAATATTGCGCCCGCTATAAAGAAAAATTCTGGCAAAACACCCAAAATATCAGTTTTTTGCCTATAATTCTAGTACCAGTCAACTGATTAGCTTGAAAATCGATAGGAATCTCACTCTATTCGGTTTACACGTCCTTACAAAGTTTTATTAAAATCAGTCAAATATTGCGCTCGCTAGATAGAAAAAACCTGACAAAACACCCAAAATATCAGTTTTATGCCTCTAATTCTAGTTCAATTTATCAAATTCGCTCGAAAATCGATAGGAATCTCACTCTATTCGGTTTACACGTCCTTACAAAGTTTTATTAAAATCAGTCAAATATTGCGCTCGCTAGATAGAAAAAAACTGACAAAACACCCAAAATATCAGTTTTATGCCTCTAATTCTAGTTCAATTTATCAAATTCGCTCGAAAATCGATAGGAATCTCACTCTATTCGGTTTACATGTCCTTACAAAGTTTTATCAAAATCAGTCAAATGTTGCGCTCGCTAGAAAAAAAAACCTGTCAAATCACCCAAAATATCAGTTTTTTGCCTATAATTCTAGTTCTAGTCAACCGATTCGCTCGAAAATCGAAAGGAATTTCACTCTATTCGGATTACACGTCCTAACAAAGTTTTATCAAAATCAGTCAAATATTGCGCCCGCTATAAAGAAAAATTCTGGCAAAACACCCAAAATATCAGTTTTTTGCCTATAATTCTAGTTCAATTTATCAAATTCGCTCGAAAATCGATAGGAATCTCACTCTATTCGGTTTACATGTCCTTACAAAGTTTTATCAAAATCAGTCAAATGTTGCGCTCGCTAGAAAAAAAAACCTGTCAAATCACCCAAAATATCAGTTTTTTGCCTATAATTCTAGTTCTAGTCAACCGATTCGCTCGAAAATCGAAAGGAATTTCACTCTATTCGGATTACACGTCCTAACAAAGTTTTATCAAAATCAGTCAAATATTGCGCCCGCTATAAAGAAAAATTCTGGCAAAACACCCAAAATATCAGTTTTTTGCCTATAATTCTAGTACCAGTCAACTGATTAGCTTGAAAATCGATAGGAATCTCACTCTATTCGGTTTACACGTCCTTACAAAGTTTTATCAAAATCGGTCAAATATTGCGGCAATATTTACAGTAACTGATTTTCAATAGATCAATTCCTTTTTACGATAACGTTTTAAATAAAGAGTAGAAGATAAGATGAGAATTCCAAATTAACAACTTAAACCCTTTGTTTCAGGACATAACTGAAAGGATTAATATTATTTGTAGAAATTATAAAACTTCATGAAGAATTTGTCTTCGTCACACGCACGGCACCAAATACTACAACGTAGTATTAGTTCGTACGTAAACTTCGAGGTGAGTTAACTAACGTTTTCAGGATTTATTATAATTTGGAAACCGAAGTGAAATTTAAGTTACGAGGGAATTTAAATTAGCCAATAACCATTAATATTCATGATTTTATCGGGTAAGCTCCTGAGAAAGCACTTGCCATCTTCATCAGAAGTAGCGAAGTTGTTGTAATAATAAACATAGGTTTAAAATAACCGTGAAATGAAATTCATAAGGTTATTAGATAGTAAAGTTGATAACAGCGTGCCCGTATACGTGTGTGTATATCTTTACCACGCCCAGCTTAATATAATGAAGGATGTACGACTCTCCATTATGTACATAATCTCGCTATACGGTTTTCTCTTCTACCACAATGACACAATATCTAGAAAGAATTTCTAAAATGAGTACATCTATAATTAGTAGCCGTATTAAAATACAGGTTTCTTTAATTTTATCTTATAAAACAAATCGTTATAATATGAATTACGTTCGGTTTACAAATATTAAATATTATTTTTGCATTTTATATATTAGGGAATATATATATATATACACGTATATTTTATTCCCTAATCTAGAGGATTAAATTCGTAGGAAATTTCATCAGCTAAAGACCTAAAACTTTACGGAAGGATACTCTACATAAAAGAGGATAAAGGTAGATTAAATTAAAGAAGTGAATTGACGATGCAAAATAAATGATTAGATTTCCCCCCTTCCGAAGGACAAGACGGATTTTCTATCTTATAGGAAAAGAAAATGATATAAAATATTACATAAGAACTGAATTTGGGCGCAGAAATTAATCCTGAAGGAAAAATTAAATTCCTTGGTTTTTATTTCACGTTATTAAAGATATTCTACACAAAAAATTTATTTTGTATGTCGATAGGAAAGGCGATTGATAAATTTGTTTAAAGTAAATAAATTCTACTGGGAACAATAACGGTAATCTTTTCCTTTTCTAAAAATGATAAACAGTCATCTTTCGGCTTTTTAATAACCGATTTAAGTGCCGTGAAAAAAATAACGATAAAATTCAACGAAAATTTCAAGATTTTCGATTTCTTGGTAATTTTCTCGTTAACAGTAAAATACATATTAATTTTGACTAAAAAAAGAAACGAATAATCTCTTATTACACACAGGTTATTTTTAAACAGGATAGTTTCCTCTTTATGTATTCTTTTAATGATACGGTTTCGTTTATGTATGTCGTGAAAGTTTATTCAAAAATTTTTTTTCAATAAACTGAAACATTGTTAATATTTATGAGACTACGGTTTATAAGAAAAAGCGAAAATTAAATATGGCGGCTGATTTACAGTTTATTATATACGATTTTCTTTTATTCAAATAATATTTTTTGTATTTTACGACGGATATATCACCTTAGCTTTACTTGATAAGTGCTTCAATCTTATTGCACAGTTGGAACAAGCACAGATAAAAAACAAGAATTCACAGTTCAGTTACGGAAGGAGTCCTCCCCACCAGGTAACACAAAGGATAAAATGACTCTACAGATCTTGGCACTATTAGCATGTACCTAGCAGTAATTTGACCTACATTCAAATTGTAATGGGGAAAATGAAAACTGTGCAGATAAAAAGGATTTAACTGTGCAATATGAGACAAACAACCTCAACCACGGGTAGTTCAAGGCAACGAACACAATCATCCCTTCCACAATCACTCGGAAAAAATGTGTTTTACCCACAAGAAAAAAAAATTCGCACCTTCTTCCGTTACAACATTACGGCATATGAACCATAAAGGGCTGGTTAATAATCATTTTTAACGCCACCTGTTCAATCTGATTGTAGTAGCAGCACTAGTGATGGGATCTGTCAAATGAAAAAGTAGGAACAATTCGATCACTGAAATATTTCGAATTACTACTAACTGCATCATTCGAATGATGTTCTCGCTTGTAATACACTAACTAATGTTACGAACGGTTAGTAAATTTTACTGAAATTTTTAATTCCGTCACTCGCTCGGATTTGGAAGATGAATTGGCCGAATACCGACTACTAATAGGAATATGAATGATGAGAGAATCTCAACTACTACTTTTCATTTTCGTTCGAGTGAATATTTTAACACACAGTTACTAATTCCAGCAACGAGACATATTTATTTTTTGACGTCATTTCTCGATCACTTGCTATCACCCCTCCTATTATTAATTTAAAAAAAAGATAATAATAAATTCGTACTCACCGTAAACTCTATGTTATCAATTCCAGGTCTTAGGAATTAAAAAAAATCGCCACACTATTATCATTCCACTTTCATTTTTATTAACACAAAAGATGTCAGTTAAATAAAATGCCAAGAGTTATATATTCTTTTTTTTTTAATTAAAAAAGAGAAAAATTTGATGCAGCACTGCTAAATTCTTAACTACAAAAATAGTTATGAATTAAGGTTCTTTCACAAAATATGATAATGTCAAGACGATCTTAATTTTTGTTCGTAAATTTAAAAGTTATTAAACTTAACATAAGGAAAAAACACAAGTTATAAAAGAAAAATCAGTTTAAAAATCTGCGTTAAAATAACTATTTTGTCCAGGTTTTATGGAGATAGTCTATTACTACGCAAATTAGTTAGCTGTCCAGCCTTAGAAAACACTCTTTCTGAGGAAACTGATGTACAGGTACACAGGAGTATTTTAAATTTATCTCCTATAATTCAGGAAATGAATTTTTATGCAATTCCAAAAAATTCCAAAGGATTTTTTAGTCTGCATTTCCAGAATGTGGCGTTTCTAAATATTGTCGTATTTGCAATATTCCGGTTGTTACAGGGGTCATTGTTTTTTCTTCAAATAAACTTCAGACCGTTGTTAGGATTTGTTGCGTCTGAGGTTCTAAGATTTTCATTTAACGGCAAGGTATCAAAGTCCATTCGCCTTGAATTAATGAAATTTGTAACCTCATCGGTTACCAATTTTTGGGCACATTTGCCATTTTCTTCTACGCCAAGTGGGTTTTTTTTTAAATTTCGGGTCGACAAAAGTAGCTTTGGATACTAATTTATTACTTTCCAAACGGTCAAGCCTTCTGCCAATAACTTAAAGTAAATTTTCTTTTAAATTACGTCCAACAGTTGTTTTTGGAATTAAAGTTTTAATGTACGTTGCAACTCTCTTACTAAGGGAACAATTAATGCCACTGTCGAATATTTTTCACCTGACAACTCACAGTCATTTGCTGAACGGGCTTTAAGACACTAATACAATCGGTGACGATTATCCGTTCGAAGGTATACAAATATCGAGGAGCATTTGGAATTTCAAATATAGTAACGAACAATGGATGGATCTTTTACTTCAATAGTCTTTCCAGCATCACTAAAACAGAATTCCACCCGGTAGAGACATCCTGTTAAAGTTTTAATACAGGGTTTTTCACGGTCATTTGTTTATCCCTTAATTTGTTAGTTGCCGTTTTTTTTTGTCTTCAGTCATTTGACTGGTTTGATGCAGCTCTCCAAGATTCCCTATCTAGTGCTAGTCGTTTCATTTCAGTATACCCTCTACATCCTACATCCCTGACAATTTGTTTTACATATTCCAAACGTGGCCTGCCTACAAAATTTTTCCCTTCTACCTGTCCTTCCAATATTAAAGCGACTATTCCAGGATGCCTTAGTATGTGGCCTATAAGTCTGTCTCTTCTTTTAACTATATTTTTCCAAATGCTTCTTTCTTCATCTATTTGCCGCAATACCTCTTCATTTGTCACTTTATCCACCCGTCTGATTTTTAACATTCTCTTATAGCACCGCATTTCAAAAGCTTCCAATCTTTTCTTCTCAGATACTCCGATCATCCAAGTTTCACTTCCATATAAAGCGACGCTCCAAACATATATTTTCAAAAATCTTTTCCTGATATTTAAATTAATTTTTGATGTAAACAAATTATATTTCTTACTGAAGGCTCGTTTAGCTTGTGCTATTCGGCATTTTATATCGCTCCTGCTTCGTCCATTTGTTACTGTTGCTGTTTGGTTCCTGTACATGTTAGCGATTGTTCTTCTATCTCTGTATTTGAACCCTAATTTTTTTAAATGCTGAACATTTTATTCCAGTCTACGTTATCGAATGCCTTTTCTAGGTCTATAAACGCCAAGTATGTTGGTTTGTTTTTCTTTAATCTTCCTTCTACTATTAATCTGAGGCCTAAAATTGCTTCCCTTGTCCCTATACTTTTCCTGAAACCAAATTGGTCTTCTCCTAACACTTCTTCCACTCTCCTCTCAATTCTTCTGTATAAAATTCTAGTTAAGATTTTTGATGCATGACTAGTTAAGCTAATTGTTCTATATTCTTCACATTTATCTGCCCCTGCTTTCTTTGGTATCATAACTATAACACTTTTTTTGAAGTCTGATGGAAATTCCCCATTTTCATAAATATTACACACCAGTTTGTATAATCTATCAATCGCTTCCTCACCTGCACTGCGCAGTAATTCTACAGGTATTCCGTCTATTCCAGGAGCCTTTCTGCCATTTAAATCTTTTAATGCTCTCTTAAATTCAGATCTCAGTATTGTTTCTCCCATTTCATCCTCCTCAACTTCCTCTTCTTCCTCTATAACACCATTTTCTAATTCATTTCCTCCGTATAACTCGTCAATATATTCCACCCATCTATCGACTTTACCTTTCGTATTATATATCGGTGTACCATCTTTGTTTAACACATTATTAGATTTTAATTTATGTACCCCAAAATTTTCCTTAACTTTCCTGTATGCTCCGTCTATTTTACCAATGTTCATTTCTCTTTCCACTTCTGAACACTTTTCTTTAATCCACTCTTCTTTCGCCAGTTTGCACATAGCATTTCTTAATTGCCGATAGTTCCTTTTACTTTCTTCATCACTATCATTCTTATATTTTCTACGTTCATCCATCAGCTGCAATATATCGTCTGAAACCGAAGATTTTCTACCAGTTCTCTTTATTCCGCCTAAGTTTGCTTCTGCTGATTTAAGAATTTCCATTTTAACATTCTCCCATTCTTCTTCTACATTTTCTACCTTATCTTTTTTACTCAGACCTCTTGCGATGTCCTCAAAAATCTTCTTTACCTCCTCTTCCTCAACCTTCTCTAAATTCCACCGATTCATCTGACACCTTTTCTTCAGGTTTTTAAACCCCAATCTACATTTCATTATCACAAAATTTTGGTCGCTATAAATGTCTGTTCCAGGGTAAGTTTTGCAGTCAACGAGTTGATTTCTAAATCTTTGCTTAACCATGATATAATCTATCTGATAGCTTGCAGTATCGCCTGGCTTTTTCCAAGTGTATATTCTTCTATTATGATTTTTAAATTGGGTGTTGGCAATTACTAAATTACACTTCGTGCAAAACTCTATAAGTCGGTCCCCTCTTTCATTCCTTTTGCCCAGCCCGTATTCACCCACTATATTTCCTTCCTTGCCTTTTCCAATGCTTGCATTCCAATCTCCAACTATTATTAAATTTTCATCTCCTTTTACGTCTTTAATTGCTTCATCAATCTCTTCGTATACATACTCTACCTCATCATCATCATGGGCGCTTGTAGGCATATAGACGTTAACAATCGTTGTCGGTTTAGGTTTTGATTTAGTTGCCGTAACGCTATCTTTAAAATGTGAAACAAGATACCTGCATTTTTTCAATAAATCTGAGAACTCTTTGTTCTTTTTAATAGTATCTTGCACAGATAAATTAAGGGTGTGAGGCACACACGGATGGTAATGCAAATTTAAATGTTCATTAATCGCGTATTTTCATATTACATCCATTGTCAGTATTTTGTCAGTAATATTAAATTCTTCGAAAATTGTTTTTAAAGTAGAGCCGGTTGCCATTCCCGTATGAGCAATAATAATATTTCGCGAGTACAATTGAACGCTTGAAAGCTTGTTACTGTGTTTAAAATGACTAGTCACTGTAACAAACGATTTATTGTCATCGGTAGTTACTGAAATATGTTTTATTGAATTTAACATATTTTTAATTTTTTTCCGATATTTCAGAGTAAACCTGCGGTAGCATTGTACATGACAAATGTTTCCTACTAGGTGGCGTATACAGCGGTTCCAATTTCCTTGTATATTCTACAAAACCCCAGGATTTTCAACCGGTGATAAAGGTTGGGAATCAATAGCTACCCTTTTAATGATACTATCAATCGCAGTTTTTTATTCCAACGATAATTCTTTGTCATAACGTCCAAATAGACGTAGTTGTTTTTAGGCGGAGCTATATTTATTTTATTAAATGAAATTTTACTACCTGTTGTTTCGGGTGATGATGTGTGGAAGGAACAGGGTCTGTTATTACTGGTACTGTGCGTTGGTGAGGTATTACTCGATGAAGTAGAAGTTAAAGAAGTATTTCCTCTTTCGTTATTATTATTACTATTACCTAACTGTAACTTCATTTAACTGTAAAGGATGTATCCGTTTTATGTGCTCTTTAAGGTTTGTAGTACTGCCGAAAAACGTTTTGCAAAAAAGTTTTTTTCCAAATTTAACAAGAAACACTTTTTTTGTCTTCATTTTTTAAGAGTACTTTTTTGTAGAGTCAATCGATTCTTTGTGTTTTTACTGGTTTCGTAATTCTACTCTATAAATACAAGTAAATATGAAAGTTTCTAAACGGCTAAATTATAAACGAAAAATAATGAAACTCAGTAAAACTAATGTTTAACAAAACAGTCTCTAAATGAGTAAATTCTATTAAGTAATAACTTCTATAATACTAAAATAAACGAAAAATTCTGTAGAATGAATCCAAAAATCTAAAGAAACAAAACTCAAACGCGCAATTATTTTACGCTGACTGAAACGGTACAAATCAACACCGTACGTATTAACTCAAGATTTATAAACAAAAACCAAAGATATCAAAATGTTAGCGACTGATTGAGAATGAGATACTAATTCAATACTGCAGAAAACAATTTTTAGGGAGGGATTAATTGCGGCGCCAGTAATCCAGTAGAGTCATTACTTATGAAATGATACATTAGCAACAGCTATTAAAGCGTATTAGTCAAACTAATAATATTATTATATGTTTATACTTGTTAAAATATTAGTAATATTCATATTTCGAATGAATCATTCGATTACTCAATTAATATAAATAAATATAAATTCAATATCTCAATTATTTTAAAGCATTCGATTTTGACCATCACTAAGCAGTACAATCAGATGTGTGACATTTGAATGCAGTCATCCAACTCACCGACTGTACTGTACGAGTGTCAGTTACCATCTTGATAATTCTCCGGCTATCTTTCTGCTACCCATATATCGTCTTGGCCAAAAAAGTCAGATTTAAACGTTGTTCACTCACCGGAACTCACAGCTGCCAGTAAAGGTTCGCTGTGCACGTCACATTTTCGACTAAATCAGACTTAATTCAGAGAAAACCCAGCTTCCCCGGTTTTTAGTAGGATTTCTGAGAGAGAGAGAGAGAGAGGAATGGATTTTTATCAGGACATTTATAAATTTCTGTCGTTCGATGCTAACATGATAAGGACGGCCAAAGCCTGCTCCTATATAGTTATTCGACTCCAGCGGTTATTTGAGTAAGGTAGAGCCGCTCCGCCGTTTACAACCAACTATAAGGACTAATATTCTGAGAAAAAGTGAAAAAATATATATAGCGACCGATTTACAGTTTATTATCTAAAATGTCTTTTATTCAAATAATACTTTTTGTATTTTATGAGACCATATAGACCACAGTCTGGCTCACCCCATTAAGCTTATTGCACAGTTTGAATAAGCGCAGACAAAAATAAAGAAAACACAGTTGGCAGTTCTGCCGACCGCATAACACAAAGAATCGATTGACTCTACAGATCTTGGCTTTCACCAGACCTGACCAGGTCTATCTATCAGCAACGCTGCTTGGTGGCCAGGTCTTCTGTTGAAACGCAAAGCAGAGGCTTTGAAGTAGAAACACGAGGCATCCGAACAGTGTAGGGGCCATCCCGGGAATGAAAGTGCAATTTTCCTGCCTGTTCTATCACCGATACCGCAACCATCACTTCAATCAGCTAACACAGGAAGCTTTCTGATCTATCTCATTATCAATAGGCGCTTTCAGCCATTCGTTCTACGAGGAACTCTTATCAGTATTCTTAGTAGTCTATATCCTGTCATATATCTGAGCCAAGCTCTCAAAAGATGTAACTGGAACTAGGAAAGAAACAACTGTATCGCTGGAACCAGGTGTAAATTGAGATCGCCGGTAAAAATTAGTAATCTTTTAAACGTTTAAAAGTATTTACGATTATGTATATATTTTCTCCTTGTATGGCGAAAGCAGTTTGATTGAAATAAATTATATTCAGACGTTCATCTGATTAATATTAAAGTGGATGGTATTGACGGCTGATTAATAAATAGAATTCGGGGATCTATAACATTGTTTTTCCAGAAGAATAACTTTTCAGCAAAACGTACACGGATCCGCTAACGTATTGGATTATTCCTGTCGAAAATTCGTAACTCTGATATACGTCAAAAAACAAGTCTTCGATACTTTCAAAAAGAGGAAATTTATCAGATGTAGAAAGATATGTTATGCGGAAGTCGCGGAAATGACCTTCTAATGGTTAACAGGGTTCTGGAATAAACATGTCGGTGGATACGAATTGATTTCCAGAGAGGAAAAAGAACGAATGTGAATCTGACAGCGTTGCCTAGCGTGGGAGTTTAGTATTAACAGACCAGTGACTGATGAGCCTTTCACTTCGCTATCTCCGTCTCATCCTATTTAACAGTCTCTCTCTGTTTCTTTATATATCTCTCTTACTCTATTTAGTAGTATATTCCGCTACTCTTTCCTTCAGAAACCTTTTTCCAGACTTTCTTCTTTCTTTTTTTAATAACTTCCTCGCTATAAATCAACTAGACTAATTTCTTCTCGTCAAAAATTTCTAGTTTTACCCTCGTTCCGCATAATCCATTCTTTTATTTCAACATTTCACCGGTACACATATTTTTTCATAACTTTTATCAAAAATTAAACGGGTTCCTCTTACAATAATTATCTCACATTTATTATAAAATTAATGAAAATAATTTCTATTAATAATTTTAAGTAAAATAATTATTATCATCGTGTTTATCGAATAAACAAATCAATATGTGCTACGTTTAAAATGATAAGCGATAATGTTCATTTATATACAAAAGTTTATCGCACGTTATCATCTTTACTTCTTTCATGCTGCTAACAATAAATTTCACGAATGTAGATTAATATCACACTACACAGACAAAATAAAGACGTAGCAGTATATCAATCGTTTTAAGTTATTGCATAAAATTTAAAGGTCAATAATTCGGTCATAAGAATGGTATAGAATCGAGGGTGGTCTTTTTCATTAATTATTTTGTGTATAATTAAATCAATTTTCTTTAATAACTAAAATTGATCTTCAAGGAAGTGAATAAAAACTAACAAGTCTGAGGTATTTCACGACTACTTTTTACTAACCTAAACCGACCTTACGTCGTATGAAATACAAAATAAATATTTAAAAAACAAGACAGTTATCTATAATTATTTAAATAAGTACCGTATCAAATCGGGAGTGGTTGTATTTATGTTAATGTTAAAACCATAATCGTTCCAGAAAACTTGTAGCGGTGACAAGCCAGTTCAGGGAGTCCCGAAAATGATACAGCAACATACAAGAATAAAAAGATTCGATGCCAATCTTACCCGAAGAAGAAGCGGCCTGCTTCACTGATCCAAATATACGTTGAAATATCAAAATACCAAGTTCACTGAATTATAAGCGTATTTAGCCGTCTAAAGAACACCTTCACTGTATTCATCACAAAAACTGGCTGAACAGTGAACATCGTTATTCTTAGAGAAAAAACGGTTTGACTAGTATCCTTTGTGTCTCAGGTAATTTACATGCCACACACGCATAAGTTCCTTTATGTTAGTTCAATGAAAAAAAAAAACCAAATAAAACAGGGAACAACCTTTACTCCTCCAAAAGGTTGCTAGCATGACTGTTTAAAATTTTATAAAAATTAAGTAGAAGTTTTAAGTATAGAAAATGAAGAAAACCATACTGAGATTCAAGGATGTAGTTTCAGACAAGGATGTAATCTGTTCCGATTGCTTTTCAATCAATATACAGAAAAAGAAACGCAGGAATTAACAAAAAAAAATTTATGTCGGACTAATTATTTAAGGAGAAAAAAAATAAAGATCTTAAAATTCGCTGCTGAAATTGTTCTTTTGGCAGAAACCAAAGATTAATTAGAAGAAATATTGAGTGGAATAAATTTCAACGCTAAGAAATAACTTCAATCTGAAAATGGATAATAAAATGTAAACGAAAGGAAATTAATGAAGAATTAAATATTGAAAAAAAAAAAATTAAAAACGACAAAGTAACAGAAAGTCAAAAAACAAATACGCACAAATATAGGGGAGGCCTCATCCATAAAAAAATCTTCTAGTATACAGACCTGAATTAGAAAGAAATTTTTGACTGATAAATCAACTATTATCTACTGACAGATAACTCAAAAAATAAAACAAAGAAATATATATATCTGTGTGCGCTCGCGCCCACACACACACATTATATATGTAATGTGTGTGCGCGTGCCCGCACATTATATATATATATATATATATATAATGCAGAATATATCTTCTAATAATAATCTGAATTAATAATAATAATCTGAATGAGTAAATAAATTTATTACGTAAGTGAATAACTACAGGCTATGTACGTCTAAAACGAAGCAGACGCTAACTTATGATAAAAAATTACTCAACCCCATATATTATTAATTAGCTTTTAAAAAGTTGTTTCACTACTGAAATGTTTGTTACAGCGAATAGCACGATGCATGATTGATGTGGCACTTACGGACGTATCACAAGGTAAGAGACATCCTGCCTATGATGGAACGATGTACCTTTTCGTTTCCATAGATACGAACATAGTCGATAAGTCAAAAATGTTATCTACTTCACTATTCCACCGCGTCCTTGTTTCAATCTCTTTCTATTACAGGATAAGATAGTCGGGGAAAAATTAATGTTTCTACCTTAAGAAATCGAAAAGTCTGTTAAATATGTTGTTTTATCTCTATGTTATATAATACCTAACATGACATAATAATCTGTTATAACATAGGCGCTCTATTTTATGTTTCGTTAAAGTTTTAAGGACAGCAACAATATTTCGTAAAACTAGAGGTTCTAAGTTCGAAACCGATTTTTCGTAAGCCATGTACTTCATTTCTTATTCCTTTATAATCATCATGAGATAACTGTAACCGAGAATTGAATTTCATTTACCTGAAAAATAATTAAACGCATTTTTTTTCTAATAAGAAAATAAAGTTTACTTGTATGTAAATATCACTCAGGTTTGTTTGATAAGCATCTAAACAACCGAAATAGGTTTGTGATAAAAACCTTAAATAAGTTACTTCATTTTGGTCTATTTAAAGAAGATAAAAAAAGGTTTACTACCGGAGGGATTACTTAAAGTTTCACCTAGTATCAACCTTGACAATGTATCAACAAAAAGGTTTGAAAATTTTATTTCTCTCTGAAAATTTTTTTTGTTAAAACACTTTTCCAACAAGTAAAGAACGTATCTTCCGAAGGCACAAGATGGATGTTTAAAAAAAATTCCGGTTAAAGTTTTTCAATACTGAAATTTTTCACAAGAATATTACATCCGTAAAGACTAAAAGTTAAAAAAATTTTAATTTTAAGAAAAAGGAAGGCTAGACCCTGCCTCGTAAATATTTTAAGACGACGAAGAGTTATTCAGATTTAAATTTAAGTTATCCTGTAAGTTTTATTTAGTTTTAATCGAGGTCGTCGTTGTTTGTTGTATTTTTACACGCACACGTAAATCGATAAGACGCGCTGCCATCTTCGATTACAAATGAAAAGGAAAGAAGACATTAATTTTGATAAATTTAACTTCTCGATTAACGTTCTCGATTAATTTTAATATATATTTATTTCAACAAATAAAAGGCATTTATTAAACATTCTTATTTTGTATAGAAAGATGTAAAAAAGAAACGCGAGACTACAAATATGATAAGCATATATAATATCAAATATGATAATATTGATAAGCATCTAAACAACCGAAATAGGTTTGTGATAAAAACCTTAAATAAGTTACTTCATTTTGGTCTATTTAAAGAAGATAAAAAAAGGTTTACTACCGGAGGGATTACTTAAAGTTTCACCTAGTATCAACCTTGACAATGTATCAACAAAAAGGTTTGAAAATTTTATTTCTCTCTGAAAATTTTTTTTGTTAAAACACTTTTCCAACAAGTAAAGAACGTATCTTCCGAAGGCACAAGATGGATGTTTAAAAAAAATTCCGGTTAAAGTTTTTCAATACTGAAATTTTTCACAAGAATATTACATCCGTAAAGACTAAAAGTTAAAAAAATTTTAATTTTAAGAAAAAGGAAGGCTAGACCCTGCCTCGTAAATATTTTAAGACGACGAAGAGTTATTCAGATTTAAATTTAAGTTATCCTGTAAGTTTTATTTAGTTTTAATCGAGGTCGTCGTTGTTTGTTGTATTTTTACACGCACACGTAAATCGATAAGACGCGCTGCCATCTTCGATTACAAATGAAAAGGAAAGAAGACATTAATTTTGATAAATTTAACTTCTCGATTAACGTTCTCGATTAATTTTAATATATATTTATTTCAACAAATAAAAGGCATTTATTAAACATTCTTATTTTGTATAGAATGATGTAAAAAAGAAACGCGAGACTACAAATAAGAAACTACATTAAAAAGCTTCTGAAAGTTCCTGTATGCAACTTATATATACATACGACATAGTGGAGAAGAAATAGCATTTACATAATGTAAAAGTTTAACCGGAAAGAAATCCCGACAACGAAAACACCAAACTTTTTAGAAAGTTAATTTAATAATTATATCGAAAATTAATTACCTTAATACAAAAAAAAAGTGAAAAGAAAAGGATTATTTCAGATGACATGATTCTGAACCCTAGAAATAACTTTAGGGACTCACCGAATAATAAATAACTTGAATTCTAACATTAGTAAACTAATATTTATATATAGATTCCTTTCTGGTATTTAAAGAGAATTAACTCTGATATGAACGTTTATATATATATATATATATATATATATATATAAGAAAGTAGAAATGTTCTTATTAGTTAATTCTCTTTAAACACCAGAGAGGATTCTATTGTACAACCGTTAACATTTTATCTCTCTCTTACCGCCCATACAAAATTAGACATCTTAAAGTATCAATAAATTCAGTCAAGAAGCGAGTTGTATATTTTTATTCCAAATATTCCTGTTGTAAGTACGACTAGAAATTTACTAAGACGTAATCACTAAGTGATCCGAAAATAGAGATAAACCCCCAGCGGTAACGTGGAGCGGATTAGGTGCTGTAATTCTGAACCGACTAGGGGTTTTCAAACATCCATTATACTTAATCGTTCAGGAATGTTGTTTAGCAAGGGTATAACGCTTAACAAATTTACAATTACGTTTAAGGTGATAAATTATACGGTAATATACAAATAACAAGTATTCTCACACACTTATTCGGATACGGAGATATTCTTCGGCGGAAATTTAAAATTATAAACATCTAAATTATTGGGATAATCGGAAACATAGATGAAATATTACTTTTTACCCTTCCCACTCTACGTTGTGGTTCTACGCATCGGTCGGAAGAAGTAAAAAGATGTCTTGTTTCTTTAAATTTACAACAAAATACTACGTATCGATTGTATTAATATGTTTATATGCAAACTAAAAATAAAAAAGGGAATAAATATTATTATCCTTTTCTTTCTTTTCCTGTTTAGTCACCTGGAATTACCGTTCAGGTATTACTTCAGAGGATGAAATGTACGAGTGTAAATGAAATGCAGTCTTGTACAGTATCAGATCGACCATTCCTGAGATGTGTGGTTCTTTCTTTCTTTTTCCTATTTACCCTCTGGAATTACCGTCAGGTATTACTTCAAAGGATGAATGAGGATGATATATATGAGCGTAAATGAAGTGTAGTCTTGTACATTCTCAGTTCGACCATTCCTGAGATGTGTGGTTAATTGAAAGCCAACCACCAAAGAACACCGGTATCCACGATCTGGTATTCAAATTCGTATAAAAGTAACTGCCTTTACTAGGACTTTACTAGAACGCTGGAACTCTCGATCTCCAAATCAGCTGATTTGGGAAGACGCGTTTACTACAAAACCAACCCAGTGGGTCAAGAGATGTGTGGTCTTAGCCACACATTATGTTACTCTCTAATAAATTCCTCATATTGACACGCCTAGTCTAATTCAGCATCTTTTATCTAAAAATAACGGGATACGGATGATCGGTTAAAAACTCATTTACGAAGTTTCGTACTACACAACCATAAGGTTGGCTGGTTAATAATCTTTACTTTGCGAGAAAGAAATTATCGCAATAGAATTTCAAAAAAAAGTTGGCATATCTTACAAAGGGTCTATTTTATTTCATAGAAATCAGAAGATTTTACTTAGATTTTCAAACAAAAATCATATTACGACGTCATCGTCAGTAATGATAAATGTTTTTTAATCTTTGTTATTAATCTAATACGATATTACAACAACAAAAATAATAATAATAATTAACATTTACTTTAAATGTTGTTTCTACAGCTGGAATAAAATTAATGTTTATAAACAGACTATGTTTAAATGTTTTAATCTTCCGTTTCTACAACTAAATTTCTTGAAAACAAATTTATTAATGTAGGAAATAATGTTTTGTTGAATATTGAAGTGTAATATTCAAAACGTTAAGAATATTTAACAATCTAAAAAATAACTATTGCTAGGGCTAATATAACCCTAAAATTAAATTAAATATAAACACCAAAAAAGACCTAACGTAGTCGTATTAGAAAAGTTTCATAAAAATAACAAAATCCGCTGATTTTATTTAGAAAATTAATTAATTACACTTCCTTTCAAAAAAAAAAAAAGAAAAGAAAGCTAAAATAATAATTTTTTTTTTAATCTTTTTTAAAGCCACTTAAAAGGAATTCATACAAGAAAGAAATATACAGAAAGCAAAAAGGTAAAGAAATAAAGAAAGAATGCTTAAGTGCAACCGTATTTTCCTTTATAAGATACTATATGAAGAAAGATCAAACGTTAATGCTAGCTCTCTCTTAGTTTACTTTAGAAATCAACTAGCATTTCCTTTCGCTTCCTTGAAAAATAAACGTAAGGGAAGCTAATTACGACGCATTTTACTGCAATAAAGGCTTACAAAAAAATACAATTCACTGATGTTATGTTTTACTGTTATTTGAATTCGAAGAAAACAAAAGTAATAAATAATACGATTAATTTTATTTTAATTTAAAATATAAATCATTTATCATTAAAAAAAAAGCTATTTAAAACGTTTACTGAAATGTAATTTACATAAAAACTAGATCGTGAAACTAGTTTTAAAGAAATACAATAAATCCAAACTTCATTCTCCCTTAATATTTTTCAATTTTGAAATATAGTAGATTATTATTATTTCTAACGCGCACGTTGCAATCTGTTCAACTAGTGAACAATAAGCGATCCCCCCTATGGCTCAATGAGATGAAAATAATATGTGTGACATGTAAATGAGGTGTAGTCTTGTACGATTAATTGAACCCCAACTACCAAAGTCAACCGTTATTCACTGTCTAGTATTCAAATTCGTATACAAGTAACTAACATTTTCCAGGATTTGAACCTGAGAACCTTCCACTCCGAAAATCAGCTGTTAAACATGGGTTTTGTTACGACGAATTTACCATCAGGCCAGTCCGGCGGGCAAATATAGTAAATGGGAAGATTAATACAAAAACTAAACGTTAAAATATTAAATTTTAATTTTTGTTGATTTGTTCAGATACCAACGAATGAAAGGTTATTCGTTTTTCTACGTAAATTATTTTTACTTCCTCGTACGAAGTAAAGGAAGTATTGTGATCGCGGGAAAAATTTCGGTTTTCAGATTTCAACGGAAATATCCCATTTGACCATCCCTGAATCCATTTTGACTAGTTTCGGCGTGACGGCTGTACGTACGATGTATCTTGCAAAACTCAAAAAACTATTAGCCGTAGGATGTTGTAATTCTGGATTTAGGACTGCTATAATAACTTTTTATTTAGGACTTTTTCTTAACTGCAGTAATAAGCCCTCATCGACAGCTTTGCAACAATGTGTAAGTTGTATAAGCGGTACTTATTCATTAGTTCAAGAGTTACAAAAAATTTTAATTAATGAAATATTTGGATCTTATAAAGGGAAGACACATTGGTTCGAATCGGACTTCATTTCCTTTTTTTTAACTTTTTTTTTTAATTGTATTGATTTATTAATAATTATTAAACTCTGATTGTAAAAAAAATTACAATAAATAATTCAATAATAACAGTAAAAAAAAAGTTAAGTTTATGTACTTTCATTTAAAAAAAAATGTGTATATGCAATTTAATAGGCGTACAAGTAAGTCATGTGGGGGTCCACATCAGATTTTTAAAAACAACTTAACACAAATACATTCCTTATTTAACGTAAATCCAAGTATAATATCTAGAAAACTTTTAAAAGGAGTTTATTTTCAACAAATTCTTTGTAATGATATCAAAACAACGGTTATTATTTTTATAAACGAAACCGATTATCTATGATGTATGAATAGGTAAAGAGTATTTTCCGTAATATACCATTTAATGAGATTATAAATAAAGTCCAATTTTGAATCACCTCCCAGTATACGTACGCTAATATCTGTTCTAAACGGTATCTCATTTTTTAGACAAACATAATGTGAAGTATCAGAATTATAATTTTTTTTTTCCAATTTCTTCTTTAATTGTACTCGTACGCCAAGTTTTAATACTTTATCCTCGACAATAAATAATGCAAAAGTCATTACCTCTGTCGGAAACTTAATCGGTCCAATTATACAGAAATTCTTTTTTTATCACTCTCTCTTTTTCTCTTTAGCCTCCGGAACAACCGTAAGATATTACTTCAGAGGATGAAATGTATGAATGTAAATAATGTGTAGTCTTGTACAGCTCAACCGTTCTTGAGGTGTGTAGTTAATTGAAACCCACCGCCAAAGAACACCGGTATCCGCGATCTAGTATTCAAATCCGTATAAAAGTAAAAGCCTTTACTACGATTGAACCATAGAACTCTCGACTTCGAAATCAGCTGACCTGCGATTACGAGTTAACCACTAGACCAGCCCGGTGGGCTTTTTTGTATATATCCAGAACAAATAGTACGGAAAAACTTGTACTAAATCAATAGTATCCCCTGCTACCGCTACGAGCACTAGTGTCGCCGCCGCCATCTTGGACCGAGAAATATGAAATTCAGCCGCCATCTCGGATTTTCCCTTTTCCCTGTAGGAAATTCCCTTTTCCCTCAGGGTGATGCCTTTCTAATTATTTCTTAGACTTTAAATATTAATTATTTATTTTATTATTTGAATATTTCAAAGTTTGGTAGCACTGATATACAGTTGTTGTAGCCGTCCGCTAATGTGTGACGTCACACATGAGAAAGTTATATAAATAATTAATATCTGAAGTGTAAAAAAATAACAGTTGGTTTCAGACTTGGTCACCAGATCACGCGGGATACGGGTGCTTTAGTTCGCACGACTACGGGAGCGCCTCACCATCCATCTGAAATTTGTTCTATATGAGATGAGGAATTACACTAGTTTAGTGTAATTAACCGACCTCCACCGTCGGTCGTCATGCGGAAGAGGATCTCGTCGCGGCTCGTGCATCAGCAGGCGGTGCTTAAGCGCGCGTGTGCGTCAAAACGGAACAACGAGAATGTTAACGGAACGAGTTTTGGCACATAACTGATGAACATCTTACGAATATGGCCTACCCTTGAATCATTACCAGCAGACATAATGCGCAAAGTGCCATGTTCTTGGTTTTATCTTTTGATCTAATGATCTACTTGAAAATCTTTCAAACTCAAAAAGTTCTATCGATTACAGGGCGATAATACAAAGCTAATTTGAGAGCTTATATATTTCTCAAGTTTGAACTCGATTTGTGCCGAGCGTACATTAAGTCTTCGAAAACGCTCTGGAGTAGATTCACGTTGGCTATATCATAAAATCCAATAGCCCTACAATTTTTTCATCTTATCTGTGATCTCACTAACGTAGGCGTTATGAAAATATTAATAAAAAATTGAAAATAGAATCTACGCTAATTATGTGTACGGTTACCCTGATGAAACTTCTTAATTCAGTATTTAAAAATCTAAACACTGTAACTTACCTCGCATGAGGTTGACTTTCGCAAGTCGCCGTCAGAATGGACAATGACATTAAATTTAGCAAAACACATAATACATTTCTGAAGAGGCTGATATTGATATCGAAATTCAATATTCCTCAAATCAACAAAATTTGTTAAATATATAATTATCGTCATTCCCTTTAATTTTATATCAAACCTTTTTTTCCTGTTTAGCCACCTGGAATTACCGTCAGGTATTACTTCAGAGTATGAATGAGGATGATATGTATGAGTGTAGTCTTGTACAGTCTCAGGTCGACCATTTCTGAGATGTGCGGTTAATTGAAACCCAACCACCAAAGATTCCGCGATCTAGTATTCAAATCCGTATAAAAGTAACTTCCATCACCAAGATTTGAACGTTGGAGCTCTCGATTCCAAATCAGCTGATTTGCGAAGACGCGTTCACCACTAGACCAACCTGGTGCGCTCTGTTATCAAACTAATTTCGCTTTACTATATTACGATAATAATACAAATTGATCGTTTTACTCGTAGACATTAAATTTAGAAAATCATACATTTTAGAAGACTGATATTGAAAAAGACACTGGTTACATTTAATTTATATAGTAGGGAAACTCGTGAGGTTTGAACTGTGGTAAATATTCCGGGGGGTCATAAGAAAGCTACAGTTAAAATTTCGTACTGATAGATTCAATAGTTATTCAGGTTATGAGGAATACACGAAAAAACGTTGTCTCTTTATATAGTAGTGAGATGAGATATTTGTTACTTGGTGCCTTTAATAATAAATTTGATTAATAAATGCTATAACATGCGCGCGCGCGCACACACACACACACACACACTATGTGTAATGGTATGTTAATTTGAATAATAAAATTTTATTTTATTTTTACAGTATTTTCACGAGATAAATATTTGAAATATAAATTAATGGAAACAAAGAAATTTGAAACAATACAACGGAATAACTAATGCTGGTAAGTGATGCCAAAATGGCTTTTTATGGACTGCTGCACTGGAATCGAGCCATAGAGTTTATAACAAATAATCTTGAATATTGTACTGGTATAGAATTATATTTATTTACAAAAATAATATTAATTATAATAGCGAGTGACTATGTTAAATGTTTTAAAGAAAAGTTTTATTTAATCATTATTTTTAAAGTTACATGACTAGCTATCCTTCATCTTCTGGATAGCCACAAGTAGATCCATCCCTATATCCCTTACCGAAAAGTTTTTGATATAAATTTTGTTTCAGTTTTGATTGTAGTTTAATTCGTTTTTTCAGAATATTTGTTAATATACATTCATAACAAATTATTTGGAGTTCAATACTTCATATGAAAAAAAAAATTAACCTGAGTTACGTAGCTTCCATTCGGATTTTTTACAGCGTTTTGCAGGATTTCATATCATTCCAGAAAGGTAGAAGTCACATTGAAGTTCTAAAAAAAACTTTTTTAAATAAAAACGGATGTCGCTAACTTTAGGGATTTTAACAGTTTTATCCATTTAATTTTGCATTGTTACAAACATATGAGCAGTTCATATCATCCGATAGCAATAAAAAGAAATAGTTTTTAATTGGACCCGAATATAATTTTCTTAAACTCGAACTTTATTCTTTCTTTTAAATCGACCACTTTCGATTATTCTTGTATTGAACGTATTAAACGTTTTTATTTTTAACCGATTCAAGTAAAGATTATTTTATAATGAAAATAATCCATTTAAAACTATTTAAAGATGTTTAAAATACTTTGTGATAATATTTACTTAGTACTGGAATTATTTAGCATAATTATATACAGTCGGATGTCATTCTACAATTAAAATATTATTAATTTAAGAATTAAAGAAAATAATTACAGTTAGGGTACAAAAATAATATTTATTTTATTTTTATATATTTACTGATAACAACAAAATACATTAAAATGTAGTGTTCAGCTTGAAAAAACTCCTACCACATAATTTAGACTGTAAATAATAGTTTATTGGCAAACACTTACATAATAATTTTCACGTGTTGAAAATTATGTCCATTCACTTTTATACGCTTGTCAACAATAGGCCACTCTAGTCGGCTGTAGCTATCTATTTCCCAGGACAATTTTTTTTTTTAAATAACCCACAGAAAGAAGTCTAGATTAGCGAGATAGGAAATCTTGGTGGACACAATCCATTAGAAATGATTCTACCACCGAAAAAATCCTGTAGCGTCTACATATTAGAGCAGGCGGCAAGCAGCACAGTCCTGTTGCATCGTCTTGCAGTAAGGCTATGAACGGTGGGATAATTTCTTGATTTCAAAAAATAAGGATCCTATTATTCGTCAGCTTGAAACCGCATATCATACGCCTACTCTGTGCGGGTATAGGAGAAATTCAAAGAAAATGTGCCGGTTTTCAGTTCCCCAGGTCCGGCAGTTCTGACTGTTAACATTCTCATATCAAGGTGAAACTCGCTTTACCTGTGAAAAACATTTGATCACCTGATCTAATATGTTACCGATGAATGAAGATGTTACCTCTAATGAAGTTCTTGAACCGTTGACAACAACGAACCCTTATAGCGTAATAGGCATTAGTTACCTCGTGGAAAACCTCATTCGATACGGATAACATTTCAGCATTCTCCTCACTGCTGGGCGGGTTGAACCTATCAAATGTTCTTTACCTGGCTTAGTCTCCGCAAAAATTTACAAGGAGTTTTTGTTAACTGTCGCTTTGTACGATCGTTAAAACTTACCCTGTGTCGGGCACGTTTGCGGTCTAACACGAACCAGTTTCACGAAATTTTTTAACTAACTTCTAAATAACACTTTTCACTGGCGCTTCCTTTTTAAATCTCTACCTGAACTTTCGCCGATACACAACATGAGATTTCGTCTAAATAAGTTTCCTTCGCGAATACGTGTTTTTCAACAGTTAACCCCATTTTAACAGACAACAATACACGATTACGCAACCTTGTTTAAAAGTCAAAGCTCAACACAGACTGCCAATACTCAAATGCGCAGGCAATAAAACGGCCCTTCCCGTTCCAGCTCCAGTCGTACCGACATCTTCCACATTACTTTACCCATCTAAAACCGATACGTGCATTTAGTGTAAACTACTGAATGATGGGGGCCTCATTTAAGTTTAACACTGTATAAAATAAAAAAATTTGATACGATACAAATATTATAACATTTTAAAAGAAATATATTTTTGTTGCAATCACTTAAACTAAAAAAAACATTTTTTTTTTTTTTTTTTTTTGTCTTCAGTCATTTGACTGGTTTGATGCAGCTCTCCAAGATTCCCTATCTAGTGCTAGTCGTTTCATTTCAGTATACCCTCTACATCCTACATCCCCAACAATTTGTTTTACATACTCCAAACGTGGCCTGCCTACACAATTTTTCCCTTCTACCTGTCCTTCCAATATTAAAGCGACTATTCCAGGATGCCTTAGTATGTGGCCTATAAGTCTGTCTCTTCTTTTAACTATATTTTTCCAAATTTTTCTTTCTTCATCTATTTGCCGCAATACCTCTTCATTTGTCGCTTTATCCACCCATCTGATTTTTAACATTTTCCTATAGCACCGCATTTCAAAAGCTTCTAATCTTTTCTTCTCAGATACTCCGATCGTCCAACTTTCACTTCCATATAAAGCGACACTCCAAACATACACTTTCAAAAATCTTTTCCTGACATTTAAATTAATTTTTTATGTAAACAAATTATATTTCTTACTGAAGGCTCGTTTAGCTTGTGCTATTCGGCATTTTATATTGCTCCTGCTTCGTCCATCTTTAGTAATTTTACTTCCCAAATAACAAAATTCTTCTACCTCCATAATCTTTTCTCCTCCTATTTTCACATTCAGCGGTCCATCTTTGTTATTTCTACTACATTTCATTACTTTTGTTTTGTTCTTGTTTATTTTCACGCGATAGTTCTTGCGTAGGACTTCATCTATGCCGTTCATTGTTTCTTCTAAATCCTTTTTACTCTCGGCTAGAATTACTATATCATCAGCAAATCGTAGCATCTTTATCATTTCACCTTGTACTGTTACTCCGAATCTAAATTGTTCTTTAACATCATTAACTGCTAGTTCCATGTAAAGATTAAAAAGTAACGGAGATAGGGAACATCCTTGTCGGACTCCCTTTCATATTACGGCTTCTTTCTTATGTTCTTCAATTGTTACTGTTGCTGTTTGGTTCCTGTACATGTTAGCAATTGTTCTTCTATCTCTGTATTTGAACCCTAATTTTTTTAAAATGCTGAACATTTTATTCCAGTCTACGTTATCGAAAGCCTTTTATAGGTCTATAAACGCCAAGTATGTTGGTTTGTTTTTCTTTAATCTTCCTTCTACTATTAATCTGAGGCCTAAAATTGCTTCCCTTGTCCCTATACTTTTCCTGAAACCAAATTGGTCTTCTCCTAACACTTCTTCCACTCTCCTCTCAATTCTTCTGTTTAGAATTCTAGTTAAGATTTTTGATGCATGACTAGTTAAACTAATTGTTCTGTATTCTTCACATTTATCTGCCCCTGCTTTCTTTGGTATCATAACTATAACACTTTTTTTGAAGTCTGATGGAAATTCCCCATTTTCATAAATATTACACACCAGTTTGTATAATCTATCAATCGCTTCCTCACCTGCACTGCGCAGTAATTCTACAGGTATTCCGTCTATTCCAGGAGCCTTTCTGCCATTTAAATCTTTTAATGCTCTCTTAAATTCAGATCTCAGTATTGTTTCTCCCATTTCATCCTGCTCAACTTCCTCTTCTTCCTCTATAACACCATTTTCTAATTCATTTCCTCCGTATAACTCTTCAATATATTCCACCCATCTATCGACTTTACCTTTCGTATTATATATTGGTGTACCATCTTTGGTAAAAAAAACATTAATGTTATTTTACAAGTTTTTTTAACAAATATATACTCCTAGTTTTCAAATATCCTTATTTTATGGTCTTCAGCGAGCCTTCTGTGTTGTTTCCATTCGTTTTATTAGTTGTATAAAGGCACAGGTTTCTCGCTTCGGTTACCTAGTGATTTTTTTTTTTTTACAAGAATAAGGACTTTTTATATGTACGCTTATCTAATTTTTAACGCAAATAACGTAAAATAAATATTAAAAACACAAAAATTAACAAAAAAAAAAATATTCATAATAAATTATATAATAATCCTTTTTCAATTTTTATTTAAATTAAAAATGTTAAAATCGGCATCAAATTAAGGATTATAATGTATTGATTTTGATGCGAAAAAATTAGTTTATGTAAGCCTATACTGTCACAAAGATTCAGATAAACAGCGACATAGAGGTCTACGCTTTACTGTTGGCAACTATTTGACAACAGAAATCAATATAACAAAGTTTAAACTTCCCTCTGTAATGATGTTTATTAAAGGAAATCCTATTTTCTATAACACTAAAAAAAAAAGAAAAAAAAAGTAATGAGTAACCAGAAATAAAACAAAGGAAATTTTGTAATTTTTTTTGTTTTTGTTTCACTGATTTATGTTATGATTAAAACAAAATGCGTAGTGGAAATTCATGATGATGTTAAAAAATTGAAAAAAGTCAGGAGAGCACGCTTCATTCAAACCCTAAGGGTCTGTTCAAACCCTCTGCATTCTCCATAAGACTCTCACTTCCCCTTTACCAACTTTTATAATTGGTCCAGCCCTCCTATTACTTACACCACAAAAAATGGAAGTTTTATTATTATATAAGAAAGAAAATATATGTATGTATTAGCTATGTTCACAGGTGAAATAACGCTTAATTAATTTCTCATTATATAAGAATTACGTACACCGTAAAAATATTCATTTAACTAACATAATTTTTTTTTCTGATAATTATTGTTGCATATATATATATATATATATATATAAAATAACGAAATTCTGTATATCTAAATACTTAACATAAATAAGCGTGCGCGTACATTTTACTTCTTTGTACAAAGCAAAGGAAATATTGTGATCGCGAAAAATTTCGTTTTCAGATTTCAATGGAAATATCCATTTTGACCATATCTGAATCCATTTTGACTATTTTCAGCGTGACGTCTGTTCGTACGTATGTATCTCGCATAACTCAAAAACGATTATCAGTAGGATGCTGAAATTTTGGATTTAGGCCTATTGTAACATCTAGTTGTACACCTTTCGTTTTGACTGCAATCGATTGAACCAAACGTGTCCAAAAAAAACCCAAAATCCATAACAAAATTTTTTTTTTAACTTTTTCTCAACTGCAGTAATAAGGCCCCCATTGAGAGCTTTTCAACGATATATCATAAGTAGTACTTATTTTCATTCGTTCCACAGTTATAGCCAAATAAAATTTTAATTAATGAAATATTTGGATCTTACAAGGGGAAGGCACATCGGTTCAAATCAGACTTCATCTCGTTTTTTTTTTTAATTTAAATATATTGATTTACTAATAATTATTAACCTCCGATTGTAAAAAAATTACAAAAAATAATAATTCAATAACAATAAAAATAATATGAAAAAAATCAGAAGTTATTAGTGATATAAAATTTTATATACTTTTCATTAAAAAAAAAAAAAAATTGTGTGTATTTATACACATTTAATACGCGTACAAGGAAGAGAGTCATGTGGTGTCCACATCAGATTTTTTATTTACATGAAGTGTTCAAAGAGGTTTTTTGACAATAACGACATACGTATGCTGACCATTTTTTATTAACTGTTTTGAAATTTTATAAACTATACATAAGAACTATTATTTTTAATGATGAATGCAACTAAATTTACTTTAAAACAATCGTTTTTAGAACTACGTAAATCCCGTATAATGACACTTAAACGAGCATCACTTCATCGATGGACACTTGATCGAGGCGCCACTTGACTGAATGGGGACATTTTATCGGCGATTTTATTAAAAGTAATTTTAAATTATTTAACAGTTAAAGTTATAAGGTTAAGTAATAACGTAATTCGGTTACTGGGTTATTTAAGTAAAAGTAGCGCAAAAAATTATTTTTTTATTTCCTCCGTCAAATATTCTCTTAGTTAAATTTTCTTCGGTCAAACGGTCCCCTCGGTAAAGTGACCATCGGTCAACCGGTCAGTAAACTGTAAATCCGTTCGATGGTTTCATAATATTTCACCATAAATGTTCAGTTAATCAGTATAATTCAATTTATACTGAAATTTGTCATTAAAAAATCGATAAAGAAATAAAAAAGCATTAATTTGTTACGTTAATTTTATTTTAGAACCAAATGAAATTTGAAAAAAAATTGAAATAATATTAAATAATTACAAATAGCTTTTCCTCGCCAAATTTAGGGAAGGACAAATTAGCTGTTAGCTGTTTTATAATTAGAGATAATTTCATTGTTTAGATAACGATGAAAAAGAAAACTCATATATACTAATTTAACGGAACCGTTATAATGTTGTTGAAGTATTTAGAACCCAATTTTTATATTATTACAATAATTCCTCCAGAGCTGTATAAACTGAAATTATTAAAAAAAAAAAAAATTTCAGATAATCTTCTATTCAGTCGTAATAATTGTTGTTTTTTTAATTATAAAATAATAGTATTTAATGTCGAAAAATGTGTACATTGCAATCTGTTCTCAACTACTGAACAATAAACGACACATCCCCGCAATGAGATGGTCCAATGAAATGAGAATGATATGTATGACATGTAAATGAACGTAGTCATGATCAAACTCAGGCCGACTATTCCTGAGACGTGTGGTTAATTGAAACCCAACCGCCAAAGAATACCGGTATCCACCGCCTAGTGTCCAAATCCGAATAAAAGCAGCTACATTTATTAGGATTTGAACCTGAGAACTTCGACTTTGAAATCAGATAATTTACGACGACCAGTTAACCACTACACCAGCCCTCGTTTACTGTTCACTAGTTGAATAGATTCAACGATTAGACATTAATAAAATAAATAAATGTTGATAAGACTGTTTCTTTTTTTTAACTGAAATCATAAAAAGAGGAGATTCTCAATTCGACCCGCATTTTAAAAAATACATTGAAGCCTTACTCTTCAACCAGATCGATTTAAAATCTTTTTTATTTTGGTAGAGGAAGTCTGATGATCTTGTGGTAAGTTTTTTCCAAACAATTTAATTGAATATTTAAAAAAAAAAAACAAATACATTGCCTTGATAGGCAATAAATCTGAAGATAACATTCGTACATTTATCGTCATTATTACATAATTTTATATTATTATTATTAAACTAAAAACTACAAAGCAAGCGGAGAAGACCAGCTTTTCGCAGAACTCTGGAAACACTCATCAGTTTATTCAGTCAAAACTACCCTACATCTATGCCTCGTGAAAATATGGAACGAAGAAAAACTTCCAGAACACTGGACCACAGCCCTCATCCATCCATTACACAAAACTAATCCTGAAAACTACAGAGGCA
Organism: Lycorma delicatula; assembly: GCF_047948215.1. Taxonomy (NCBI): domain Eukaryota; kingdom Metazoa; phylum Arthropoda; class Insecta; order Hemiptera; family Fulgoridae; genus Lycorma; species Lycorma delicatula. Next base: position 15,547,967 of record NC_134460.1, on the reverse strand, counting down.
TATCTCTCCTGGATTGCACATACAAAATCCTGTCGAGAATCATATACAACCGATGCAAAGACCAACTTGAACTGGAACTTGGGGAATACCAAGGGGGATTTAGGCCATGGAGAGGTTGCCAGGAGCAAATAATATCCCTAAAACTTATGATGGACTTATATAAAAGACGGAAAAAACAACTAATAATCACCTTCGTCGACTTTAAAAGGGCCTATGATTGTATACACCGACCATCCATGCTGAATATTCTGAGAAACCTGGGCCTTCACCCTAAACTCGTAAACATGATAAAATTAACTTTAACCGATACCCAGTCCAGAGTGAAATTCAGAGGTGAACTCTCTCAACCCTTCTACATAAAAACTGGATTGAGGCAAGGAGACGGCCTCTCACCACTCCTTTTTAACTGCGCCCTCGAATTTGTCATGAGAAAATGGTATGAAATAAATCCCAAAAATATAAAAATGGGTACTAAGAAAAACTCCATCACACTAAATCGCCTAGGATTTGCAGATGACCTCGCTCTTTTAGCAAATAATATTCAAGAAGCCAAAACACAAATCATGAGCCTTCAAAACCTAGCACAAAAGATAGGGCTTCATATCTCAGATAGGGCTTCATAAAAAACTGAACTAATGGCCATAGATCCTCTGGTAATAGAGCACATTACGGTAAACAATCAGAAAATTAAAATAGTAAAACAATTTAAATATCTAGGGGAAATAATAACTTATAATTTAAATGAAAAAGTGACATGGCAAAACAGGACAAATAAAATGATTAAATCCCAAAAATTAACTCGGTCAACATATAACAAAAAATGCCTTTCTGCTAAAACAAAACTTAAACATTATAAAACTGTAGTACAGCCAGAAGTCACCTACGGAAGCGAGACCCTTTTCAAAATCACTCAGAAAAACCGAATTGAAAAAATTCTGAAAATAGAGAGGAGAATTGTCAGAACGTGTATCGATAAAAAACACCAAAAAGAAGGCCGATGGTGGATTGTGCCAAATGAGGTGGTGTATCGAGAAATAGAGCCTGTTACTGATACTATGCGGAAAAAAAGAATCTCTTTCTTCGGTCATCTCATAAGGACACCGGAAACAAGACCGTCAAGAAATATCATTGAAAAGCTCTGGTTCCAAAAGCTAGAAGTAGGATGGATCAAAGAAATTAGAGAAGATATGAAAGAATTGGGAATTTCCCTGACCGACCTACAGAATAAAACTGGAAAAATTACAAAGCTAAAAGATAAAAGCATTAGATTTAAACAAAAGACAGACAAACGACAAAATACAACGAAGAGGGTGTTTACGGATGAAGAAAAGAAAGCAAGATCTGAACGGATGAAGAAATACTGGGCAGCTCGAAAGAGTAAAATAGCACGCTTTTCTCAGAAAAGATCCAACTAAAATTGACTTAAGTGGTCCCATGTTGGGCGTAAAAGCATAATAATAATAATATTATTAAACTAGGTAAAAATAAAAATAAAACATAATTCACTGGGTTGGTCTAGTGGTCAACTCGTCGTCGTAAATCACCTGATTTCGACATCGAAATTCTCATTTCAAATCTTACTAAAGGTATGCTTTTATTCGAATATAAACACTAGACCGTGGATAACGGTGTTCTTTGGTAGTTGGGTCTCAATTAACCACACGTTTCAGGAAGGGTCGGCCTGAATTTGTTCAAAACTACACATTTAACGTTACAGTTACATTACACTGATAAGTTGCTGGTGATTTAATTGTTCATACAACTATAAATAAAAGTATTAAAAAAAATAAATATATTTTTGCATTTTAGAGCGGCTTAGCCTAACAAATTATAATTCTCCATACATTTTTTCTCATTCTTTTACATATTTTTATTAAATTGCAGTAAAATGAATATTAAATAATTCCTCATTGTAAAAAGTCTTAGTTCATGCTCCGTAGTAATTAATCTTTTTATATTTTTATTTTATTGCAACTATTATATATCAATATATTGTTTCTCTCATATAGATTTCTTCATCATTGTTTCTCTTCAGTGTAGCAGCGTATTTTTTTTAATCTGACCAAATTTTAATTAAGATTAAAGGAGAATAATCTTTAAAAATTAATAATCCAAAAAGTCGATATTAATAAAGAAAATGTTTTTCGATTCTTCTATTAATATCGACTTTTTTTTATAGTCGGCAACCAATTAAGAATTATATAAATTGTTATTTCTTGTTAATACTAAAAGTATCTTTGAGGAAACAAGTTCAGCAACGAAAAGGAAACCTCCAGTGCGGACCGTTCGTTCGCCAAACGATACCGAGACCGTTCGAGGCTACTTCTTTTTATTTCCCTGTTTAGCCTTCGGTAATTACCGTACAGATAATACTTCAGAGGATGAATGAGGATGGTATGAGTGTAAATGAAGTGTAGTTTTGTACAGTGTCTCAGTTCGACCATTTTTGAGACGTGTGGTTAATTGAAACCCAACCGCCAAAGAACACCGGTATCCACGATCTAGCATTCAAATCCGTGTAAAAATAACTGCCTTTACTAGGACTTGAACGCTGGAACTCTCGACTTCCAAATCAGCTGATTTGGGAAGAAGCGTTCACCACTAAACCAACCCGGTGGGTTGTTGCAAGCCTACTGTCATAAGAAGCCCGCACCGTTCAATTCGTCGTCATGCAGTCTTTTTACAGTTGCATAATTCAAATGTTCAAAGAATACAGTTGCTGGACTTTTCTTTACGATCCGTACAAGTCGCAGATCGTCCGAGAACTAAAACCAAAGCATTTCTGTGAACTAATGGTTGTAAAGATAAACGAGGATGATTCTGTTAACAAACTGAAGGGTCGGACGTAGCCCATTTCCACCTTAACGGATTTATTAATAAACAAAATTCTTGTTTTCGGACACAAATGAATCCTACACAGCTACATTAGTGCCCGCTATTCATGTACAAGGTTACCGTGCATTGTTCTTTGTTATTGTACGGCATAATAGACCCTTATTTTTTGTAAGGGAGGATGGGTTCACGATTATAATCACATCAGATCGATTCGTCACCGTGTTGAAAAACTTTATTGCGTAAAAACTATAGTCGTTTCCTCGAATTACTGACTACTCTTGGTTTCAACAAGACTGATCGGTATCACACGCAGAATGAATGTCGATTATGGCTGCTGAACGCCAATCGTTTGGCAACCAAACTAGTTCGAGAAACGGTGACGTTCCACGGCCTCACGGGTCTCCTGATTTGCCGATGTGCGATTTATTGTGGAATTACCGTAAAATCAAAGTGTACACTACTCTATCTGCTACTACAGAAAAACTAAATGCCGAAATCCGAAGAGCAATTGTTGAAATGTTGCATCGAACCGTACAGAGTTTTACAAGGCCGGAGGAATGTCTACCCAGAGACAGAGCTCACGTGGAAGATGTTATTTCAAAAATAAATTTTATGAAATGGTTCATCATGAATGGCATCATATTTTCCTATTTAAATGTTATAAAAAAATTTATTCGGTACTTGTGCATTAACCAGCACACATATTATTTTACATAATTTTCTTTTTATTTGTATTTTTTATTTACCTAAGACCAGTCTTAAAATTAATTTAAGTAATTTAAAAAAAAAGAGGAAGAGGAGGTAAAGAAGATTTTTGAGGAGGACATCGCAAGAGGTCTGAGTAAAAAAGATAAGGTAGAAAATGTAGAAGAAGAATGGGAGAATGTTAAAAAGGAAATTCTTAAATCAGCAGAAGCAAACTTAGGCGGAATAAAGAGAACCGGTAGAAAACCTTGGGTTTCAGACGATATATTGCAGCTGATGGATGGACGTAGAAAATATAAGAATGCTAGTGATGAAGAAAGTAAAAGGAACTATCGGAAATTAAGAAATGCTATAAGCAGGAAGTGCAAACTAGTGAAAGAAGAGTGGATTAAAGAAAAGTGTTTAGAAGTGGAAAGAGAAATGAACATTGGTAAAATAGAAGGAGCATACAGGAAAGTTAAGGAAAATTTTGGGGTACATAAATTAAAATCTAATAATGTGTTAAACAAAGATGGTACACCAATATATAATACGAAAGGTAAAGTCGATAGATGGGTGGAATATATTGAAGAGTTATACGGAGGAAATGAATTAGAAAATGGTGTTATAGAGGAAGAAGAGGAAGTTGAGGAGGATGAAATGGGAGAAACAATACTGAGATCTGAATTTAAGAGAGCATTAAAAGATTTAAATGGCAGAAAGGCTCCTGGAATAGACGGAATACCTGTAGAATTACTGCGCAGTGCAGGTGAGGAAGAGATTGATAGATTATACAAACTGGTGTGTAATATTTATGAAAATGGGGAATTTCCATCAGACTTCAAAAAAAGTGTTATAGTTATGATACCAAAGAAAGCAGGGGCAGAAATATGTGAAGAATACAGAACAATTAGTTTAACTAATTGTAGTGCATTTTAGCTAACTTTTTTTTTTTGTCTTCAGTCATTTGACTGGTTTGATGCAGCTCACCAAGATTCCCTATCTAGTGCTAGTCGTTTCATTTCAGTATACCCTCTACATCCTACATCCCCAACAATTTGTTTTACATACTCCAAACGTGGCCTGCCTACACAATTTTTCCCTTCTACCTGTCCTTCCAATATTAAAGCGACTATCCAAGGATGCCTTAGTATGTGGCCTATAAGTCTGTCTCTTCTTTTAACTATATTTTTCCAAATGCTTCTTTCTTCATCTATTTTCCGCAATACCTCTTCATTTGTCACTTTATCCACCCATCTGATTTTTAACATACTCTTATAGCACCACATTTCAAAAGCTTCTAATCTTTTCTTCTCAGATACTCCGATCGTCCAAGTTTCACTTCCATATAAAGCGACACTCCAAACATACACTTTCAAAAATCTTTTCCTGACATTTAAATTAATTTTTGATGTAAACAAATTATATTTCTTACTGAAGGCTCGTTTAGCTTGTGCTATTCGGCATTTTATATCGCTCCTGCTTCGTCCATCTTTAGTAATTTTACTTCCCAAATAACAAAATTCTTCTACCTCCATAATCTTTTCTCCTCCTATTTTCACACTCAGCGGTCCATCTTTGTTATTTCTACTACATTTCATTGCTTTTGTTTTGTTCTTGTTTATTTTCATGCGATAGTTCTTGCGTAGGACTTCATCTATGCCGTTCATTGTTTCTTCTAAATCCTTTTTACTCTCGGCTAGAATTACTATATCATCAGCAAATCGTAGCATCTTTATCTTTTCACCTTGTACTGTTACTCCGAATCTAAATTGTTCTTTAACATCATTAACTGCTAGTTCCATGTAAAGATTAAAAAGTAACGGAGATAGGGAACATCCTTGTCGGACTCCCTTTCTTATTAGGGCTTCTTTCTTATGTTCTTCAATTGTTATTGTTGCTGTTTGGTTCCTGTACATGTTAGCAATTGTTCTTCTATCTCTGTATTTGAACCCTATTTTTTTTAAAATGCTGAACATTTTATTCCAGTCTACGTTATCGAAAGCCTTTTATAGGTCTATAAACGCCAAGTATGTTGGTTTGTTTTTCTTTAATCTTCCTTCTACTATTAATCTGAAGCCTAAAATTGCTTCCCTTGTCCCTAAACTTTTCCTGAAACCAAATTGGTCTTCTCCTAACACTTCTTCCACTCTCCTCTCAATTCTTCTGTATAAAATTCTAGTTAAGATTTTTGATGCACGACTAGTTAAACTAATTGTTCTGTATTCTTCACATTTATCTGACGGCTACTTAAACTAAATAAATGAACAAAATTATTGGGGTATCAAACAGCTAACGAGAAATAAAGTAACTCTTATAACAAAACGCACTGCAAAAATAACGCGTAATAATAATAATATGTAATAGCTATATATGTATGTAAAATAACAGTTTTATATGTAAAAAATAAAAAAATAAGCGTGTAAGTTTATCATTTATTTTATTTAATGTTTTCATAAGAATATTTAATTTTCAAAATTTCACTTAACCTGAATCGCTGTGTATATTTACGAGGAAAATAAACAGAACATATTTTTACATAAACATTTTCGCATTTTACACGTGGATAAATTTGATTTAAGCTAAAGTTTTTTTCAGTTTTTTTTTTAAAGATAAATTTTACCAGTAATGAAATGAAATTGATTAAACAAAAAAGTTGTTGGAGAATAAAAGACCACTCTTTATTTTACAATTATTTCGAAGCTAGTTATTAAGCATCACAAACAACGGCAAACCGGTCGGTTTTATAAGTAGGAGATGAAACATTTACGTTTACGGATTAAAACTCCGATATAATGTAATTAATACAGGTCAGAGTATTTTACCTGTACCGAATTTAATCTTATTATAAGGGAAGGTAAATTATGTGGATTATATGAAACGCGATCGCAGTATTAGGTTTATAGAAAATTAGTATCGGTATTAAATTAGTTAATACTTAAGGAATTAATTAAAAGAATTTGGATTACAGCTTCTTAAATTCAATTCGCGAAACATTCCTTTTTACAACTTACATTTGCAAATACCAATACTAGCTATTAATTTTAGTTTTTACAAAATTAAAGAAATACCTTTTGAAATACAGTAACAAAAAAACTATAGTTTAAATTTAAACATTAAAAAAAACTATTTTGTAGAATCAGCGGTTAGTTGACATAAATATATGAATTACGTATAACCGAACTATAACTAAGGTTAATATTTTTTTAACGGTAATAGGATTATTAAATTGAAACAGGTAAGGTTATACTATTTGTAAATCAAGATCTTTTGCTATAGAAAAGGTCAATTTACCCGGGATAAGTCCCCTGCAAAGAGTGAATGGAGCGCGCTGCACGATCAAATTTATCTCTGTCTCCTTTTAACCGACCTTTTCCACTCCGTTCTCTATCAAACCTTCTCTTTCGTTTAACCCTTTCCTACATCATCCGTTTTCTCTCTCATTCGCACTTTAAACAAAGACCCGCAGACACGCGTATTATTAAGACGGTTGCAATATTTCTCTTTCGCCGAACTAACTCATAATACGCACGACACAACTCTAACCTAACCTGTACAACCCGACCCAGGATTTTAGTTCGCACTCGCCTCGATCGTACTAAAAATCTACCGTCTCTTTCTTTCTCTTAACCGTCACAGCGCTAATAATCTAGCGCTTTCTTGGTTTACTCTTAATTCCCACGCCTTATTTTTTCTTTTCTAACCGAATTTTTTTCTAAAAGAGCTACGGATTTCTCACCTAATATTGTTTTAAAACCAGAAAGAAATATTACGCTAAAATATAAATTATACGATAATAAAAATTTCATTTTCAAATCTACATAATAGCGAGTTCTAATGCTGCGAATGAAATTTATTTTACACAGGCATATTTTTATGAGAAAACGTATCAGTAATTTTGGATGAAAAAGATTAAATTAAATATGTTTATCCATTAACCAGAACATAATTCCGTAGTTATAGTTAGATAATTTTAAAAAAAATGACATTTCATCGTACGAAACGGTAATTCATTCTGCTTATAACATCTGTTATTTTTTTAGTATTCAGATCGTACAAAAGACATTATCAAATGTCTAAAATTAATTTTCTTTTCGTAAATTACTCTGTAACGATGAAAAATTCATTAAATTTGAGCGTAAATCGCAGAGAACAGTTAAAAATTACTTTGTAAATGTATTTTAAAGATCGAAATTTAGAATAACATTTAAAATATTATGAAGTGACTGTAGGTCTGTACCGATAACTACAGAATTGTACATAACAAATAAATGTATTATTGCTATTAAAAAACAATTGCTCTCAAAGTAGGTATGCCGATTGTTATACCGACTAACTATTCTCAAGTCAAAATGCAAAAACAAGTGTACGCAGTACTTATGCGTGATAACATTTCAACATTTCGACTAAATTTAAAAAAAAAATTTGATATAATTTTAATTAAATAGTTCTTTTATAAAACACTACTTTATTTATTTCAGACATTTTATCGACTTCAGATGACGTTCAAATATTTTATTAAAAGAAATTTAAGAAATCGCCTTTGAATAGGAAACTGTAAGGCCCATCAAGCTTTGGATTGAGAAGAAAAAAGAGAAGATATTAAACCTGTTGAAAGATTTTTTAAAGAGTCCCGTACTTTATTACCGGCCTATGTGTATACATTATTTATTACTTTATCTTTTCGGTTATTAAAGGTTTGTTTTTTTATGAAAATTAGTACGTGTTTATTAGGTAACAAACATGTGTAAATATATGAACGGTTAGCGAAAAAATGTCTTAATAAAAAAAACGAAAAACATAACGGAAAGCTTACGGATAATAAATCGTAAAGTTAGAAGAAAACTGTACTGAACGCAGTATTGTTACAGAAAAACTAAGACATTTTTTTAAAAAATGTACCCGAATTTTGTATTATTTTTAATAAAATAAATTCGATAACATTCTATCTAATTTCATCGGTCACAAAAAAACAAAGGATTACGGTCGGTTCATAGCTGAACAAACAGAATAAGCCTTTTAATAGAATTGATATCAACGATACAATTGTACGCTTCTTTACTTTGAAATACTTTCCAAATATAAGTTTTTTTTTTACAATGCGAATAATTTCTACGTAAGCTGTGCATAGATAACGAGATAAATGTTAATTAACTACCAAAAAAAATCTTTCTTAACCAAAGCAGGATATGCAATCTGGAACCTAATCAGAGAAATAAGAATAAGAATTTAATTAATAAAACACGTTTTAAATTTAAAAAAAATTAAAAAAAACAGCTGCAAAAAAATAAATAATATGATGTCCGACTAGTGCAGATTATTCGACAGCGTTAAGTAAAAATGCGGATCCCCTAAATTTCAGACCGTTGCCATGAGATCCGTGAAATCTTTATGTCAATACGACTGAGTTCATCGAATATTACGCATCACAAAAAACGATTTGAACAAAATTATTAGGCTCGACTCCATATTGGCGTAAGCGACCACAAACAGAAACATTTTGCTGAGCGTTATGTAACTGTACAGTTGGGAGGGCGCGTAAATTAAATTTTGTATATAGCATAAATTTTTTATATTTATTTAAAGATATCTATATAGCTTATGACGTTCTCGGTAATGTAAGGGTTCCAACGCGAGGTCATACAGTTTAATCGCTTTAGCCGTTGAGCTGCTACGGTAGAATAAAAGTATATATATGCATACACCCTGAAAACATTTCACACCTTTTTGTTGGGTAGTCTTATAAAAATAGTTTTATATATATATACATATATTTTAATTTTCTCACAATCGTTTACATTATTGATCAAAACTCAAAGATTTATAAATATCTTGATTGAAATCCGTTTTACAAATTCTTTATTTGTATAAAAAAAGTATAATAATAATAGTTGTGTACCAGAATGAAAAACGTTACGAAAAATTGGTTTAAATTTAATTTTATACTTGAATATAAATTTCATTTCATAAAAAGTATGGAAGGGAATACGAGAAGCAATTTTAACCTCAGATTAAATTTAGAAGGTACAAAAACGTTATATATCTTAAATGAGCATTTTATATATAAAATTATACGCTTTTCAAATGATAAAACGAACCAAATTTTATAAGTACAACATTTTAAACAATTAATATAAAATTAATTTCAATCACCTTTGCGATTACCTTAGTAACTGGTATCAGGTGATACTTCTTGTTTAAATAAAGCAGACATATTTAGAATGCGATCGGAAAGTGTTTGATTTGAATCGTGATTGTTCATTAATTATATCGGAATTTCGTAAGCTTTTGTGTGTTTATAAATTTCATAGAGATAATTTGCGTTATCATGTAGTCTTTTCGTGCGTGTGAAAAATATCAAGGTTTATTTTTAATGAGGATCGGTTTATTTTTACAAAACGATAGTAAATGTTTCTGAAATATAGGACCAACTAGTCATATTCACTTCTGTTGGCGCAAATGAAAAAGATGATCACACTGAACGAGTTCATTTCTAATATTTTTTTTATACAGAACGACTCAACAAGAATGAATGACATAAGAAGATTAAGAAGAAATCAGGGCGAAATCTTTCACCAACAGACACTGGCTGACAAAGCGTTTCCGACCCTATAGTTATATAAACTTTCTTCTTTATTTTCACCAGAAGAAGAAATTTTCACCTGAAATTATATTACATTCTTCTTGAATCACTCTATACAAAAATAAAACATCCAAATCTGTTCGTCAACCGGCAGAGAAAAAAATTATTTGAAATGGCCGACTACGGAAATTTTTCTTCGATATCATTGATTTAAGGTAACGGACGACAAATAAAAACGATAGACTCTTCATTTTGCCGTTATAGTTGAAATGAATCGAAGAAACATACGGTACAAAATCTTTTCGATCAAGATTATTATTATTTTTATTTTTTAATATTTTGTCTTCTAACAAGATATTACATTTATTTTGTCAGTATTTCAAGACAGAACTCGCGTTCGAGTTACCTTTTGTAGACAGTAGATAACTTTAAGGACCGATTAATCAAAAAAATAATGCGGTTGTAGAAATAAAAAAATTATTATTTCAAAACAAGAAGAAAATTTCAACGATTTCAAAAACTGAAAATTTTAAAACTACCCAGTAAAGATGTCTCCGACCCGTAACGGGGGCTCTTTCTTGACGTAATTTTTAATAGGAACCATTACTAATAAGCGTAAACATATTTTTATTTTAAAATAAAATCTAAAGTAATCGTACGGCGTAGCTTTAATAATCTCAAAAACCGCCTCGTTTTCCAGTCGGAGTCTATATTTCTCAAGGTCAAGTAGAAAAACTAAGAAAAGAGTGATATATGCATAAGTAAAATTATTAAAATGTACATATATATACGTGGTGAAAAATTAAAGGCTAACCTCAAAAATTTTCCCGTAATTTTATGTAATTAAAATTATATAAAAATATATAAACATTTGGTCGGTGGAGAAAAATTTGTAAATACTAATTTAGGAGTTCGACAAGGTTCTGGTTTTCGTCACGAGTGTTATTCATACATACTTTGGCGAACCGATCTAGTAATGGAAACAGCAACCGTCTCTGGGCGATCTGTTTGAGGATATTTATGTTAATGTGTTAATGTTTACTGACGGTTTGATTAAGTGAAAATGAAAACGATATACGATTTAGTTTATTTAAATTCAGCAAGATAACTAAAGATTTCAATCGCAATTGTCCGTTAAAAAATCGAAGGTGTCGGCTTTTCGGGAGTATAAAAAACCTATTAGATCAAAAATTGCATTAGAAAATTATGTTCTTAAACAAGTCAGATCTTTTAAATACCAAAGTCGTTACAACCTACCTAATGACAGAGAAAACGACATTAATTAAACCTAATTTCTTTCGGTCGACGATCGGTACTATAAGGCGAAACCTAAGAAATAACGGATTAATTGACAGCCAGCAAAAACTGTATACGAAAATAGCTTTGCCAATGCTTTTATACGACTGTGAAATCTGGGTTTTATAATTAATTTACAAAGAACTGAGTTCTATACAGAGCTTTTCTTCGGAGCGTCAAGGTTGTGTAACCGTCTAAATAGAATTAAAAACGAAAATGTTCGAAAAGATTTAAACGTAGTTTCTATCCAAGAGAAGATTTCCGCTTACAGAGAGAGAAATGGGCAGAACATTTGTTAAGAATGCAGGACTTTTTTTTTTTTTTTGTCTTCAGTCATTTGACTGGTTTGATGCAGCTCTCCAAGATTCCCTATCTAGTGCTAGTCGTTTCATTTCAGTATACCCTCTACATCCTACATCCCTAACAATTTGTTTTACATATTCCAAACGTGGCCTGCCTACACAATTTTTCCCTTCTACCTGTCCTTCCAAAATTAAAGCGACTATTCCAGGATGCCTTAGTATGTGGCCTATAAGTCTGTCTCTTCTTTTAACTATATTTTTCCAAACGCTTCTTTCTTCATCTGTTTGCCGCAATACCTCCTCATTTGTCATGTTATCCGTCCATCTGATTTTTAACATTCTCCTATTAGCACCACATTTCAAAAGCTTCTAACCTTTTCTTCTCAGATACTCCGATCGTCCAAGTTTCACTTCCATATAAAGCGACACTCCAAACATACACTTTCAAAAATCTTTTCCTGATATTTAAATTAATTTTTGATGTAAACAACTTATATTTCTTACTGAAGGCTCGTTTAGCTTGTGCTATTCGGCATTTTACCTAACAGTTTATAATAAATGTTCAAAAATGAGCCCGTCACTGCGCCAATTATCCGTGAAGAAAGTGCAAATAGACCTAAGCACTTAAGCGACGGGGTAATACGAACGGTCTAAACAGCTGATTGTAAAGAAAGCCGCACCATACATTGACTTTAAATAGGTATTTGAAATTGTTTTCCACCGTTTCATCAGGGTTAACCTCCGCCCATGTACGAGTATTCTCATTGCGTAGGAGTAAGTTGTTGACGCCACGTCGAGTGAAATTTGCCTCGTCGGTAAACAATACTTACTTGTAGAATTGTCGTCGATTTGTATTCTACCGGTTGCAGAACTTCTAGCTAAGTGGACCGTCCTGAATATAAATTTTTAACCGGTTGTTTATGATAAGGATAAAACTTGTTTTGTTTAAATGTCCTCCAAACCGTCGAATGGATATTTCTGATCCGTTTATAAAGACGTCGTGTACTGAGGCCTGGACTGAATAGCATCGAAAATAATTTCAACAATAAGAGCTTCGTAACCGGTACAAATGGTAGGTAGTGAACCAGTTTCCCGAAGATTGCGATAAATCGCGATAATTGTTTTGGGATCTGGAATCCTGCGTTTCGGAAAACTTATTTCATATTCTACTGCAGCATCTGTAGCACTATCATTATACACACCCAAAATGAATACCATATTATAGGTGCGGCATTACTTCAATAGGAAACCGATCGTGTTCAAACATAAATTCACAGTAAACCTCGGCTAACGGCAGCACAGTTCACAGGATCCGATATACTTAATGTACCTTACAGAATGAATTAAACACTAATACAGTATTGCGAATTGTTGTTCGGCTATTATTATTTTATTGCCAAATTAACAAAAAAAAATTATTATCTAAGTAATTTTTATTGTACAATTATTTCCAATTTTTTAACAGCAATTTTTAACAGTAAATTTATTTTTACAGATTGTTCACATCGCCAAAAACAATTTGGTTTTTGTTTACATTAAATAAGTACTTTTCTGACAAATGGAGTAATGTACTGTTTCGAAATAAAATTAGATTTTTTTTATTTTTCTTTATTTTATTCAATTTATCATACACCACTTTGTTCTGAATTAAATTCTCTACGAGGTTTTTTAAATTAAATTAAATTAATTTAAATGTCAGGAAAAGATTTTTGAAAGTGTATGTTTGGAGTGTCGCTTTATATGGAAGTGAAACTTGGACAATCGGAGTATCTGAGAAGAAAAGATTAGAAGCTTTTGAAATGCGGTGCTACAGGAGAATGTTAAAAATCAGACGGGTGGATAAAGTGACAAATGAAAAGGTATTGCGGCAAATAGATGAAGAAAGAAGCATTTGGAAAAATATAGTTAAAAGAAGAGACAGACTTATAGGCCACATACTAAGGCATCCTGGAATAGTCGCTTTAATATTGGAAGGACAGGTAGAAGGGAAAAATTGTGTAGGCAGGCCACGTTTGGAGTATGTAAAACAAATTGTTGGGGATGTAGGATGTAGAGGGTATACTGAAATGAAACGACTAGCACTAGATAGGGAATCTTGGAGAGCTGCATCAAACCAGTCAAATGACTGAAGACAAAAAAAAAAAAAAAAAAAAAAACGAGGTTTTTTATAAAGTTTTATATGTTTTACTACCCATTCAACAAAGCTTTCTTTTTTCCTGTTTAGCCTCCGGTAATTACCGTTTAGATAATTCTTCAGAGGATGAATGAGGATGATATGTATGAGTGTAAATGAAATGTAGTCTTGTACATTCTCAGTTCGACCACATTCAACAAAGCTATTATAAATCAAACATAAAAAACAGGGGTTTTTACCCCCAAGTTATTGATATTCACCCCAAATGTTTCAAAAACTACCGAAATAAATTTCTGGGACCTATTTTATTCAATTTTCAGGTCAAAGAACATAAGAAATCACTAATTTTTCCCACTTAATTAAACTCCTAGAAATTATAGTACGATCTCATTTCACCGGGGAAGCTGAAATCCGAGCAAAATTATCACTAACCGTAACTCACAAACGAAGCATTTTAGGTCATATGTTTATGTGATTTTTTAATTATTTTAATGAGTAGAAAAGGTGATACACTGAGAGAACTTCGTGATACACTCTGTATATGAATTAAAAAATAAAGAAAAAAAAACCGAGATTTTTTCCAATTTTTTTCACGGAACATAAAATGTGTTAAACTAAAAATTAAATGCGGTAAAAAATTAAAAATCACTCGTTTTTAATAAGCCCATTTTTACAAAAACGAAAAATCCAGATCGGATAATCTTTTTACATAATAACTTTATTCGATAGCTAGATTCATAAAATATATAAAGGAGTACTTGATCAAATAAAAATGTTTATAAACTTATATTTTTAACGATATCTAGTAATCGTATATAAATAACACAAACCGCGTAATTAATTAAATTTTGAACTTTACGATTTATAGAAAGAAACTTTAACTAGATTTTGACGGAGACAAATGCAGGTTAAAAGTTAGTATATAAACGTGAATAGCAAAACTTTGTTTAACTTCCATAAAAGGAAACGAAATGGCAGAGGAGAGGTAAAAGAGTGAGCGTCTTTCAAAATTCAATACAGACAAATGAATATAATAATTCAGTTCATTACAACAAATCGTTGAAATTGAAGGAATAAAAACGAATTTAGAAAATAAAACTTGATTTTCTATACGATATAAAACCTGTTCTGAAAATGAATTACTAATGATGATATATTTATTTAACGTCTGCATAAAAATATTTACCAAAATGTTTTACTGAAACAGTTCTATAAATTACTAAAATACTAAGGCTTGCTTTTTACGAGCAGCTTTTGAGTTCGATTAACGTGAAAGCAAAATGTACATATAATGCAGTTAGAGATTATACAAACTGGTGTGTAATATTTATGAAAATGGGGAATTTCCATCAGACTTCAAAAAAAGTGTTATAGTTATGATACCAAAGAAAGTAGGGGCAGATAAATGTGAAGAATACAGAACAATTAGTTTAACTAGTCATGCATCAAAAATCTTAACTAGAATTTTATACAGAAGAATTGAGAGGAGAGTGGAAGAAGAGTTAGGAGAAGACCAATTTGGTTTCAGGAAAAATATAGGGACAAGGGAAGCAATTTTAGGCCTCAGGTTAATAGTAGAAGGAAGATTAAAGAAAAACAAACCAACATACTTGGCGTTTATAGACTTAGAAAAGGCTTTCGATAACGTAGACTGGAATAAAATGTTCAGCATTTTAAAAAAATTAGGGTTCAAATACAGAGATAGAAGAACAATTGCTAACATGTAAAGGAACCAAACAGCAACAATAACAATTGAAGAACATAAGAAAGAAGCCCTAATAAGAAAGGGAGTCCGACAAGGATGTTCCCTATCTCCGTTACTTTTTAATCTTTACATGGAACTAGCAGTTAATGATGTTAAAGAACAATTTAGATTCGGAGTAACAGTACAAGGTGAAAAGATAAAGATGCTACGATTTGCTGATGATATAGTAATTCTAGCCGAGAGTAAAAAGGATTTAGAAGAAACAATGAACGGCATAGATGAAGTCCTACGCAAAAACTATCGCATGAAAATAAACAAGAACAAAACAAAAGTAATGAAATGTAGTAGAAATAACAAAGATGGACCGCTGAATGTGAAAATAGGAGGAGAAAGGATTATGGAGGTAGAAGAATTTTGTTATTTGGGAAGTAAAATTACTAAAGATGGACGAAGCAGGAGCGATATAAAATGCCGAATAGCACAAGCTAAACGAGCCTTCAGTAAGAAATACAATTTGTTTACATCAAAAATTAATTTAAATGTCAGGAAAAGATTTTTGAAAGTGTATGTTTGGAGTGTCGCTTTATATGGAAGTGAAACTTGGACGATCGGAGTATCTGAGAAGAAAAGATTAGAAGCTTTTGAAATGCGGTGCTATAGGAGAATGTTAAAAATCAGACGGGTGGATAAAGTGACAAATGAAGAGGTATTGCGGCAAATAGATGAAGAAAGAAGCATTTGGAAAAATATAGTTAAAAGAAGAGACAGACTTATAGGCCACATACTAAGGCATTCTGGAATAGTCACTTTAATATTGGAAGGACAGGTAGAAGGGAAAAATTGTGTAGGCAGGCCGCGTTTGGAGTATGTAAAACAAATTGTTGGGGATGTAGGATGTAGAGGGTATACTGAAATGAAACGACTAGCACTAGATAGAGAATCTTGGAGAGCTGCATCAAACCAGTCAAATGACTGAAGACAAAAAAAAAAAAAATGCAGTTAGATGTATTACAATCAAAAACCACCAGCAAAAATATTCCTTGTAAAAAAAAAAAAATCAGACCTGAAACAAAACACAAGACTGGTATATTTTTTGTTCCCTATTAGAAATACCTTTAAATTTTTACATGTAAATTTTGACTTTTCACGTTACAACATTTTAATAAACTACATTATTTAATGATTAATGTTAACAATTTTAAATCTTCTAATAAATCTCTGAAAGATATCACCTCCGATCCAAACTGAAAATAGTTATCTTAAATACTGTGACCCGCAACCCGATTGAGATATTCCTAAATATGCTCAGCTCAACGTGATACTGTTATACTTAAATTATTATATACTTAAATTAACTAGCAAATGATAAATTTATAAAGTCTATTTGCATAAAAAAGGATCATTAATATCATGAATAAAAACAGGGACTAAATTTATAGAAAAATTAATCTTTCTTTAATTATTTAAACAATATACTACCTCGTACTACGTTGAGAGCTACAGCAGTTTCAAATAGTCAATGGAAGTTGTGTAAATGGAATAACAATAATTTAAAAACCTCTTTCATATAATAATATGGGTTTATTTATTGGAATCATAATTAAAATATTATATCCGCTACGAAAAAAATAAATCTTCAACGTTTTAATAAAAAGAATTTGGAAGAAATTGTCAAATTTTTTGAAATAAAAGTAATTTCCGACGTACATCTCAACCCATTTTGAGTTTTTTTATTTAATAATTTTGTGAAAAATATATGCAAACATCAAAAAACAAAAAAACAAAAACTCTTTATACAAAATCGAAAGTTTGTCCGTTTGTTAGTTCTGGCATCAAGCGAGAGCCGATCGACGATGCCTTCAAATTGGCAGGACACAATAGTGTTGTCCCTGGAAAGGTTTTAAGCCGTAGACCGAGGCTTTAGCCCCCTTGACGGTGAAGTTGTAAATTAAAGATATTCATTAAAGAAAATAAATAATAATCCTTTTACACCATTATTATGTTTCTGTCACCGCGTCAACAGAAATGAGTTATGAATTTTTCGTCGTCAAAGGTGTGCGCTTTAGTTACCGTAGTTACTATTATACTGTATTTTGTGATTTTTCTTTTTCACGTTTCTGTAGTTTGAAGTTTTTGTTATTTTTCAGTATTGTTCTCACAACCATGAGGATAACGAACACTGCGGGGTCCAGGGAGCTCCATCCCCTGGGTAGACGGGAAACGCGAGCGAGGCCAACTCCACGGCTCTGAAAAGTCCCCAGATCGGCTCCGGGGTTTGCCTGGGCCCAGCGATCAGAAAACTAATAAAATTGAGATTTTATAATTTAGAACTTTTGAAGTAATAAAATAATTATTGACTTTTTTAAGGTCAATAATTATGTCAACAATTTGACATAATAATGTCAAATTGATAACAATTTGACATAATAACCCCGGCAATCATTCTCATAGTGTTATTAAGTTGAGCATCAATTCTATGAATATAAGGGCTGTTAAGCCACACTGGCGCTCAATATTCAGCAGCCGAGAAGACCAGGTTCAGAGCCGATCTGCGCAAAGTGGAAACCGATACTCCCCCACGATGTATAATGTTGTTTCTCGCTTTCAATTTCTCTGCAGTTTTCATTAGGTGCTCCTTAAATAAAAGCGTTCTATCAAGTGTCACGCCTAGGTATTTTGGCGTCTTATTGTGAAACAGCCATGTATTCTCGAATATAATTTTAAGCTCCCTATTAGCGAACTTGCTATTCAGATGGAAGCATGACACCTCTGTTTTACTAGCATTTGGTTGGAGGCACCATCTCGGAAGGGCCTTCCCAGTTTCTCCAGGTCAGCCATCAGTGAAACTCCTCCGACTCTTCAAATGATCTACATGTTATTGTTATCACCCAGCCATCGGCGAAGCCATGCTTTTTAGATCTTGTCTCTCGCATGTCCGCAACATAGAGGCTGAAAAGGAGAGGCGGAAGTATCGACCCTTGTGGCAGGCCGTTCTTGAGTTTCCCCGGTGAGCTTATATTGGATCTCATGATAACTTGGAACATTCTGTCATTCAATATGTTATTAAGGAGGCGAGCAGATTGCATGTGATTACACGAAGGACCTTACAAATCATGCCTTCTCTCCAGGCAGTGCCGTAAGCGGCCGATAAATCAACAGATGCAGCAGAGGTTTTAAGATTTATTTGGAACCCGCTTCAATGTACGTTGTGAGCGAGAGAACTTGGTCGGTGCAGCTTCGTTTTGGCCTAAAGCCTGCTTGTTCAATCGGTATAACATCAAATATTCTCTGACAGATTCTGTTGTAGATAAGTCTTTCTAATAATTTATGCGTCACTGATAGCAATGCTATAGGCATGTAGCTCTTAGAAAAACTTTGCTGGTTTTCCTGGTCCTAAAATGCCTACTACCTTCGACCGCTTGAACTCTCAGGGTACGCTACCGGTCTGCATTATGTCAGTGAAGAATCTGGCCAGCTAAAATTTTGCATATTTTCCGCAGTTTAATAAAAATTCCGGATTGATACCATCGAACCCTGGTGCTTTCCCTGGAGCAACATCTTTGAGCGCCGATTCAATCTCTTCAAGTGTAAAAGGGTGAGCGTACTCAGTCTCTCCTGTCTTCCTCCTCAACTTTCTTAGTTCGCGTTTTACCTCAATTGTGTGCACCCTGTCTCTTGGTGCTCTGGATGTTGCCACTATGTGGGATCCTACAGTGTTTGGGAAGGCACTTGATTTTGGTCTCTGAATAGGAGATCCGCTTCCTAATTTTCTTAGCAGAGTCCATGCATGACGACTCGAGGTCTGAAAGTTCAGGCTTCCCACCGTTTCTGACCATTTCTGTTGTCTTGCAGCATCGAGGCTATGGAGAAGCTCGTCTGCCACCTCTTGATCGCCCGTCTCGAGGAAGCTTCGGTAGAGAATTTCGCAATTTTGGGATTACCCTGGGATATATTCTCTGAAAAACCCACTAGGGATGAACTTCTTAGGGTTACTCGTTACTGCTCCAATAAATCTGCTATAGTTTTTGCTGATCGGTGGTATCCACCCCTAAACCTGCACCGTATGAACGCTCTTGAAAGAGAGTACAAGAAGATTATGGACAATTGAAACCTACCAATACATGAGGACATTGAAGATGTCAATCGTGATCGTCTTCGATCTAGAAAGCCACCTATCAAAACAGCAATTGCTGCCACAAAGGACGGATTTAACCTAACTGACGCCTGGCGTAAAGAATGGACCACAAAGCAGAATAACCAAATTCCATGTATTACTCAAAGGCCGCCGGGTTTTGACTTGCCACGTAAGACATGGTCAAAGCTAAACAGAATACGAACTCAGCACGGTAGGTGCGCCTATTTCCTGTATAAATGGGGTAAAACACCGAAACCCCTTTGTGAGTGTGGTGAAAATCAAACCTTCAGACATATCACAGACGTTTGCCCTAGGACAGCTTATGGAGGGAATCCTGAAGATTTCCTGATGGCGACTACAGAATCAGTAGCAAATATTAGTTTGTTAAATCTTTGTTTGTAATTTTGATTGTAATTGGTGTTTTGTTTTGGTGCTATACGCTAAATAAATATGTCAAATTCTTTGTAGGTACTTAAAAAAAAACTAGAAACTTTATATCTTCTATGGGTTTCATCTATTGTCTATTGTTAAGACCTTTCTGTTAAATTAAACTTGAGCGAATAAATGAAAAAAAAATTCAAGAACTGTCTTTTAAATATTTTATTTTAAGTTTAGTAATATCAAAGCTTTCATTCGGAGTTAAATTTTATATTTTAAGAGTACTCGGAAAAAAATATGTAAAAATAGATATATAGAGGTAAAGGATGTAATTTTTCTTATGTTTTTGTATGAAACGAAAACATATCTTAATTCTGTTACACGTGTATCGTATATTCTTAGAAATTTGCTTAAACCTTATAGATTTGGAAAGAATTTATAAATGGAATAAAACTTGAGTTCGCCAAGGCATATATACTTTGTGATAATATACGTACTAAGCATCTGAAAAGTATTCTTATATCATATTTTTGAATTTCGCATTTTTTCTTATGTTTTTACAGATCTTGTTTTATTATAGTAAAACTTCTATTACCAATTTTGCATAGTTTTAAGCAGGACTTTTACCAAATAGATCATAGGTTTATTTCTTTGTTTAACTTGTTGGCTGGCACCGATTTCAAGAATAGTTATTTGTTGTAATACTTTTACTTTAGTTAATAAATGAAAATATAATTATTTACAACATTTTAGTACAACTATTTTTTGAAATCGGTTTTTTTAAATTATTTTATTTATAGCTTGCATTCGATTAAAAATTGTACTTAATTTAGTATTTTTATATGCCAAACAAAACAATATGGTTACAAAAATTTAAACAGGATAAATTAGTAAAAAGTTATAAAGCAATTCTTCAACATTTGCTTAGTAAAATGAACAATTATTAGTTACATACTGAATCTTCAACAGATAGATAGATATAAACGATGCAGGATTACGATTTTTAATATACTTTACAATATTAGTAACTGTTATGTACCATCTATATGTAAACGGACAACTAAATACGATTGTAAACGAATTAATATGAGACGATCCGCTTCTGCAAATAAAATAATCATTTTCTAGTAATTTAGTAATTACAGACTTTCAAGGAAAGAAGAGTGAACGGCTTTAATTTTTGTTGCCTTCTTCACTAATAGCCAAATAAATACATATATTCTTACATATTAACATGCTAAGTCCAACGAAATACATAAGATATTTAACTCCATAAGCGCTTCACTCTGTATACCGACAGTCGATCCCTGTTCACGGGAAATTAAGACGCTTCAATTAATTTATAGTCGTCATAGCCATAAAAAATATCAAATAGGATTGTGTAAGCGACAAAATTATATAACAATTTCTGTGATAAAAAAAAAATCCATATTTCCTTTACGTTGTAGTACGAATTATAATTATTTAATAAAAAAAAATATTGACAACAAAGTTGTTATACCTTTCTGTTATTGGTTATTTATTATTTTATAGTGAAAAAATATTACACGTAAAAAAAGGTTAAAAATTTGTTAAAAAAATCGATATTTTTAAACTTTGATCGGCTTCCTCACCCGCAACATTGTCTCAAAGTATTTTACTTTTTTTTAGCTATTTACACTATTACTGTGCTTAGGAAGGTATAGAAGGTATAGAGAAAATTTGGGAGCGAATTAAAAAAAATATTGAGAAAATTGACTCCAAAAAATTGACCTACCCTATCCCCTGAAGACACCGACACCAAACTTTTACCGACAAATTGTCTCGTATACACGAGTCTACGCCAAAATCGGATTATCCAGTCGAACGTTATTAAGCTTCAAACACGCCAACATAGTACAAACGTACGTTCATACGAATATTAGCTCCCGCTTTTTACTTTCTGGTACGAAGGAAGTATTGTAATCGCGAAAAATTTCGGTTTTCAGATTTCAACGGAAATATCCATTTTGACCATTCCTGAATCAATTTTAACTAATTTCCGCGTGACGTTTGTACGTACCTCGCATAACTCAAAAACTATGAGCCGTAAAAACATGTAATTTTCGATTTAGGACTGTTGTAACATCTAGTTGTGCACCGCCCCTTTTGATTGCAATCGACTAGACCAAGACTGTCCAAAAAAAGCCCAAATTCCAAAAAATTTGGATTTTGAACTTTTTCTTAACTGCCGTAACAAGCTGTCATTGAGAACTTTTTAACGGTATATCATTAGCGGTACTTATTTTCATCGGTTCCAGAGTTATAGCCAATAAAATTTTAATATATTAAATATTATTTATTAAATGGCAGAAAGGCTCCTGGAATAGACGGAATACCTGCAGAATTACTGCGCAGTGCAGGTGAGGAAGCGATTGATAGATTATACAAACTGGTGTGTAATATTTATGAAAATTTGGAATTTCCATCAGACTTCAAAAAAAGTGTTATAGTTATGATACCAAAGAAAGCAGGGGCAGATAAATGTGAAGAATACAAAACAATTAGTTTAACTAGTCACGCATCAAAAATCTTAACTAGAATTTTATACAGAAGAATTGAGAGGAGAGTGGAAGAAGTGTTAGGAGAAGACCAACTTGGTTTCAGGAAAAGTATAGGGACAAGGAAAGCAATTTTAGGCCTCAGATTAATAGTAGAAGGAAGATTAAAGAAAAACAAACCGACATACTTGGCGTTTATAGACCTAGAAAAGGCTTTCGATAACGTAGACTGGAATAAAATGTTCAGCATTTAAAAAAAATTAGGGTTCAAATACAGAGATAGAAGAACAATTGCTAACATGTACAGGAACCAAACAGCAACAATAACAATTGAAGAACATAAGAAAGAAGCCCTAATAAGAAAGGGAGTCCGACAAGGATGTTCCCTATCTCCGTTACTTTTTAATCTTTACATGGAACTAGCAGTTAATGATGTTAAAGAACAATTTAGATTCGGAGTAACAGTACAAGGTGAAAAGATAAAGATGCTACGATTTGCTGATGATATAGTAATTCTAGCCGAGAGTAAAAAGGATTTAGAAGAAACAATGAACGGCATAGATGAAGTCCTACGCAAGAACTATCGCATGAAAATAAACAAGAACAATACAAAAGTAATGAAATGTAGTAGAAATAACAAAGATGGACCGCTGAATGTGAAAATAGGAGGAGAAACGATTATGGAGGTAGAAGAATTTTGTTATTTGGGAAGTAAAATTACTAAAGATGGACGAAGCAGGAGCGATATAAAATGCCGAATAGCACAAGCTAAACGAGCCTTCAGTAAGAAATATAATTTGTTTACATCAAAAATTAATTTAAATGTCAGGAAAAGATTTTTGAAAGTGTATGTTTGGAGTGTCGCTTTACATGGAAGTGAAACTTGGACGATCGGAGTATCTGAGAAGAAAAGATTAGAAGCTTTTGAAATGCGGTGCTATAGGAGAATGTTAAAAATCAGATGGGTGGATAAAACGACAAACGAAGAGGTATTGCGCCAAATAGATGAAGAAAGAAGCATTTGGAAAAATATAGTTAAAAGAAAAGACAGACTTATAGGCCACATACTAAGGCATCCTGGAATAGTCGCTTTAATATTGGAAGGACAGGTAGAAGGGAAAAATTGTGTAGGCAGGCAACGTTTGGAATATGTAAAACAAATTGTTAGGGATGTAGGATGTAGAGGGTATACTGAAATGAAACGACTAGCACTAGATAGGGAATCTTGGAGAGCTGCATCAAACCAGTCAAATGACTGAAGACAAAAAAAAAAAAAATATTTGGATCTTACAAGGGAAAGGCGCATCGGTTCTAATCCTACTTCATTTCCTTTTTTTTAAATTTAAATATATTGATTTATTAATAATTATTAACTTCCGATTAAAAAGATATGAAAAAATCAGAAGTTATTTGTTAAATAAAATTTTATATACTTTTCTTTTTAAAGGAAACATTTTTTACAAAAGTTAATAATTACCAATATAAGTCAATGCATTTAAATTTTTAAAAAAAGTTAAAAAAGATATATATATATATAAAGTCATGTGTGCATGGCAACGGATCCGTCACGTTCTCACTTACACCACATTATTACTTGAGTCACGTGAAAAAAATTAATATATAATGTAATATAAAATGCTGATACGGTCACAACAAAATAATGTGTGCAATGTGGTGTCCATCACAATGCAATTGTATAACTGTCAACTTTATTAAAGAATTGGAGGATCGTATCTCACTTTCAAATGAAATAAATTTAAATGAAGTGCAGTCAAAAATGTGAATATATAATTTAATAGGCGTACAAGGATATCATGTGATGTCCACATCAGATTTTTTTTTGTTTTAGGAATCTCTGGGTCACGAAACGTCGAGAAATGTAAAAAAACCATACCCCATTTTTGACCGATATCCACACTTTCCTTTTTTCAGCATAGCTGTAGAGCTATCATCCTTGATGTCTGGATATTAAATCGGCATATTTTTATTTAATCGAGCTCTGTTTATTCGGTTTTAATAATTTAATTTATAAAAAAAAAAAGAAAAAAAAATTAATTACAGAATTTCATTTGAATGTGCCTTAATTATCGACGATTGCCGTGTAATTTTTAATACATTTTTATTAAAATACACAGCATCCTTTGTAAATGCAACCCATCGATCAGACTTGCACAAAATCTAAATTGACTATCCTAGAACCCCACGGTTTTACTGGAACGGGCTCTTCATCGTCTAACTACCGAGCCAATACAGTAGATTACTACCGGTAGCCGTAACAAATCGATCAGAACGCTAGTGCAATGTGCATGAGAAGACGGTGTTTTTATTATTAAGTATTAATTCGGTGGTAATATTTTCACCATAAATAACGAGATAGAACGGTTCCTTATAAGTCATCAGTATTGATATTGGCAACTAAATTCAAAAATATATTGGTTGTATTAATGACTGCATTTAAACTCGAGGAAAGTGTTGAATGCAGATAACCCCGCAAAAATCGATGACCGATTAACGCTTATCAGCTGAAGTTCATTTACCAAAATCAACCGTTCATCGAACAAAAAAAAAACCACAAATTTACAACGAAATCGAACTTAACGGTTCAGCAACCTGTTAACCTTGATAAAGAAAATCGGCTAAAATATTGTCATTGGAGTCTCCCGTTTGTGCGTGAAGAGATTCAAATTATAAACCGGATTTTTCTCCGATGAAGCGGGGATCCATCGGCCGGCTACATAAACAAGAGTCAAAACAGTAAAACCTGGAGGGGTGAAAATTCCTACGCCCTATCGAAAAACCACTCGCACAGACGGGCTCTAGTGTCCGATATCACGAAAAAAATCGTCAGTTCTGTTTTCTTTGAGTACATCATTAATAAAGAACGATATCAAAATATTTTATTGTTTTATCGAAAGAGGAAGATCGATACTGTTAATTAGAACGTGACGGGAATCATCACATCGCAAATTCAAAAACTGTTTTCATTAACACATTTGAAACGCTTACCGGATTTCCTTATTTGGGGTTATCTTAATGAAAAAGTCTACATCGATAAACCATGAAGGTCGGTATCAAAAAAGTTGTATTAAATATCTAGTCGCTAACTTCGAAAACAGAGTCAACAAACATAGTGAAAATTATGGAAGGAGGTAACACGGTTGCCACCTTCAGCATCTAATTTATAATTTAAGGTGATTAAAATTTGGTAATCAAACGATTAAATTAATTTTGCATTTTTCATTTAAGTACACCTACCATATAAAGCTATAACAGACGGGCTTCGTTTTATAAGGGACAGTCTGTATTTCCAGGTTTTCCAACGCGCATTGTGTTACCGGAATTTGAAAATAATATAGTACAAGTCGTTTCGCTTTGCTTAAGTAAATATTATGTATTTAAAAATAGACAGTAGATCTTCACCAGCGTGTCTACACACACTCCCGAACAATGCACTGCCTGCTTGTAAACAATGAAAAAAGGAACTGCTTTTCGAAATGAGACCGTATATTTGGAGCAATTTATAATAAACCTCCAATACAGTCGAAAATTTCTTTGTCGATATCCTCTTTGACTTTAAAGTATTATTATAGGTAATTCATTACTTTCTTTCGGCAGTCTGCAGTCTTCTTTTTCCTTTTTTACCGGTTTGTATTTCATCCTCTTCCTTCTACTGTACATTACCGATATCTTTGCCCGTGAGCTAGTAACTAGTAACTATAACGTCGTCACTCGAAGCAACAAATAAGGAAAACGGTATCGTAGGGAATTCATTCCAGCTTTTAAGAACATCAGCAACCGTTACGTTTCTTTTCAATGTTTCAGTTTGTGTATCGCACGGATTTCTTAAAATAGTAAGCAAACATTTTATTTTAAACGTTCTTTAATTCTTTTAAAATTACACCTTTAACACTTAAACAATAATCTGCTTGCATTATTTAAAACCGGTGCTGTAGATCGCGGCAGTATAATTTTTTTATTAAAGGCATAATATTTTTACTGGCGTATCGCGTATAATAAAACATTCAAATTAACAATATATTTTAATATTATTTGATAAAGAAATATTAAGGAAACAAATATTTATCTAAATTTCACCTTATTTCTTGATACGCGTTTTAACGTGTTACGGGCTGAAGAAAATTATTTACAAATCGATACACGTTCACTATCGATACAATCAAGCATACACTATGAATATTAACGAACGGTGAGTCGGCTGACATCATAGCAAAAAAGAAACCGCTATATTTTATTTTAATATACGTCTTAAATAAAAATGTAATGATAATACTGGTAGCTTAGTATTTTTGCTGATGCGTTTGAAGGTTTATAACTCGCTTCATAATCGTAGTAAAAAAAATGATGATTAACCGATGTCATCAGCGAGATTTATCGTAACAGTATAAAATAAAATTAAAAAAGAGCACTTCTAACTGTTCTTTTAAACTCGAGTTTATGTCCATGTGAAACTTGCAAAAAATGTTAAAATATCCTCTGTTAATTACAATATGATTATGATTGTTCTATTAATAATAAGTAATAAATACGCATTGTCTACCTAACATTTATAATTTTTTATAACAACGGTTCATATTTAGGGGCCATTATTCAATTAGGAATGGTTATTTTTTTTTAATACACAAAAGTGACATTTTCGTATTAATAACGCGAATAAAAAGAAATTTGAAATAGTTAAAAGTAATTATTATTACTACGGGGACAAAGTAGTATTTAAAAAAAAAAAAAATTAAATTCTCCCATACTAACTATTACAAAAAAGAAAAATATTTGTAACAATCGCCTAATAAAAAAAGACTACAATGCGGACCATTCATCATAAGCTAACACTCATGTAACAGTTTTCTTTTACATATTAGTGCATAACATTAATATATATTTTCGCTTTTACAAATGCGAATGATATTCGGCTGAAATGTAGTCGTACGTAATCATTACTTTGTCAAATAGTTTATTTATATTTTATTTCTAACTTATCTATACGAACAAGTTTTTAATTTTTAAATCCTGAAAAGGACCGGTAACCGTAAAACATTCGGTCCGAAAATGCCCAAATAAAGATACACAGAGAGAAAAAATAAAGTTATTAAAAAGTTAACGGGAACTATTTTTAGAATTCTTTTTGCGTGTTTCACAGGCGTAATGACCAATTAAACTTAAAAAATATAATTTTCTTTAGTTCTTTGAAAACAGATTCTTACAATGAAATGTGTTACTAAAGGTGAGATTAAAATAAATTTAGTTTTTTATCGTTAAGAAGAACCGTTTCTTTTACGCTTCTAACAGGCAAAGATATAGTGCAAATAAGATTATAAATGAACGGTCGAATATTTTATTTTTTACGGTTTCTGGTATTACTGTTCCGGTTTAACAATTTTAATAAAGGAACGGGTAAGCTTAATTTAATAAAATTACTTCCCAAAATCTTAGAGGAAAAGAAATTAAAATAAAATAAAAATAGTTTATCGGTATCGTACAATAATACGATTACGTATCTTAAACAACAAAGTTAATTTTTGAACAAGATAGATTTCATCGCGGACAAAACAACGGAAAATGTATTTTCAATATTCATGAATAAAAATGTATTTTATTTTGCCACACTTTTGTTAAATACAACATTTTCACAGAAATACTGAAAAGATTTAAATTAATAATTATGAATTCTCGGACCGTCGTTATTTAAAATATATGAAAATACATTTTTCATAGGTTTTTACCCCTAAAAATTATTGGTTGGTTGTCTTTATTACATCCATTAAAATATTTACTCTTATTTTTTTAAATATGTTTTTTTTTTATGTTTAATGAAACTGCATCAAATAAATTAAAAAAAAAATCAAATCAACCTGTACGGAAAAAAGCTCTTTAAAGTTGTACTGCGATAGCTTTAATTAAATCAAACAATTTTTAATAAACTGAACGAGAAGGAAAAACTTAGCGGTCGTAGTAATTAAAATTAATGTTTTATGAAAAGTAAAAGTTGATTTTAAAAGCGTAAAAACATAACATAAAGGTAAATTTTGTGCTGAAAATAAAAATAAACTTTATACGATCGAGTTTATGAACTATTTATATTAATTTACTGTTCCAATAATTTAAAATCGATTTAGAAATTTTACAAGTAAAAAAGTTATTCGTTTAATCGATGATAAATGTTTTTTTCATCGTTTGTTTACAGTCGCATCGTCGATAACGATCAGCGATAAATAGAACTAATCGATCGTAAATAATCAGACGATAAACATCAAACATTAGATGACAAACTGGAACGTGAACAACAAACGGGTAACAAACATCGGACATCACCGCTAGACTGTTTTTACTGCGCACATAGTATTCCGTAAGAGATCTCACGTAAAGGAAACCGCTTATCCGAGTTCTTCATCACAGAGAAACCGCAACGGTCTTTTGATGTATTTCTATCGGTTGAGCGAACCTGTCACGTCTGAACCAGGATTTAATTTACGACGAATAGTCGACAACATCGGGCGGTCTAGGAGTTAAGCGGTTTACGGACCGTTTTACACGCCTCACAATTACGCTGTGTAGAGCCGAATAGGTGGGCGTCGCTTTGCGTGTCCGATCCACAGCCGCGTTAGGATGACTTGATTTCTCTGTTAAGATTAAAAGGTTTCTCGAAAACGTTCCCGAGGATGCCGCAACGGCCCGGGACCCGTATGAATATCGCCGTCTAGTTTACTAATTTTATTTTAATCCGGTTTAAATTATAAAAACGTTTAAATTATAAAATTAATAAAAAAATCTCGACTACAAAATAACTTCCAGTAAACTTATCATGATTCGAGTCGGAGTATTAGAATACCAGGCTCTTATACATAATATCCCGGGTTCGAATCCCAATAAGGCTTTACTATTATTCGTATCCTAACAATTATCCGTTCTAGACTATCCGGCACCAGGGGGCATCTTTATTAAAAATGTATCTTTGGTATTTTCTCGCTTCGAAAAAAAAATTGCAATACGGCAAAGATTTAAACCGTTAATCTTCTGATAAAACTTTTTTTTATTTAATAAAAAATTTCAAGCGGTGAAAGTCTAAACAAATAGAATTTTATATAACATTTTTTTAAATATTAAAAACCGAGGCTTACTATTTCGTCTGGCGAGATCATTTTTTTTCTGACTTACATTCTACGACGAACTTTAATAAAATATTTCATAGAACAATAACGAAAGGGAATAAATTTAGAAAAAAATTGTAGAAAATAAAAACAAGACAACAGACATATTACACGGTACATCGACATCCTTCCGGTAAAGTCGGATAAAATAACCGATTTATAGATTTTAATTTTAAAAATAAAAATACAATCGACAGTGATTTTTTTTCGTAATAAGTAAAGAAAGACTTTAACGAATTAATAAAAAGAATACGAGCGGCTTAGTTAAAGTTATGTAGAATCTTAAAATTCACGACTTATTTTATAACCTATATAAAAACTTGATGAACAAATTCTCTCGGTTCATAAAAGGCAGTACGACATACCGTTTGAGAACAAGTGTAGATTAAATTAAGAGTATAAGACAACCCCTTAAACGTAAGTACATTATATTCTGGTGAAATTAAATTCTATATATACGTGATTATTACTTAATTATTTAGATCTCTTTAATTATTAATAAAGAAGAAGACATTTTTTTTGCAAAAGATTTATTAGATTAAAATAATTATAAAAAACTCTTCAATAAACCCAATTAATTCTTAATTTATTCTTTAATTCTTAAAGATATTAAATAAATGTTATTTTTACACCTCACTATGAGTTTACAACTGTTCACAAATACACTAACGAGAAAAATAGACAATTCCAGAATTAAAAGAGATAAATTTATTAAAATCTGAGAGTTTTGATGCATTTGGTAAATATATAATATTTATTTTTAGGTAAATATTGTGATGTTGAATCGTAGCATTTACCTACCGTTTATTCTTTCGTTAACTACTAGCAGTTCAATAAATATATATTTTATTCAGGTCGGTAAATTATTTTGTTATACTTTACGTAAATAAATAAATAAATCTATTATTTTGATCGGTACACAATAACACATCATATAGACCGCGCCATAAACGGTAGATATATGCTATCCTACTCCACGGTAAAAAAAAATGGTGCTACCCCGTCGATTCTGAATGAATCGACGGAAATCGTGATCAGAGGTGCTAATACAAGATACACAATTAATTAGAACATAAAATATATAAGTAATTAAATTCTTTTTTAATTATTTAAAATAAAAACACAGAAAACAATATTAAAATAAATTGTTGAAGAACTAAATATAATAAACATTTAATTAAAATTATTTGAGCAGATATTATTACGGTAGGCATCTAACGCGTTAACGGAAAACTCTGGGGTTTAATGTTATTTTTTCTTCTTTAAATTCATCGAGCGTGAGTTTTATAGTTTCTATAAAATATCTTTCAACTGTTTTACAAATAAATTGGTGGGAAAGTGTTTTAAACGGTTCGGGAATTTATTAAAAAGGTAACGTAAGAATAATAAGACCCATTCTCTTGAAGTAATGTGTTAATTTCAAGGTAATAGTTCTGTAATTGGCTTTATAGAGAAACTTCTAAAAATTCTGTTATTTTTACTATCCCGTCTAGATAGCGCTATAACTCTAGAAGGAAAAGCATTATAATCGGTCCGATCCGCGTATAGGCGGTTTTCACCGGATCTTGACCTTTCCACATCTAAGAAACCTCATAAACAAAAAAAACCGGATGGAAATTTTCCGGATGTTAATGTTCGTATGTGTGTTTGGTGTCGCCTTTAAATCACCTTATATCTCCAGAGAGGAGATGAAAATTTAATAATAGTTGGAGATTGGAATGCAAGCATTGGAAAAGGCAAGGAAGGAAATATAGTGGGTGAATACCGGCTGGGCAAAAGGAATGAAAGAGGGGACCGACTAATAGAATTTTGCACGAAGTATAATTTAGTAATTGCCAACACCCAATTTAAAAATCATAATAGAAGAATATACACTTGGAAAAAGCCAGGCGATACTGGAAGGTATCAGATAGATTATATCATGGTTAAGCAAAGATTTAGAAATCAATTCGTTGACTGCAAAACTTACCCTGGAGAAGACATTGATAGCGACCATAATTTGGTGATAATGAAATGTAGATTGGGGTTTAAAAACCTGAAGAAAAGGTGTCAGATGAATCGGTGGAATTTAGAGAAGCTTGAGGAATCGAAGGTAAAGAAGATTTTTGAGGAGGACATCGCAAGAGGTCTGAGTAAAAAAGATAAGGTAGAAAATGTAGAAGAAGAATGGGAGAATGTTAAAAAGGAAATTCTTAAATCAGCAGAAGCAAACTTAGGCGGAATAAAGAGAACCGGTAGAAAACATTGGGTTTCAGACGATATATTGCAGCTGATGGATGAACGTAGAAAATATAAGAATGCTAGTGATGAAGAAAGTAAAAGGAACTATCAGAAATTAAGAAATGCTATAAACAGGAAGTGCAAACTGGTGAAAGAAGAGTGGATTAAAGAAAAGTGTTCAGAAGTGGAAAGAGAAATGAACATTGGTAAAATAGACGGAGCATACAGGAAAGTTAAGGAAAATTTTGGGGTACATAAATTAAAATCTAATAATGTGTTAAACAAAGATGGTACACCGATATATAATACGAAAGGTAAAGTCGATAGATGGGTGGAATATATTGAAGAGTTTATACGGAGGAAATGAATTAGAAAATGGTGTTATAGAGGAAGAAGAGGAAGTTGAGGAGGATGAAATGGGAGAAACAATACTGAGATCTGAATTTAAGAGAGCATTAAAAGATTTAAATGGCAGAAAGGCTCCTGGAATAGACGGAATACCTGTAGAATTACTGCGCAGTGCAGGTGAGGAAGCGATTGATAGATTACAAACTGGTGTGTAATATTTATGAAAATGGGGAATTTCCATCAGACTTCAAAAAAAGTGTTATAGTTATGATACCAAAGAAAGCAGGGGCAGATAAATGTGAAGAATACAGAACAGTTAGTTTAACTAGTCATGCATCAAAAATCTTAACTAGAATTTTATACAGAAGAATTGAGAGGAGAGTGGAAGAAGTGTTAGGAGAAGACCAATTTGGTTTCAGGAAAAGTATAGGGACAAGGGAAGCAATTTTAGGCCTCAGATTAATAGTAGAAGGAAGATTAAAGAAAAACAAACCAACATACTTGGCGTTTATAGACCTAGAAAAGGCTTTCGATAACGTAGATTGGAATAAAATGTTCAGCATTTAAAAAAAATTAGGGTTCAAATACAGAGATAGAAGAACAATTGCTAACATGTACAGGAACCAAACAGCAACAATAACAATTGAAGAACATAAGAAAGAAACCCTAATAAGAAAGGGAGTCCGACAAGGATGTTCCCTATCTCCGTTACTTTTTAATCTTTACATGGAACTAGCAGTTAATGATGTTAAAGAACAATTTAGATTCGGAGTAACAGTAAAAGGTGAAAAGAAAAAGATGCTACGATTTGCTGATGTTATAGTAATTCTAGCCGAGAGTAAAAAGGATTTAGAAGAAACAATGAACGGCATAGATGAAGTCCTACGCAAGAACTATCGCGTGAAAATAAACAAGAAGAAAACAAAAGTAATGAAATGTAGTAGAAATAACAAAGATGGACCGCTGAATGTGAAAATAGGAGGAGAAAAGATTATGGAGGTAGAAGAATTTTGTTATTTGGGAAGTAAAATTACTAAAGATGGACGAAGCAGGAGCGATATAAAATGCCGAATAGCACAAGCTAAACGAGCCTTCAGTAAGAAATATAATTTGTTTACATCAAAAATTAATTTAAATGTCAGGAAAAGATTTTTGAAAGTGTATGTTTGGAGTGTCGCTTTATATGGAAGTGAAACTTGGACAAACGGAGTATCTGAGAAGAAAAGATTAGAAGCTTTTGAAATGCGGTGCTATAGGAGAATGTTAAAAATCAGACGGGTGGATAAAGTGACAAATGAAGAGGTATTGCGGCAAATAGATGAAGAAAGCAGCATTTGGAAAAATATAGTTAAAAGAAGAGACAGACTTATAGGCCACATACTAAGGCATCCTGGAATAGTCGCTTTAATATTGGAAGGACAGGTAGAAGGGAAAAATTGTGTAGGCAGGCCACGTTTGGAGTATGTAAAACAAATTGTCAGGGATGTAGGATGTAGAGGTTATACTGAAATGAAACGACTAGCACTAGATAGGGAATCTTGGAGAGCTGCATCAAACCAGTCAAATGACTAAAGACAAAAAAAAAATATCTACAGAACTACTGGACCGATTTTGACCAACCTACGTCAGATTACTTCTATAAATGGGCATTGATACAGTTAAATTTTCTACTTAAAAGGTCAAGGGGATGAGGCCGTAGAGCATGGTCGCCCTCATTATCTCGAGATTTCGGCTGATTAAGGTCATATTTTTCTTAGGCGCATTTATTGACAATTAAAAAATAACTATATTTGCAAAATAATTTTTTGCAAAATCGCACCCCCCCCCCTCCCATAAATGCTGTTGCAGTCATCTGCTACATTCTGACGTCACAGGTGAGCGGTAGAATTAAATATACCAATAATATTTTAAATGTAAAAAAGTAACTCGATCTGGCAGGGTCTCGAACTCTATTGCAAGGGTGATTCGGATCTAGTGCGTTAAGCCTCGCGGCTACACCGGTCTGTCAACCGTGCAAGCGAAATTTGCTCTATGTAACTCGTGAAATTACATTAGTTATTTCCAACCGCGGCATCCGCTCGAATTAAATAAGATATGCGCGCGCGCTTTAGTTAGAGTAATTGAATTAAATAAAAAAATATTATATTCAAATAAAATGCTAAATATTCAAAAAAAAATTACTTGTTTAGTGTACGCCGTGCATCAGAAACAACTCGTAGTTGTAGGACTTACAACTGTGTTTACAGTCCTACAATTGTGTTTTTTAGAATATTTTTTTTTTTTTCAGCAACGCTTAAACATACAACATGACGGAAAAGGATAGGTTTGCTATTTGAAGGTTACAAAAAAGTGCCGTTCCAGCATTTGTTTTAAAGGAACATGGAAAACTGCAGCATTAAATTTATTCGGGCAACATAAATACATAAATCATGATTTTTTTTTTTGTCTTCAGTCATTTGACTGGTTTGATGCAGCTCTCCAAGATTCCCTATCTAGTGCTAGTCGTTTCATTTCAGTATACCCTCTACATCCTACATCCCCAACAATTTGTTTTACATATTCCAAACGTGGCCTGCCTACACAATTTTTCCCTTCTACCTGTCCTTCCAATATTAAAGCGACTATTCCAGGATGCCTTAGTATGTGGCCTATAAGTCCGTCTCTTCTTTTAACTATAATTTTTCCAAATGCTTCTTTCTTCATCTATTTGCCGCAATACCTGTTCATTTGTCACTTTATCCACCCGTCTGATTTTTAACATTCTCCTATAGCACCGCATTTCAAAAGCTTAAAATCATGAAATAAAATAAAAATAATAGTTACAGGAAAATATAAAGATGTTTTATATTAATATAAAATAAAAAGAACACTAACTCGATGCTGAATAAAAAAAATAATTTATTTTTAATGTTTCAATTTCAACTAAAAATCATTTGGATAGGTACTTTAGTACAATTACTTTATAGGTACTTAGTACAGATAGTTAAGTATAGCTTCGCATACCAATTCCATCTAGCTGTAGAATAGAAGATGTACTCTGCAAGTTGAACAATTCTACGTAGCACAAAATTAAAGATAACTGAATGTTTTTTCTAAAAGGTCGATTTATAGAAGTTAGCGGAGGGAGAGATTGTATATTTTGTCGCCCAATGGCTTCGACGGCACGGGCGCTTTATAACCTTGTAGTAACCCTGAGAAGGGCTGTCGTTGTCGTCGAATGGCTTCGACGGCTCATTATAATTTATAATCTTATGGTAAAAATCTGGAGACTGAAGCTCTTGGACTAATCGTACGCGATACGGATACAATTTCAATTTTTTAGCGGCTTTCTGAACACTCGAATATGACAAACCGACTTACGTGGAAAGTTTTCGTAAACTTTCCGTGGAGAATTGAGCAATCTTGTTTTCATATTCTCTAAAACGTCATCTGTCAAGCGAGTTGGTCGACCTCTACGTTTCTGTCGCAAGCACTACCTGTCTCTCGAAATCTGTTTGCTAGCCTAGAAATTGACATTTTTTCTGACGGAGGAACACCAACAAATTTAATCTGAAATGATTCTTTTACACTCGCGTACGATTTCGTAGAAAAATATTGTTCAAGAATGAAAACTCGTTGTTCTATGGTAAAATATATTCTGTTGGTAACACGACCGGAAACGGCACAAAAGTTTACACAGTTCAAAGAGAATCAACTCGCACTGCCGTATCTATACAGGTTGAGTAGCGCTTTGTGTAACAAAATAAAATTTCCCTTAGAAAAAAAATACCAGACATTAAAAATTAACAGGACTAAAAAATTACTCTATAGTATGCACTTACAATTGATAATATGCTGAAAAGAGTCCGTGCGTGTATAACCGCAAGGGGTGGGCATTTGAGCATATTCTTTAACAATTATGTAACAGCTTATTAAATCTCTTTTGTAAGTAACAAATACATTTTTTTATTCCACCTAAATTTCCCTTTCTTAAATTACATTTAAAATTGGGTAACAGGACTAAAAAATCACTCTGTTTTTAGAAAGGATTTTTTTAAATTTGGAGTTAAAGGGTTAAAATTCAGTAAAAATAAATTTTACAATTTTTTTTAATTTTCTGTAACAAATAAAGGTATCAGCTTGATTATTGGTGTCTTCATATGAATTCCTAAAAACCGATTCCTAAATTGTCTGAAATTCGACCTTGAAAGGGGTGAAGAAAAAAGTAAAAAAAATTTCGAACAATGATTGCAAATTTTTCCGATTTCCGACTATACTAAAAAAAGATATTCACTCGATTTAGGCTTAAAAATGCTTTATGAAATTTGTTAACGTTGAAATGACGATTCGTATTTGTAATTCTGATTATGTATTTCGCGGGCGAAGAAAATCTAGAAACCAATTAACCAAACATTGGTAATGCAGTTAAGTTTATTTTTAGAAAAGGTTAATTCTTCCAGAAATAATTATGATCGGCAATTCTGTTGTAATAAATTTAAACTAAAATAATAACTTTAATTAATTTAATTTCGTTGTAGATCTAATTTTTTTTTATTCTTCATACAATCATTAGTTTAGAATAAATTAGTACTTGCTTTTTGCTGTATTAAAGACCGCGGAGATTTACAAACATAAAAAAAAATATAAAATTATTTGATAAACTAAATATTATATAGATATAATAATTAGATAGGCTACAATTATATTATACGAGGTAATTTAGGTTATTTGAACTGCCGGCCTCCGTGGCGCGAGAGTGGTAGCGTCTCGGCCTTTCACCCGGAGGTCCTGCGTTCGAATCCCTGTCAGGCATCACATTTTTCACACACGCTACAAAGTATTCATCTCACCCTCTGCGATAATTGCTTATCTGCGGACCTGGAGGTTAAAAAAAGAAAAGAAAAAAGGTTATTTGAACTAAGTATAAGGTTCAAGTTTATGAGATAAACGAACTGTAAAAGCGGTCTTACCGTTAATTGTAATTTATTGAAGAATAACACGTAACTTCTTCGGTATAACAAACATATATTAGTTTAATATGTTTCCGCTTT
Organism: Lycorma delicatula; assembly: GCF_047948215.1. Classification (NCBI taxonomy): domain Eukaryota; kingdom Metazoa; phylum Arthropoda; class Insecta; order Hemiptera; family Fulgoridae; genus Lycorma; species Lycorma delicatula. The sequence goes on along the minus strand of NC_134460.1, from coordinate 15,510,635 downwards.
AATTTTCAAATCGACTCTCGCTACAGTATTTTGTTTCTCTGAGAAATTTTAGAAGAGGCAATACGAAGTAAAATTGCTCTCGATAGAAATAATGACTTCGAAAAGAAAAAAGTTTTTAAGAAGGCTTTTTGGAGAACGATCGACGTTCGCTTTGGCAAGCTTACAATTTGTTCGAAATCATTAATTCTACATCCATAAATAAAAAAAATCCTTTCGGCATGCCGGAAGGCGGAGGTAGATTTTACCGGTGCTAGGTAGGGGATAAAAAAAACGTCCACCTTAAAATTAAGAAAAACTTCAAATTTACTCAATACGACAATGGTTGCATGTGAAAAAAAATTTCAAATGTTTAGCATACGTGAAGCCCATCTTTATAAAATTCCATCAAAATTGTGGTCATCCCTTGGTGTAAGGATTGGTTATATATAAACTTGTTTCAAACAAAAGGTTTAGGTAATGTTTAGAGAACAAACGAACACTTTAAACCGATTCGATACTGTGCCTATTAAGGAAATATGATTTTTTTTTGTCTTCGAAACCCCATTTTTTTAACCCCCTGGGCCAATGCTTGGTGATATCAAAAACTTTACTTATATAAGTTTTAGGCACTTAACCAAAAAAATAGTAGGAACTTTAAACGAATTCGAAATTTAACTTAATAAGTAAGTTATAGCGATATTTTGTTTTTTCGAAAAAGCGCCATTTCAACCGCCATACTTCGATTTTGGCCGTTAACGAACTCGACCGAAATTTTCTGACGAGTTATTCTTAAAGTAAAATTTGAAATTGATTAGCGCAAAATTACGGGAGTTATCGTGTCCACAAGAAAGTGAAAAAATACATATATAAAAATGTAAATGTATACATAAACTTTTGAGCTGACGGTGGTTTTGGGGTCTGGGGGATGTGAAACGCGAAGATATGTGAAATTTTCCGGAATTCGAATCATGGTACCCATTACAATTGGTAGCTTCTTATGAAATCTATCTAAAACATTAGATTGTCAAAAATATAATGAAATAAACTATTTTGAAATTTGGGGGTTTTACCCATTTAAAACCCCTAAAATTTGATAATTCATTCAGTTTAAAAAATAAATATTTCACGTAAAAATAAAAACAATAGTTTATTTTTAATTATTAAAGATGTTTTACTGATTTTGAATAAAAGTTCATTTAAAACCATGACTTCGGTAATATTAAACATCGGACCTTTAATTATTAAATATCCCTTCATGATTTTCATGTCATTTAAATATAAAGTAAAATAGATGTTTTAAGTAAAAATAAAAACAATATTTTATTTTTGATTATTAAAGATCTTTTGCTGAATTTGAATAAAAGTCCATTTAAAACCATGACCTCGTTTATATTAAACATCGGACTTTTAATTTTAAATATCCCTTCATTATTTTCAAGTCATTTAAATATAAAGTGATGCGTTGATATTAAAGTGCATTCGTATTTTTTTATAATTTTTTTTTTTTATAAGATAGGCATTTTTAATATTATTACCTTTTTTAAAAGAAATGTTTTATCTCTTTAATTTTTAAATAGCAAACGTATTAATATTTTTTTTTTTTACTTAAACCAGAACACTCGTTTATAATTCTGTTTTGTAATATGTCGACATTAGAATATAAAAAACAATTAAGGTTATATATAACCTTTTACTTCACAGTTATTATCTTTTTTCCTTATTTAGCCTCCAGATTTAGATACGAGTATATTGTACTAGTATATAAGATTATAGATAGGTTTATATTAATTGTATAAGATAAATATATAGAAAATATGATAGAGTTACTTTTATTAAATAATCTTTATCGTTGTAGAATTACAGTTATTATCTTTTTTTTTTCTTTTTTTTTGTCTTCAGTCATTTGACTGGTTTGATGCAGCTCTCCAAGATTCCCTATCTAGTGCTAGTCGTTTCATTTCAGTATACACTCTACATCCTACATCCCCAACAATTTGTTTTACATACTCCAAACGTGGCCTGCCTACACAATTTTTCCCTTCTACCTGTCCTTCCAATATTAAAGCGACTATTCCAGGATGCCTTAGTATGTGGCCTATAAGTCTGTCTCTTCTTTTAACTATATTTTTCCAAACGCTTCTTTCTTCATCTATTTGCCGCAATACCTCTTCATTTGTCACTTTATCCACCCGTCTGATTTTTAACATTCTCCTATAGCACCGCATTTCAAAAGCTTCTAATCTTTTCTTCTCAGATACTCCGTTTGTCCAAGTTTCACTTCCATATAAAGCGACACTCCAAACATACACTTTCAAAAATCTTTTCCTGACATTTAAATTAATTTTTGATGTAAACAAATTATATTTCTTACTGAAGGCTCGTTTAGCTTGTGCTATTCGGCATTTTATATCGCTCCTGCTTCGTCCATCTTTAGTAATTTAACTTCCCAAATAACAAAATTCTTCTACCTCCATAATCTTTTCTCCTCCTATTTTCACATTCAGCGGTCCATCTTTGTTATTTCTACTACATTTCATTACTTTTGTTTTCTTCTTGTTTATTTTCACGCGATAGTTCTTGCGTAGGACTTCATCTATGCCGTTCATTGTTTCTTCTAAATCCTTTTTACTCTCGGCTAGAATTACTATATCATCAGCAAATCGTAGCATCTTTATCCTTTCACCTTGTACTGTTACTCCGAATCTAAATTGTTCTTTAACATCATTAACTGCTAGTTCCATGTAAAGATTAAAAAGTAACGGAGATAGGGAACATCCTTGTCGGACTCCCTTTCTTATTACGGCTTCTTTCTTATGTTCTTCAATTGTTATTGTTGCTGTTTGGTTCCTGTACATGTTAGCAATAGTTCTTCTATCTCTGTATTTGAACCCTAATTTTTTTAAAATACTGAACATTTTATTCCAATCTACGTTATCGAATGCCTTTTCTAGGTCTATAAACGCCAAGTATGTCGGTTTGTTTTTCTTTAATCTTCCTTCTACTATTAATCTGAGGCCTAAAATTGGTTCCCTTGTCCCTATACTTTTCCTGAAACCAAATTGGTCTTCTCCTAACACTTCTTCCACTTTTGTTATTAAAAAAAGAAAAAAATATTAATTTTAATGTTAGGTCAGCTGAAATCAAAAATATACTTTTTTATCTGAAAAAAAAACGTGAGTATTAGAAAAACGAGAAGTTTGAAACGGCAAGTTTTATATTGAATGATAAACAATGGATGACAATGATTAGTGAGATAAATCTAGTCTTGTAGAAACCTTCATAAGCTTATACGATACAATTTTGAGAATCAGAAAGCAAGTCAAATACTGTAATTATCCAGCGATTTTAAATCGTTAGATAAAATTTCAAAGGCGTTTAAACTTCTCGAGAATATTAATGAGAACTTGATGGTAAGTTACAAACGACGTATTATATAGATATATCTAAAAAAACAGAAATTCTACATTCAATTATAAAATACCAAAACGAATTGAAAAAAAAAATATTCTTTAGCACTTACTTAACTAAATAACAGTAAAAAAGACCGGTCCAAATTAAAAAATATCAAATTAATTTTGTATATCGTATTAATAATATCAAATATCGAACCTTCCGTTCAGATAAAATAATAAATTATATTTCATTTCAATATTCTCATTTATTTCTATAAGCCATTGTTTTTATATATTATTCATTAATAATTTCGTATTTCACGAATTTGTAAAATTATTATTTTATTTACTTTTTTAAAGTTATTCTGAAAACGAATTTAAAATTTAAAACTACGACTGTTTTTCATATTCAAAATAAAAAAAAATTCTAAATTTTGTTTATAGAAAGACCTTTACAAACATGATTTTAAAGGAGAGAAAGATAAAATAAATTGGAAAAAGGAAAAATAAAAAGATTGACAAGAATAGAAAAAATCACATAAAAACTGATCGTTTAATTTGTGACATTATTTTAAGCGATACATTTAATAACTCCCTACCTGAAATAGGCGATCGATATAAAAATACGCAGACAATAAATATTTTTAAGACGCGAATAAAATAATTGATGGAAATGCGGTGAATTACGAGCGCTTTCATAATTAAAGTCGGCAGTATTTTGAGCCTGGGATGTACATGTAAAATTTATTATCACCCGGAGCTTTGTATTACTTAACTTAGAAAGTTAAACCGTGTTTACGCACGATTATAAACTTCAAATGCAAGTCAAACCTTGAGATGGATGGTTTAGCACCTTAACTTTATTATTACAAGAAATAAAAAACTATTATTTTTAAAATTATTTAAAAACCAACCACAAGTACCGTAAGTTTAACGATTCAAACAATAATAAATTACATATTTTTAACAGCAATTTATTTTGTCGATGTAAAGAAAAATAAGAACAATATTTATTTTTCTATTTATCACATGATAGCCTACACCAGCGTTTCTCAACACGGGGGTCGCGTTGATATGAAAGGGGAGTAGCGAATTTTGCTTAAAACTTTACACGTAAATAATAATAATAATAAAAAAAACGTTTATTGTAAACATTTCACTTACAAATGTAAGTGAAATGTTTAGATAAGTACATATCTAAAGACAACAAAATAATCAGACGGTTGCGTTTGTTTTTTGATTTAAAAGTTTCTCCTTATGCGGATCTATGTTAGAAACACAAAAAGCAAATTGTTTACAAGCGATAAAAGACGATTCTTATATTCAGTTTTTAGGGCAATCCTAAATAAAAAAACCCTTTTCAAAAAGGTAAGACGTAGGGAAAATGATTAACATTTTCAACGTTTCTGCGACTAAATTTCCACATTCAGTTCGACAAACAAGCCAAAACACATGTAAATTTTCAGATGTTAATTGTAGTCGTAACGTTTAAACGGCAGATATTTCGACGAGCCGTTCGTAAATCTCAACCGGTAAATTAGCGGCTGCAACAAAGTTTTCACTAAACGGATTCAGACCCGTCCTTTGAGAAATCATTTTTATCTTCCGGGTTATCATCTTTTTTTTGTGTTCAAGCAACCGGACTAAATTAAAAGGGGCGCGTATACATCGAGTCGGAACCTGTAAATCGCTCATGTTTGTACACTTAATTCAAGGATGTTCATACTCGTCGGCATCAACGCAGCTATATCGTTTCAACTAGGTTCTTAGGGTGGAGGTCGGGAGATCGCGAAATATTCATTATATATATTTTTTACTTTTTGAGGGTCGTGAAGCTAAAAAGTTTGAGTCGCCGAAAGAAAGTTTTACGAACAAAAAATGTCATCCGAAAGTTTTCATTCTTCAACATTGTGAGATCCTTCGAGTATATGTTGAAGTTTCTTTACAACTACAAAAAAAATTACAGAACTGTACGTAAAGATATTTCTTATTTTATTTTCTGTATAAATAAATCAAAGATTAGTATAAACATGAAACGTAAAAGGCTGACGGTTATAACAGAGGCATTGAATCTATTACAACGTAATATCTGAAAATTTTTATAAGGAATATTGATAAGACGAAACTGATGATAATAAACTATTGCAACCGTAACTTTATGATACTAACCTTTTACGTTAAATCAGCCGACCTGGATTTTTTAATTTGATAATTTCTACTCGTTCATTTACAAATACTAACGATCCAAATTTACTAGTTGTAATACATATTGGTTGATGAATTCTGAAGCTTTATAAATTTCTTAATTAAAAGCTTAAGACTAAAGAGATATTTTAGCTTAGGACATTTAATTTTATTACTAAAATTATTGTAGAAAAATAAATACGTATTCTTGACGCCTTCTTACTCTTACTTTAATTTACACTAACCGAATGAGTTGTGAAAAAAAGTATACTTACTTAAATAACTAATCCTTTATAATTATTTACCCAAGAATTGGGCGTTTTCATCTAAATAGGTACTTTAGTCAAGAATTTTAGAAAAATTAAATAAAACGTAACGTTCTAATAAGCCGAATAAGAAAATGTGTAAATTAATTTTATATAACCGTTAATACAACGGAAATTAAATCGGTATTTAATAAAAATTCTTTTAAAATGACTGCTACGTTAAATTCTGCAGAGAGGAGAAAGTAGATAAATGATAACACTATTACACAACCTACAAAGTTATTGTAAACTATCACACTCGTAAGATAAAGCTACGGTTAACTAATTTCTTGAAAGAATTCTACACCCACTCACTATTGCAAAATTTATATTCATTTATTTTTTTGTTATTAAACCTTTTGCATTCAGCACATCAAAAAGAAGTAACAGTTTTTTTTTCGTTTTTTTTTTAATATATACGCATTTCAAAAAGGCTAAAGAGTAAACGGTGATAAATCAAAAATTACAATTTTAAAAATACCCAAATTCGGCTACGATAATAAGGAAAACTAACTATTGCCAATTAATAGCAGAGAGCGGGTACAGGACCGTTTCGGACGATGGCGCCAGGCGCATGGGTCAAACTTGGATCCCTAAATCTCCTCTTTCGGAAGAAGGAGATATACAGGAGAGCGGGTAAGGTGTTGTGAAGGTATCGCTCATCCACATGTAGAAGAGATGGGATCGGTCGACGAAGGGAAGATGGATTCACAGACTGAACCCGGACCCCCAGAGATGACTGTATCGCAAACACGAGAAACCGCGGTATAGCGGATCCTGTTTCTTACCGTTCGCGGTGTTTTAAGGCATACCTGTGTGGGCGGACACTGAGACACTCCGCAGATTGTGATTCATGGAAGGAAGACGCTGCAGAACACAAAGTACTCTTGTGCGATCAGCTCCTGCGGCGTACGGAAGTATTCCGAGAAAATTCTAAAACGATCGTACTTTTTAGAAATTATGAGGGTTGCCCAATAACAAAACAGGAAAATGGCAACAGCAGAAAAAGTATTTAATAAACTGTTACTGCCGATATTCAACCCGGTACCCCTAATGTGCAAAAGAATTTCAGCAGTTCGAAAAAAATTTGTATTCTTACAACTTGTTTCGTTTATTCAAAATATATGCTACGGTTGAAACATGTACCGTGGATGAAGAGCAAGTCGCGATATAAGATTCTTATTTTCTGAAAAATAACAGAAAGAAATGGATGTGCGTATAGCGGATAGCGCGTATATTGTGGATTCAAGGAAGTTTTTTTGTCTTCAATCATTTGACTGGTTTGATGCAGCTCTCCAAGATTTTTATCTAGTGCCAGTCGTTTCATTTCGGTATACCCCCTACATCCCTAATAACTTGTTTTACATATTCCAAACGTTGCCTGCCTGCACAAGGAATCATGAAACCTTATGAAATATAAAAGAAGAGAAGGTAAATTTATTCGTTATACGGGATATTAATGCGATCGGATTTCCAAGGTGTTGGGAAGAGAGGAGGGTTAATATCAAGGATGGGACTAATTTTATTCTAACAAATTTTGTGCTTTTTTAAAAATATATAATTTTAATTTATAATTTCTTCCCCAAAATGGCTACTTAGTTAAAAATAAGGATTATCAAAATTTTTTCTCCCGAAAACTTTCTGCGAGTGTAATATTTGTAATTCAACATGATTTACATACTTACGTGTTTTAAGAAACAGTTTCTTAATAATGATAAAACAAAATATATTGGATAGAAGTTGAAACAATTCCAGGGGGGGAAAAAACAAATTATACCGGGTAAGTTAAGCATGCAGTTGCCGATAATCGTGTTTGTAGATTATTCTTTTGGGTCCTCTTTATTTAAATTGAATTATCATCTTAAATTTCAGATCTCCGTGGAGAAATGATAGCGTTTCGGCCTTTCGTCTTTAGATCCCGGATTTGAAAATCGGTTAGGCGTTGCATTTTTCATACAAAATTCCATTTCCATAACCCACGGACAAACTTCAAAGCTTAAATGACGAAAAAAGCATCGCATTAAAAATAACAAATCGTAATGAATTTTATATTATCCGTACAGTAAACACACACAAATATGCAAAATACATTCTTACATTAAAACGCTCGACGATATTCAATTTACGATAATTAACCGAAGCGTTATTTATAAGTAATATTACATTCACGAGAGAAGTAGTGACATAGCGACGGAATTGCGTGACATTAACGGTATGTAACAGAATATTCAAACCCGAAATCACAATTGCAACCTAAATTATTTGGATGATATGTGTGAGTGAAAGGAATTAGTCCGTTTGGGGGTATAAATCCGGATTGTATATCTCTATACACACACCTCTCTACCTCCTCGCTTATTGTAGTAAAAGCTCTAAATTTTAGCTAGCTTCACGATTCCCTCAAACGAGTTCCTCTTATACAAATATATCCGTCCCTACATCCCTCTTAGTAAGTAACAAACAAACAGAAACGTACAATCTCGTTAGTCGTAACCGACTAATCAACATGGAAATATTTACATAACAGTAATAGATTAAATAAGCCAGCGTTAACATTTACAATACAAACAATTACAGCTAAAAAAAAGTTTTCTTTTAACACAAAAATTCTGTAATTTTAAACTACGTTAATATAATTAAACGGTAAAAATAATGTAATTTAATAAATTTCCATTTTAAGCGTAACTGTCCTTTTACAATAAAATTTATAACAGACAATTGATTTTATATAAAGTAATTTAATCGAAGTGTTTTAAAATCAGTCGGTTAAACATTTCACGTAATTCTATTTTTATTACTAAAATAGAGGTCTCATAGCTTTACCGCTGATAAACCAAAACGACAAAAAAAGTCCAGCATTTGATAAAACATTATTCAAACTATAAATCACACGATCTTCGACTCAATTCGGAGGTTTAAGTTCTATAATTTTTTGTTATTCTCTAATAAAATAGTTCCTTTAATGTTTTTGAGTAGACTACAGGAGGTGAAATACGATAGATATCGAGAAACACTTGGTAATTATTTATTTAAAGACTAACCGAAATGAAACTTTTTTTTTTTTTAAATCTTAATTACAGTTGGTTTTGTATCGTATTATATAAAGGATTAGAAGGGCCGGTTACAAGTCGACTGAAACGTTAAGAGGACTGGTTTGAGCTTCCGCTATTTTATTAAACGTGTGCAGCCCCTCTGAACACACAACCTGCTGTACCTTCCGTGTAATATTACAAATAGACCGTAACACCGTAAGGAATTTGATACAAATGATGTCAGCTCGTACGATACAACAGATAGTTATTATTATATTTTTATATTGAGTATTCATTACAATAGTATATTAGTATATATAAGCGTAGACGTTTTTATTTCTAATTGTAAATATTGCTTCTTCATGATTTACTAATTTTATATTTGGCGACATTGGATTTTATTATACGCTACGTATTATTTATATTATGATATACGTAGAATCAAATCAAAGTGTTATAGTTATGATACCAAAGAAAGCAGGGGCAGATAAATGTGAAGAATACAGAACAATTAGTTTAACTAGTCATGCATCAAAAATCTTAACTAGAATTTTATACAGAAGAATTGAGAGGAGAGTGGAAGAAGTGTTAGGAGAAGACCAATTTGGTTTCAGGAAAAGTATAGGGACAAGGGAAGCAATTTTAGGCCTCAGATTAATAGTAGAAGGAAGATTAAAGAAAAACAAACCGACATACTTGGCGTTTATAGACCTAGAAAAGGCTTTCGATAACGTAGACTGGAATAAAATGTTCAGCATTTTAAAAAAATTAGGGTTCAAATACAGAGATAGAAGAACAATTGCTAACATGTACAGGAACCAAACAGCAACAATAACAATTGAAGAACATAAGAAAGAAGCCCTAATAAGAAAGGGAGTCCGACAAGGATGTTCCCTATCTCCGTTACTTTTTAATCTTTACATGGAACTAGCAGTTAATGATGTTAAAGAACAATTTAGATTCGGAGTAACAGTACAAGGTGAAAAGATAAAGATGCTACGATTTGCTGATGATATAGTAATTCTAGCCGAGAGTAAAAAGGATTTAGAAGAAACAATGAACGGCATAGATGAAGTCCTACGCAAGAACTATCGCATGAAAATAAACAAGAACAAAACAAAAGGTGTTCTTTGGTAGTTGGGTTTTCAATTAACCACACATCTCAGAAATGGTCGAACTAAGAATGTACAAGACTACACTTCATTTACACTCATACATATCATCCTCATTCATCCTCTGAAGTATTATCTGAACGGTAGTTACCGGAGGCTAAACAGGAAAAAGAAAGAAAAGGATGGATAAAGTAAGAAACGAGGAATTAATGAACGACATTAAAAAAAAAACAAGAGCTTATGGCAGAAGTACACAAACATAAGGAATCCGGTCGGGACATGCGATTACAGGAAGTGGAATCTTGACGACCGGATCGAAAGGGTCGATTGAAAAAGAAAGAAAACAAGGAAGAAGGAAGACGAAGTTACTAGATGAGGCGAAGACTGGTTACTATAAGAGGTCGAAGGAGAAGACTTGGTACAAAAATGGACGGAAATAGGGAAAGAGTAAGGGACCTATCTCCCACCAGGCGGAACACCAGGTGATGATATGTTAAAAATCAAAAACAATTTAAAATAATAATTTTCAGCTTAATGTTAGAAAGAAGAGATGAATTTAAGCTAAAAAGTAAAGAAAAAGTAAAGCTATATATTATTGCCGATTTGCAATATTACAAAACGTTGATTATTAAAAAAAAGTAATAATAATAATAATAATGGTAAAGAATTTGATGTGGACAGATGACTTCCTTGTACGTCTATTAAATTACATATACACATTTTTTTTTTTAGAATCAGAGATTAATAATTATTAATAAATCAATTTTTTTTTTTGTCTTCAGTCATTTGACTGGTTTGATGCAGCTCTCCAAGATTCCCTATCTAGTGCTAGTCGTTTCATTTCAGTATACCCTCTACATCCTACATCCCCAACAATTTGTTTTACATACTCCAAACGTGGCCTGCCTACACAATTTTTCCCTTCTACCTGTCCTTCCAATATTAAAGCGATTATTTCAGGATGCCTTAGTATGTGGCCTATAAGTCTGTCTCTTCTTTTAACTATATTTTTCCAAATGCTTCTTTCTTCATCTATTTGCCGCAATACCTCTTCATTTGTCACTTTATCCACCCGTCTGATTTTTAACATTCTCCTATAGCACCGCATTTCAAAAGCTTCTAATCTTTTCTTCTCAGATACTCCGATCGTCCAAGTTTCACTTCCATATAAAGCGACACTCCAAACATACACTTTCAAAAATCTTTTCCTGAGATTTAAATTAATTTTTGATGTAAATAAAATATATTTCTTACTGAAGGCTCGTTTAGCTTGTGCTATTCGGCATTTTATATCGCTCCTGCTTCGTCCATCTTTAGTAATTTTACTTCCCAAATAACAAAATTCTTCTACCTCCATAATCTTTTCTCCTCCTATTTTCACATTCAGCGGTCCATCTTTGTTATTTCTACTACATTTCATTACTTTTGTTTTGTTCTTGTTTATTTTCACGCGATAGTTTTTGCGTAGGACTTCATCTATGCCGTTCATTGTTTCTTCTAAATCCTTTTTACTCTCGGCTAGAATTACTATATCATCAGCAAATCGTAGCATCTTTATCTTTTCACCTTGTACTGTTACTCCGAATCTAAATTGTTCTTTAACATCATTAACTGCTAGTTCCATGTAAAGATTAAAAAGTAACGGAGATAGGGAACATCCTTGTCGGACTCCCTTTCTTATTAGGGCTTCTTTCTTATGTTCTTCAATTGTTATTGTTGCTGTTTGGTTCCTGTACATGTTAGCAATTGTTCTTCTATCTCTGTATTTGAACCCTAATTTTTTTAAAATGCTGAACATTTTATTCCAGTCTACGTTATCGAAAGCCTTTTCTAGGTCTATAAACGCCAAGTATGTCGGTTTGTTTTTCTTTAATCTTCCTTCTACTATTAATCTGAGGCCTAAAATTGCTTCCCTTGTCCCTATACTTTTCCTGAAACCAAATTGGTCTTCTCCTAACACTTCTTCCACTCTCCTCTCAATTCTTCTGTATAAAATTCTAGTTAAGATTTTTGATGCATGACTAGTTAAACTAATTGTTCTGTATTCTTCACATTTATCTGCCCCTGCTTTCTTTGGTATCATAACTATAACACTTTTTTTTTAAGTCTGATGGATATTCCCCATTTTCATAAATATTACACACCAGTTTGTATAATCTATCAATCGCTTCCTCACCTGCACTGCGCAGTAATTCTACAGGTATTCCGTCTATTCCAGGAGCCTTTCTGCCATTTAAATTTTTTAATGCTCTCTTAAATTCAGATCTCAGTATTGTTTCTCCCATTTCATCCTCCTCAACTTCCTCTTCTTCCTCTATAACACCATTTTCTAATTCAATAAATCAATATATTTAAATTAAAAAAAAGAGTTAAAAAAAGGTAATGAAGTCGGATTCGAACCGATGTGCCTTCCCCTTGTACGATCCAAATATTTAATTAATTAAACTTTTATTTGGCTATAACTCTGGAACCGCTGAAAATAGGTACTACTTATGATATATAGTTGAAAAGCACCCAATGTGGGGTTATTATTGCGGTTAAGATAAAGTCCAAAATTCAAATTTTGTTGGATTTTGAGCTTTTTTTGACCAGTCGAATGCAATCAAAAGGGGAGGTGCATAAATAGATATTACAACAGTCCTAAATCCAAAATTTCAACATTCTACGTCTGATATATTCATACGTCACGCCGAAAGCAGTCAAAATGGATTCAGGAATCGTCAAAATGGATATTTTCGTTAAAATCTGAAAACCGAAATTATTCGCTATCACAATATTTCCTTTACTTCGTACAAGGAAGTAAAATGATTAAATCTGTCGTTTTTAAAAGATAAAAAAAGAAAACGTTTAATAAATTACTGGATAAATGTAAATAAAGATAAAATATAAAATAAAAGTAATCTAATCATAATATAAATAAAAATTCGTATAAAATTTGAAATTCGATAGCAATATCAGCTGACGTAGTTAAATATTTGTTTAAAATTGTTGAAATATATTAAAATTAGTTTTATAGATTAATTCAAGATTTTCAAATAAAATATAAATATTTACATATCATTTTCTACAGTTTTATTAAAAGGCACGTTTTACGCGCGGGTGTAAAAAAATGTCGCATTTTGTTTACATAATTTAATACTTTCTTAGATCAACATCCAACAGTTTTCTTTATATTCATCCTACGAGTATTATACGCTTCTATTATATTTTATCCACATAATTTATTCTTGTCATACAGATCAGAAAATATATTTTTTACGTTTCTCTCTTTTAGATTTTTTTATTAATATTACGCATAAATAAAGAATATTTATTATTTGAAAATTAGTTTAACTAGTCATGCATCAAAAATCTTAACTAGAATTTTATACAGAAGAATTGAGAGGAGAGTGGAAGAAGTGTTAGGAGAAGACCAATTTGGTTTCAGGAAAAGTATAGGGACAAGGGCAGCAATTTTAGGCCTCAGATTAATAGTAGAAGGAAGATTAAAGAAAAACAAACCAACATACTTGGCGTTTATAGACCTAGAAAAGGCTTTCGATAACGTAGACTGGAATAAAATGTTCAGCATTTTAAAAAAATTAGGGTTCAAATACAGAGATAGAAGAACAATTGCTAACATGTACAGGAACCAAACAGCAACAATAACAATCGAAGAACATAAGAAAGAAGCCCTAATAAGAAAGGGAGTCCGACAAGGATGTTCCCTATCGCCGTTACTTTTTAATCTTTACATGGAACTAGCAGTTAATGATGTTAAAGAACAATTTAGATTCGGAGTAACAGTACAAGGTGAAAAGATAAAGATGCTACGATTTGCTGATGATATAGTAATTCTAGCCGAGAGTAAAAAGGATTTAGAAGAAACAATGAACGGCATAGATGAAGTCCTACGCAAAAACTATCGCGTGAAAATAAACAAGAACAAAACAAAAGTAATGAAATGTAGTAGAAATAACAAAGATTGACCGCTGAATGTGAAAATAGGAGGAGAAAAGATTATGGAGGTAGAAGAATTTTGTTATTTGGGAAGTAAAATTACTAAAGATGGACGAAGCAGGAGCGATATAAAATGCCGAATAGCACAAGCTAAACGAGCCTTCAGTAAGAAATATGATTTGTCTACATCAAAAATGAATTTAAACGTCAGGAAAAGATTTTTGAAAGTGTATGTTTGGAGTGTCGCTTTATATGGAAGTGAAACTTGGACAATCGGAGTATCTGAGAAGAAAAGATTAGAAGCTTTTGAAATGCGGTGCTATAGGAGAATGTTAAAAATCAGACGGGTGGATAAAGTGACAAATGAAGAGGTATTGCGGCAAATAGATGAAGAAAGTTGCGTTTGGAAAAATATAGTTAAAAGAAGACACAGACTTATAGGCCACATACTAAGGCATCCTGGAATAGTCGCTTTAATATTGGAAGGACAGGTAGAAAGGAAAAATTGTGTAGGCAGGCCACGTTTGGAGTATGTAAAACAAATTGTTGGGGATGTAGGATGTAGAGGGTATACTGAAATGAAACGACTAGCACTAGATAGGGAATCTTGGAGAGCTGCATTAAACCAGTCAAATGACTGAAGACAAAAAAAAAAAAAATTATTTGAAAATAAATACTGTATAATTTTTTCCTATAAATTAATATATTGAACTTAAAATGTGCGTGCGTTAAATTAAAGTATAATTATACTTAACTCAGATGCATTATGCTGTTTAGTAGTAGTAAGACTATACAAACGTGAACCGTAAGCGTGAATTTATCGTTATAATTGAAATGTGAAAGTCCAAAGTATCTAGCACACAGCCACTACGAGGTAGACGGAAATATTCTACGGCGTCAGGAACAGAAAGGAAATCGTGTAGTCCGTCTTCCCCAGCGTAATCCTACATTTAATAAAGGAATTTTGAAACCGACAATTTTATGAAAAATTATTACAAGTACGTAATTCCGTCTAATAGCAAGAAACATAACCGCAAAATTTAATTAAGTTTGAAAAACACATTTGGCTGTAACCATGTCAAACACAGAAAACCTGGCAAGGCAGGTTCATTTTATTTGACAGTACCTGAAATTAAATTTAATTCCATCGATAAAGCTAAAAATTATTATTGTACTTACAGTCTTATTTATTTCGTATCGATAGAAAATAAATAAACTATTTAATTTATTGTTTTCTTTTCATTTTTTTTACCTTTAAAAAATTGGCAAAATTCGTTTCAAATTAAAGTAGTAGTAAAAACAGTCAATATCCCTCTAATAGGTAGAAAATTATTTTCACTCGGACCTCGGACATAAGAAACTAATAAAAAGAACTCGGTAAATCGAAATAAAAGTTTCAGGTTAAAATAAATTTAAATAAATATACAAAAATTATGATCAAGACCTTTGGGGATTTTCAAAAATGGCTACTGTTTATTGAAACAGGAATTACTTGAACAATAACTCATAATCAGAAAACCCTTGATCATAATTTCCTAAATTCGGCTCAAAACAATGAGAGTTACAAGGCAATTGGTAAATAAAGTATACATATTCTTTAAGAATTAATTGTTTTTATACTTTTCACACGGCTGTAAATTACATTTAGGTTAACAAGTTGTCGAAAAGAGTATCATTATTTCAGTTTATTGTAGAAAAATTTTATTAATGAAATGAAAATTCACTTGTAAAAAAAAAAAGATAAATTTTCCATTATTTTGAAAGGAGTTATTAAACTTCAAATGGAGCGGTTAAGAAAGTAAAAGGACTAACGCGTTATAAATATGACAAAAGCGTATCGATTCCAAGGCCAATTCCATTAACTAATCCTTTAGCTTTTATATGTCATATTTATACAGTAACAATTAACTTTTAAAATCTTATTTAATAAAAATAATAATAATTACAAAAACTGTAATTTCATTAAATAATCTTATATTTTTAATATACATTACCTGATTATATTACATCATTTTTATTTATCGAAAAGATAATTTATTTGAACAAGGAATGAATTAGAAGAAACTTACAATAGAGTAATGAAAGAATTAAATGATAGCTTAACAAGTATAAATAAATAAATTATATATATATATATATATATATATATATATATATATACAGAATATTACTTAACAGAAAATATCAATTAATTTTAGAATCAAAAATTATCAGTAAGAAATTAAGAACGTTTATTTAAATATGCTGAATTATGTTTAAAAATTTTGTAAAGATTATTTTAAGCGCTTCAACCTGTTGAATCAGATATAACAAAGATAAGCTACAAAAATGTAAATATTTAATTTTCTCTTCAATTCTTTAGTTTAAAGTACATAGAATTATTACTTCATAAGAATTAAGAGAGAGTCAGAATCTAAGTCCATTTACTCGTATATTTGATAATACTGCTGAAATAAAAATCGTAGAAGATACAAAGGGAATTTAACTGAAGATAAATTAAAAAAACTTTTGATTAACATAAAACAATTAAGTTATATTTATTTAATAAATTTATTTATTTTTTAAACTGTATTATTCAGTAGCGGGAGGAGTACATTAAAGAGAAGCTCGGAAGATTAAGACTTGCGAGACGGAACTTCTGAGGAGCAATTTCTGCGTACAAAAAACGCAAGTGGCAGCAATTTTGTGATGCTGTGAAAGCTGATCAGTGGGGTGACGCCTATCGTATCGTCACAAAAACGTTTGGAAGAAGGCTCCCTTCTTCATGAATTCATGAGGACCAAATTGGTTTTCGACCCGGGCGTTCGGCGGCTGATACGATCGAGCGCGTGATGAATATTATTCGATCAACTACGCAGGGAACGTTGAGGACGAGAGAGATAGGACAGGTCATAATAACCCACCGAGTTGGTCTAGTGGTGAACGCGTCTTCCCAAATCAGCTAATTTGGAAGTCGAGAGTCCCAGCGTCCAAGTCCTAGTAAAGACAATTATTTTTACACGGATTTGAATACTAGATCGTGGATACCGGTGTGTTTTGGTGGTTGGGTTTCAATTAACCACACATCTCAGGAACGGTTGAACTAAGACTGTACAAGATTACACTCATACATATCATCTTCATCCTCTGAAATATTATCTGAACGGTTATTACCGATAGCTAAACAGGGAAAAAAAGAAAAAATGAGCGGTCATGATGCTAGTTATACACAATGCGTTCAATGGGCTGCCGTATGAAGTTATATTTCGTGAACTAAAAGCCAGACGAATCCCGGCGTAACTGCGATGGGTGTTGAACGAATATTTTAAAGACAGATACGTGGTGGACAGGTCAGATGGTGGCAACCCACCGGCTTGGATTAGTGGTGAACGCGTCTTCTCAAATCAGCTGATTTGGAAGTCGAGTGTTCAAGCGTTCAAGTCCTAGTAAAATCAGTTATTTGTACGCGGATTTGAATACTAGATCGTGGATGCCGGTGTTGTTTGGTGGTTGGGTTTCAATTAACCACACATCTCAGGAACGGTCGAACTGAGACTGTACAAGACAATACTTCATTTACACTCATATATATCATCCTCATTCATCCTTTGAAGTATTACCTGAAAGGTAATTACCAGAAGCTAAACAGGAAAAAAAAGAACGGTCAGATGGGGGGTAGACGAAATTTCCGGTTGAAAGGGGTGTCATTCAAGGTTCGTTGCTGGGTCGACCCTGTGGAGCATTGCTTTCGATGATGTCCTAAGGCAGTAATACCCGGTGGGCGTCACCCCGGTGGCATTCGCCGATGATTTAGCACTTGTAATTGTGCGCAAATCAGAAGAGGAACTGATGGCAGCCGGGGCTGACATGATTAGGAGGTGGCTGCTAATAGCTAATGGTCTACGGCTCGCTGAAGACAAGGTAAAAGTGGTTGTTATGGCTGGGTGAGTGGGAAACACGATGATCCACCCTAGCCCAGCCGCAAAGTATTTAGGCTTATGGCTGGACAAGCTCCTCGGAGTCGTCGCTTGTCGATCGCCCCCTGTGGATGCCGTCCGGTCATGTAAATTCGGATAGTAGAGTGCCTGGGTGATCATGCAGGGGCTGTTTACCATACCGTATGGTTTAGATCCGTCTCCTGCATGGAGGGAGCTCCGCACTGCTGTCAGTGTGGGCCTGATGGCGGCTGGCAGAGCTTCTTCCTCCGCTTACGGAAAAAAAAACTCTATTATATAAATAAATATACATTTTTTATATACTCCTATAGGTTATTGTTTTTAATGCAGATTTCGAGTATTTATAAAAAATAAATTTTTCCGCCAACCATTTCTGACGTTGACGTAACTAGTTTCGTCTTATCTCTTAGAATGTCGGTTATCTTTCTTGGTGACCACATAAATACGTCCTTGGAGGAGGACATACGAACAGTTATGTCAGACGCGAAAATAATACGATCGGCGTAAGTAAATTATGTATAAAGTTATATATAAATTCTTTACCATATCTCATGTTCGTTTCGAGTTTATTATGTTTTTTAATTACTTAACTTCTTATCTTTAGGAAAAAAATAAGCATAATAACTTTAACGGTCGACCGCTGCACCCGACAGATATATTTGACTACACTGCTACAAAAATGTTGTTTCAAATTTTTTTTTCTTTTCAATCTGTATGTTTTCTAAATTCTGTGCAATTAAAAAAAATGAGATAAATTTGGACGTCACAGCATTTCAATGATCGAGACACAAACCGGTGTCTACAAAAAAAAAAGATTCAGCGAATTAGGCATAACTCATCAAATTATAAGGCGTTTGAAAAAGAAACAATATATCTGAAATTTTTTCAAACAAAATCGATCTGATATCCTACGAAAATTTATCATATTACAACAAAATGTCCAAAATTTAGAAAAAAATTCAAACTAAAGGCAACAAAATAATTATATTACAATAACGGGATTATTACCTAAGCAATAGTATGTCGACTTGGCAAAGCTCATATCGCAACGTTGTAAATCATATTTTAAGTTAGACAATTCGAAACCTTCTCTTACCGGTTGCCGAACAAAAGTATAGCGATAACGTATCGTTTCTCGATAGACGAGATAGGTTGATTTGAAGGAGATACTTTACACTAACTTTTTCAGTATCATATATTTACGATGCACGTACACCACTGCTCAGATTACCTTCTCTGAAAGTTATAATGTTCATTATATAGCCTATAGCATCCGCGGCCAACCTTTTTCAATAAGGTGCCACTTTTTGAGCGTCGAATCTTAAGAGTGCCACTTTCACGACCGTGTTCTTTCCACCCACTACTTTCCTTTATCTTTAAGTTTACGACTTCACTTATGTCTTACGTGATAATTTACTTAATAGACTTATTTTTTAAATTACTCTAAATATCACGTCAAGCAGTGACAAAAATTAAATAAGTTAAACGAAAAGCCAACAGCCACCACAAAGACAAATGGTTTCTTCACTGCGGCCACGCGGTCCCCCCAACCCCTTCTCAGACACACGTGTGTCTAAAGGTTAATAATTACGTGGAGTGAATAATTTCTGTTTACTTCTCCTAAGAAAATCGCCGCCCCAAAACCGCGATCGCGAATAGGTATCACTATTTGTAAGTTCCCTATTACCTTCCTTTCCTTTCAAGAAAGAAGAAAGAGGGAACGAGCCCAGCAGCCATCAGCCCAGCAGTCACCTGACCAGCTGCCACTGACAGCACGGAAGAGAGAAGAAACCTGCACTTTCCCCCGTTCAGCCCTTCGGAGCCTCGGGAATTTCAAGGTTAATGGTATGTAACTTCGGTTACTACCAATTCTTGGAAAGTGCAGGCCAAAGAAGAACGAAGAGGTCTTCGGAAGAAGAAGAGGGAGAAGAAGAAGATGAAGAAGAAGGAAGACCCACCACTCGTCTCAACATCACGGACTGGAGTCCGGAACAGAGCCCAGCAGAGACGCGTCCTGAAGGGCAGCCATACCAGAAGCGGATGAAGAGCTTCTACACAACCTCTCCTTTTCAAAACTTACAAGTAAGATAAAATAACCCACCAATTGCGACTCCTCCGGAAAAGGGGACGCATTGCTCTTTCCTTATAGCTAGTGCCCCGTTGTGGCGTATTCCTGCTAGCCTATTAAGCGTTAGCACCGAAAGGACTTCAGTGGACGGTCTGAAGGGGAATTACGTCGGGAGGACAGGCTTTATAAGCCTAGCCTTCCGCGGTCGGCCCATGAAATGGGTTCGATAACGCTGGTTGAACAACGGATTGGAATGCAATTAAATCCGTCTTAAAATACTAAATAATAATAAAGAAAACTTGAAAAAATTAGACCCGCTAACAAAGAATAAACCTTAAAAACACGCCCGATAGAATGATCCAGCAGCAAGGGACTCTGTCCAGGTTCTGCGGTAAAGTAGGGAGTAATAAACTCCCGCCAACTTTGCATTCCATTCCATTAAACGAAAAACTTTTCCGTTCAAAATAACTTTTATTCAGACGGTTACGGATAGACGGGTAAAATATGTAATTCGATATTTTGTAATGTAATTAGATATTGTAGAAATTTATGAAGTTATGTAATATTAGTAAAAAATATATCTGGATATGTTGATTTAACAATAACGATTCAAAATATTTAACTTTACAGTGAATGATTAAACATTAATCGACAGTTGAATATTAACATCGATACTGTATAACGGAATACGATTGTAAATTGCAAAAAATTAATTACAGTAAAACTAATAATATGGATTATTCAGAAATAACTACATCCTACAAGAATTAATTTTTCTACGAAGTTGTTTTTAAGGGCCAGACTATTTCAACAGAAAAGAAACTATCTCCAATAAGGTTTTTGAATTTGCAAGGTCTTTATAATTTCATCTATATCCCGGTTGATATAACAAGTTTTTTAAATGAGAATTAGCTTTGATCGAAATTTATTTTTTATCGAATTCATAATTGCGAATAACCATTCACAAATTAATACGGAACCAAACCAACAACAAAATTTCGGAGTAAAGTCGAATAAATTTGGGAAATCAGTAGTAGAGAAATTTCCAAAATCCAATTTCGCTATCTGGGATTGAAATTAATTTCTTAAATTTATTTTTAAGAAAATTGTAGTGCTGAAGATTAATTATTTCTGCTTGAATTTCAGAAGGGTAACGGCACAAGTCTTCGATACCAATAGAAAAGGAGTTTGTAAAAGATTTAACCGTTTTATTGTCCTTTTGGGATTCATTAAGTCTTGTTTTAAATGAGACTTTTAATTTACAAATTAAATTGTATACTTATCATATTATGAAAGTCGTAAAGTTTGATCTGTAACTCGTATCATTCGTTTGAAATGTATCAGTTTTTTTTTCATTTAGAATCGTTTAAAAAAAGAGACTGTTCAACTATAAAAGACGTTAAAGAAATAATTACGGGATTGGCTGTCCCGAGCTGTCTGAGCCGGTGGCGGTTATGTTTCTAGGTTTCGCTGTTTACAGCGGAGATGGGAGGCATGACCGTATCTTACTGCTATGTGCGAGCCCTGAAACATCGGTATCGTGGGTCAGGCAGTGCCTAACTTCCTGGCCCAAGTTAAATCTGTGGGCTGACCGGGGGTACCCAGGCGGGATCGATGATCCGGGGCACGCCCGACCGTCTTTCCGCTCACAGCTTGCGACATATTGACTAACGGAACGTAGGATTATGGAACGTTCAACTTCCATGACTTCCGTAGCAGAGGGTCCGCGTAAAAGCCCTCATCCTGGAAAGCGTTTGTCTTCGCAAGGAAAGAGGAGGAAGTGTGTCGAATTTAGCGGTAAAGAAGAAGTTTTGGAAAAGAAGAATCGAACGAAGTTTCGACCTAAGAGTACTAAACCGATTCCCAAGTATTTTGCATTAAGAAGAAAGAAGGAGATTTTTTTAATGACAGTCCTTTCGTAATTGCTCGTAGGTCACGCTGGAGGACCTGTTAAAGAAACTAGAGAGACGGCTACGGGACTGTAAACGACCTGCACGCATAACGACTTTTGAAAGCCACAAAGACTCGTTTATTTGATATTGAAGTTGTTCCACACGGCACGCTTAATACGTCCGAAGGTGCTGTAAGTATGCAGAGATTTGCTAAATTGCACTGAAGAAGAAATCGTTAAATCGTTGAGGAACTTCACGCACAAGGAGTTGTTACAAGTCGACGATTGAACATGCAATGCAAGGGAGAAGATTTACCTTCCGCCACGTACGAGTATTTCTGTTTAATAGATCTAAGCTTTAGATCTAAGCTGACTAGGTTTAACTAGTCATGCATCAAAAATCTTAACTAGAATTTTATACAGAAGAATTGAGAGGAGAGTGAAAGAAGTGTTAGGAGAAGACCAATTTGGTTTCAGGAAAAGTATAGGGACAAGGGAAGCAATTTTAGGCCTCAGATTAATAGTAGAAGGAAGATTAAAGAAAAACAAACCGACATACTTGGCGTTTATAGACCTAGAAAAGGCTTTCGATAACGTAGACTGGAATAAAATGTTCAGCATTTTAAAAAAATTAGGGTTCAAATACAGAGATAGAAGAACAATTGCTAACATGTACAGGAACCAAACAGCAACAATAACAATTGAAGAACATAAGAAAGAAGCCCTAATAAGAAAGGAAGTCCGACAAGGATGTTCCCTATCTCCGTTGCTTTTTAATCTTTACATGGAACTAGCAGTTAATGATGTTAAAGAACAATTTAGATTCGGAGTAACAGTACAAGGTGAAAAGATAAAGATGCTACGATTTGCTGATGATATAGTAATTCTAGCCGAGAGTAAAAAGGATTTAGAAGAAACAATGAACGGCATAGATGAAGTCCTACGCAAGAACTATCGCGTGAAAATAAACAAGAACAAAACAAAAGTAACGAAATGTAGTAGAAATAACAAAAATGGAGCGCTGAATGTGAAAATAGGAGGAGAAAAGATTATGGAGGTAGAAGAATTTTGTTATTTGGGAAGTAAAATTATTAAAGATGGACGAAGCAGGAGCGATATAAAATGCCGAATAATAGCACAAGCTAAACGAGCCTTCAGTAAGAAATATAATTTGTTTACATCAAAAATTAATTTAAATCTCAGGAAAAGATTTTTGAAAGTGTATGTTTGGAGTGTCGCTTTATATGGAAGTGAAACTTGGACGATCGGAGTATCTGAGAAGAAAAGATTAGAAGCTTTTGAAATGCGGTGCTATAGGAGAATGTTAAAAATCAGATGGGTGGATAAAGTGACAAATGAAGAGGTATTGCGGCAAATAGATGAAGAAAGAAGCATTTGGAAAAATATAGTTAAAAGAAGAGACAGACTTATAGGCCACATACTAAGGCATCCTGGAATAGTCGCTTTAATATTGGAAGGACAGGTAGAAGGGAAAAATTGTGTAGGCAGGCCACGTTTGGAGTATGTAAAACAAATTGTTGGGGATCTAGGATGTAGAGGGTATACTGAAATGAAACGACTAGCACTAGATAGGGAATCTTGGAGAGCTGCATCAAACCAGTCAAAAAAAAAAAAAGATCTAAGCGCCCGGAAAAAATAAAGCTGAATTTCAAAGGTTGGATGTTGTCCTTTCAGCCCTCCTCCACTGTGGTGTTTTAGATGCCAGAGGTTCAGACATACAGCGGCGAACATACTTGTTTCCGCTGGAAAAATTATGTGCTTGCGGGACACATTACATCCGGATTACCCCTGTAGGAATCCATCATTTAAGTGAGCTGTAATGAATATCACTCGGCGAGACCGAGGAATTGTCCAAAATACAAGGAAGAATCGGCAATACAGAATCTAAAGACTATTCAAAAGATAAAATTACTTTGAGGCCAAGAAAATCTATCTCAGAAATCTCCAAAGGTCACGTCCTACGCACAGGTTGCTGCCGCCCCTGTTGCCACCTTTAAATCAAAAGACTTAATAAGTGAACTGGGGCCAGCCTTAGCCAATTTAGCGGAACAAATTATTAACCAGAAGATCAAGAATCGACAAAGTAGAAAAAGCAGCCCTAAGTCGTCAAAGACGAAAACTGTCGCTATTGAATGAAAGATTTCATCTCCACTAAGGAATGAGTCTTCGACAAGTTTCAAAGCGAAGGAAAGTGAGCGGATAACGGTCAAATAGCACCACAAATAAAAAAAAACGGGTTTCGATGTATTTTGATTAGTAAACAAAAAGTGTTCTTCCCGCACGTTATTGAATTAACGAAGGGAGATCTCATATTTTCGTTTTGAAGTAGATGGCTTACTTAAAAACATAATACGAGAAAAATTTAAACGACAAGCACCAAAATAAAAGTAAAATTTACATAAATCTGATCCGAGATCGACTTCACACGACTACTGTGCAGGTTAACAAAGACAATGGTGAGTTGTAAAAATATCAGACACCCTTATAACCGGCTTCCTGTATCAGACATGCCTGGCGCTATTATAAAGCAACACAAATATAAATAACACTTCAAAGGAAATAAAAATTATAGATTCTGGCGACTCGTAAGTGTTAACTTTACAATCGGTAGCAACTAAAGAATGTTGATAAAATGTTGTCTGAATACGCGTGTATTCTATCGAAAACAAAGTAATTATTGTAGAGTAGATGTTGAGTATTAATTATAATTTCGGTTATCTTTTCAAATTACGGAAAATTTAATTTTTTTTGTCCGAAGTTGGCGATCCAAAAAAGTTGTTATTTCTATATCCTCCGCGTACCACTCAACGTGACCATGCGTGCCACAAGTGGCACGCGTGCCTCGGGTTGGCCACAGGTGGCCTAT
The DNA here is from genome assembly GCF_047948215.1 of Lycorma delicatula. Classification (NCBI taxonomy): domain Eukaryota; kingdom Metazoa; phylum Arthropoda; class Insecta; order Hemiptera; family Fulgoridae; genus Lycorma; species Lycorma delicatula. Next base: position 15,485,911 of record NC_134460.1, on the reverse strand, counting down.
ACTGCAAAGAAAGGAAGTGTCACTCATATAATGTTTAATATCTAATGAATTTCGGTGCGTTTGGAATACTGATGTGTGAAACTATGTTCGGATCGATGAAAAAAGGTCAACGGAAAACTAATTCATTCTTCATTTTTATTAGCTTGCTTTCAGAAATGGAATAGTTGTTATGCGGAAAACGGCTGTACCGGTTTCAAAAAGTGAAATAATTATAATTTTTTTTTTTTTTTCAGTTATGTGGTGGGCAGTTTTGGTGTTAGTCGCATTACCACAAGTACCAGGATGTTCCATCTCCGAATTCACATGCCGTAACGGGAAATGTGTTAGCCCCGATTCTTATTGCGACGGTGTAAATGATTGCGGAGATGAATCGGATGAACCTCGTCAGTGTACAGGTAAGAGAAAATAATATTAGTACAATAATTAATTAAAATTAATAACATGTAAATTTTATATAATAAAATTTTATAATAATGTAAACGTATAATAATACAAAAATAAGTTTTTGAAAAGGAAGAATCACACAAATTTACTACGTAATATACAAAATAAAGTCCACTTGAATTAATAATTAAGTACACATCCTTTTCTACAAGGAAGACAGACTAACGGTAGGGCAGAAAGCCAATATTGATATTATCACTCGAATTCGTGCTTCGCCAACTTCAATTAGCATGCAATACCACAAGGTTCCACTTTATACGAATTTCATTTCAGATAATTAACACGAATTAAAATAAAAAATTACAGAAAAAAGATATACTATACTACATTTAATCGTATTTATATATAATTATTCAATACGTTAGGTGTATATATATATTGTTTTAAGAAATAAAATTTGTACAATTATTCAATATTAAGCGTAAAAAATACAACGAATTTTATAAGATATCGATGTTATTAGGATAATAATAACTATTATTATATTATCAGCTACGAACACTATATTTCTACGTTGAGTACTGTTTTAGCTTTCTTAGCTTCATTCTTTCATTATATGTTGACGCGATTCACGTAACTTCATTGTCAAAACATCACATTTTATGTCACCATTAAAATTTCAAACTTCGATACGGCGATCGGCACGAATAACTGATACACTATATGGTAATTTAAATTACTGAATATAAACGGACGGCCCTAGGAATCCGTAAAAACATAAGTTAAAAACATTTCATCGTGGAATTTAGTAGCAACAACCCGAAAAGTGTGAGCAGGCACATTATTACAGGGAAAACCCATTTTCTTTAAGGCCAGATGTAGACGTTTAGGCTGTTCATCATCCTCCAATCGGTCCAGATGTGAACTTAAAATCTCGCCGGTGATGATCCGCCCTTTTCCAGGTAGTTTATCAACATCATGATACGACAATACCAGAAAACCGTAGCTAAGACTTTTCCTGCAGATGGAATCATTTTCGCTTTCTTTGGCACATTTTCAACCGCTCCCACCCACAGTTTGGGCTCTGCTGTGTAAGCGTGAATCCACGTTATATCTACCATTATACAACTTCTACAAAACTCATTCTGACCTCCGTAGGGGAAAACACTTCTCCTCCCCTTCGTAGCCCTGTCGGACTTTATTGTCTAAAAGACAATCAAAGATTGTCTTTTAGACCTCCCAAACTTGATAACACATTATAGTGATCAGTTTCGTCTCAGTAAGGATGCCACCGATGCTGATTTATCACTCTAACAGGAGTAGCAGTTGAGAGTGCTAAAAGTAGTTTTGAGAATGGAGATACCCCGAAACGCGTCAACTACGTATGTTATATAGACAGTGGTAGGAAGGGTAGAAAACAACACACAAGTCAATAAATATCAAATCAGCCTTATTTTTAAACGATTCTGTTTAAGGCTGTAGTGATTAGAAGGATACCAACATTTTGGGTTTGTATCTGTGCTTTTCTTCCGTTCTCCGTTTGTATGAATAAGTTTTTTCACACGGTTAGTGAAGATCTCCCCGGAAGATTTTTTTTCACGGTTGGTGGTGCATGCGAAGTTGAGTCCTAGGAAATGAGAGAACAATAATTTATTTGTTATCATCCAGTAGTAATATATACGAAGAAGAAGAAAAATGTACGTAGTAATAATAAAAACAAATCACAATTTGCTGTCATATACAGTTTAAATAGAAATATGTTTATAATCATGCCGTAACGAGAACAGTTTATGTAACAGGAAGATAGGTCTGAAATCAATATTTGTTGAAATATGTATATCTTTGGGGTTTTCTACCGAAGTAAAGAAAAGAATTAACATTTAATAAATATTATAGAATTTATAGAAATTTTTTATTAACAATATGTACTGTTACTAAGTAATAAACAATATCATAGCAATGTATATCTTACCAAAAACTCAGTTTCGCAGGGGGTGTGGTACAAGCAAGGTGAGGTGGTGGGATTCTAACCCAGCGGGTTGGTCTAATTGTGAACACGTCTTCCCAAATCAGCTGATGGGAAGACTCTCGCTGAAGTCGAGAGTTCCAGCGTTCAAGTCCTAGTAAAGGCAGTTACTTTTTTATACAGATTTGAATACTAGATGGTGGATACCGGTGTTCTTTGTTGGTTTGGGTTTCAATTAACCAGATATCTCAGGAACGGTCGAACTGAGACAGTATAAGACAACACTTCATTTACATTCATACATATCATCCTCTGAAGTAATACCTGAACGGTAATTCCCAGAGGTTAAACAGGAAAAAGAAAGGGTGATGGGACCCACCTTGAAAAAAAAAAAACAATAGAAGAATTCAACAATACTTAAATCAAACTGCTGAACAGATAAATTTATCAAAAGTATTAAGTTATAATTTTAGATTATAAAATTATATGAAGTATTTTTTTTTTTAAGAAATTGATTAAACAACTGAACTCTTTAAGTAAGAATTCTGTAGTACGAATTTCAGTTTTACAAAAATAAATTACCAAACAACATATATCAGTTTATATCCATCCATATACCTAATGTTATCTTTATACATTAATAGATTTTCAGAAAGATTTGACAAATATTCTCTGAAGGTGTTGTAACAATTCACTGAAATTAAATATAATATTTCATTAGAAAAAGTTTGAGGTTATGGAAATAAGCAGGTATTTGTTGAATGCCGCTGAAACAAGGAAATACAATTTATATATATAATTACGTAAGTAATTATGTTTCCGTAGAATTTACTAGTAGGATATTGCAGTGGGTTATTTCAAATTATGCATATTTTCAACACTGAAGTAATTATTTCGTTATATATTTTATAAATAATAGAGTATGATTCGTAAGTTTTTAATCAGGTCATTGTATAGAACGTTATACCTAACTGGTTTTTTTTTTTATGTCTGAAGAGTATTTTAATTCCGTGCTCAGCAACACGTTACCTATATTTTTTTTTTGTTTATCAGGTATTTACTGGAATATTTGAATTTCAGTATCGCACAATTTATAACGAGAAATATAATTCATGTAACTATTTATATTTCACTTTACAAATACTCCTTGTTATTTTAGCATTGTCTAGCATTAATGACATTGGTTAAATGATGAAATCTTTCATATTTTATGCATTATAACACGTTGTAATTTGTTACCTGATAATGTTCGAAAACGTTTTGGTTAAATTTTCAATAAACTATTATAATAACCGACTGCGTAGAATACTGGTAATCGATAAGCTGTACATCATTAACAAAACAAATCATCGTAACTTACAGTATAATATTATTTTATTCCAGATTATTTAAGAGACAAAAAGTCAGTAAAACCATTTTTAATCTTTATACGCCAAAACTAAATTTTTGTTAAAAATTTTGCTCATTTGAAGATAGTAGGTCATTATATTTTATGACAAAATGTAAGAAAAGTAATCGTTACGGTCGAGTATGTTAACACTTACATTCCCGTCGTTTCTTATTCTTTTTTGAAATTACGCCGAGAATTTCATCTAATTATCTTCCAGATCTCTTGTATCCATAAACGTTTCCATATTGTTTTAAAATAAGTCAAAAACATCAACCGGTTTGTCCACACTATGAATAGAAGAGGATGAATTCATTCCGGGTGATTTATTACGAAGGGGACATTTGTTAACATTGAGATTGTAACATTTGAAGTAGCCTGATAAGATCAATACTTTCATCCTGACCCCTGCAGAAGAAGATACCCGCCTTGTGACAATCCCAGTCGCCACACCACCTCTTCTTTTCCTAACCCTAATTGGCTTTACCAGAGGTCGTCTTTTAGACCCTCTAAAGCCGATAACACATCACATTCAACAGTTTGGCCTTTGTCAGGATGCCACAGATGCAAATACCCCGGCAGACATTTCCATCAGCGTATCGCCTCAGTATGGTTTATTAAAACCTCGACCACCTGTTATAACTTAAATCCTCAACTACCAGATTAATCGATTCGCAGAACCGCGATCACCGCGCCTTCTTCTTACATCGGAGATTTCAAATTCCCGTATCTAACTTCCATTAGACTACGCATATAAATCATTAGATTGTCTTTTAAACACTAAACATACTATTCTCATACAAGAAACAAGTGTTGATCGCAACAACGAACATTTTGTCCTACAATTCAATTTACTCAAAGTCTTCTTTATATACTTAAAAATCAAGAAAAAAAAATTGCATAATTAATAAGCTTTTAATGAAAACATACCCTATCTTTCTAGTCCGCTTTAGGGAGAGAAGCCAATGCCTACACCCTCCCACACCGCAGCTCCATTACAGAATTCTCCACACATCCAAATTTTTCATATAACCGGGGGTTGATTCCAAAATACCTATCTTGGCACAGTAAGCACCCAGGCGGGCCCCTAACCACCCGGGTTTCTATTCATATATAGAACTACGTATAACAGCATAAGACCCCCTCAGGCAACCTTCGCAAGGTTAAGAATCTAAGAACGCCAGCAACTATTTTGGGCACATCAATAAGTGATAGAACGCCAAAAAACCATTGTTAGTGTTCGTATTGCGATAACACGCAGTCCAAAACGTTCTGCGATTAAAAATATATTAGCATTAAATGTCAGTGAACAATGATCAGTCAGATTTTACATAAGAACATAAAATTCAAATTGTTAAGGAATTAAATGGTTTTGGAAATATAGTTTTAAATTTTTGTCAAGAAATGTTGCAGCGTTTGGATAGTGATGAAAAGTTAATCCACTATATGAATGTCAGATTAAGCTCATTTTACCTGAACGTCTGATAAAACAATTGATATTGAAGCATTGAAGACACCCTTCAGTTACATTGCTACTGCCGTATATTTACAGTAAATTTAAACTGTAATCTGTAAATTAAGTTATACTGTAATCTTTAGACTATACAATAGTTCATAGTCCAAAGGTTACACTACAACCGTTACTGCAGTACGATATATATGCATGAACCCAATATTTTTGAGAGAAGAATTAGTTTTAAAAAATAGTGACATTGTTTGGCCGGCTAGATCACCTAATTTGTCTGCACGTGTCCTTTTTTTAGGATTTTAGCTGAAGAGCAAAGTGTATTTCGGGAGAATTTAAATGTTAGCTGAAGTAAAATTAAAAATTCAAAGCTGCACACATCATACCGGCCATTTTTTTGAGAATAATAAAAAATTTACGATTAAAATGAGTGCGTAGATCAAATGGTACCCGCCTAACGAGCGTTGTTTTAAAAATATAAATGCATTTCTTAACAGAAAACTGTAAAATCATTCCTGTTAAAATAAAAACTAATTTAATACAGAAGTTTAAAATTTCTACTCTTTACTGACGTGATGTATTTTAGTTAGATATTCAAATGTCTACTAAAAGTATACGTTAAATTTATTCTTATAAAAAAAAAGTTTGTGTTAATTGAAAGGTATAGTTGAGGAACGACTATATATAATGATTTTAACAGTTCTAATGTATCCAAACATTTCAAATTATAGATACGAGTGCAACATTGATTTTCACGTTCAAATAATTAAATGCGTCAGAAAAAAGAATTTTAATTCTTTTTTCGGTCACACGCGATTAACAAATTTATATTTGTTAACCGGCGAAGTGAGACCAATGTGCGGTGTTTGTAATAAAACACTGACAATCAAGCATCTAATAGAAGAGTGTACCATATATGAGGACCTCAGAAAGAGGTTCCGTCTTACAAATAATATTAGTGCTGATCAGGATAATGGAAATGAAGAAAATATAGTTGCATTTTTACACGCCAGTGGACTTCTTAAAAGTCTATAAAATGGAAGTTTAAAGCTGTGGTAAAAGATACTCTAAGCGGTAGTTTTATATATACATATAAGGGAGTCTCGAAGCGTGGCACGTATAGTGACGGGAGGTAGCCCTCTTGCCTAGGCCATTTTGGCTCACCTGCATTCAAGAGCAGTGAGTCGGCGTGTGTCCGATGATGGCATGGGGGACCCTCAAGGGTGGATTGAGGGCGCGAGGCTATGGGTGTGCGCCGTGCATGCCTATGGCCTGATATAAGAAGGATTCAACTGCCACGGCACCCTGGCACGACTGATATACTGCTCAACGGCGGTTCTGGTCGCCCCGAGGGTGCTTAAGCAAACTATAAAAGAGACTTCGTAGAAGAAAGAAAGATATGGTATTGATTAATTTAATTTTAAGTTCATGGTCTTTTGAGAACCTATCTCAAATTTTAATATTGGGGCCCTTTACACCCCGTAAGTGTTTGTGATTGTCCTTGTCTTTCATGTTTTAATGTTTATTGTGAAGTTTGTGTTTTTAAATAAAATGTAAGGGCCCTTTACACCCTTACATATGACGATCCTAATGGAGATAATAATTTCTTTTAAAGAATGTGACGAGGGCTAATGACCTTAGTAGTCGATGCCCGTAAAAATCCAGTTAAAAAAAAAAAAAAAAAAAAAAAAAAAAAAAAAGAATTTTAAATAATGTCCAGCGATTAAAAGCAATCTACTCTACGAAGTTTTTAAAATCAATTTTATTCAAGATCAAATGGTTATAATTTTCAATGCATTTATAATTTTATAGTTAATCTAAAAAGAAGGAAATTTTATCTATAAAAAACTTACGAGAATCTGATTAAAATTTGAGCATACATTTTTGTACTTCCGTATTTACACCTATAAAAAAATATATTATTCTACGTAAGGCTGTAATAAAACTTTTTAACAGCAAACCGAAATGAGATATAACATTCGTCGTTAGTCTTAAATAAAAACTTCAGTTTGTGTATATGAAATATTAATTTTTTTCATCGATTTGTAATGCGCAATTAAAAATGTATCATAACATACACTAGATGATATGAAAAACTCCCATCAGAGTACTTCTTCAAGTAACAAATTTTCATTTTTTCCTGCTTTGTTTATTTGATTTTTAATTAAATTAAAATAAATTGAGTTTCGAATACAATATTCTCCGTTTGTTTTATCATAACTTATTAAATACGAAAAAGTGGATTGTATTTTTTAATTAAAGGCAATTAAAAATCGCTTATCTTTTAATTAAAGATACGCGAGAGAATTATACGAACAAATATTATTAATAAAGATTAATTATTAAAAAAAAACTCATGTATAAATTATATGGAACCCGATTCATTACTTCCAATTAAATTAATAATTTTTAGTCAAATTACACGTTTTATTAAATTCACTAAAACTCTTACTGTGGCACTCTTTTTCGTCTACTTCTTTAAGAGAAATAACTTTCTTTCTTTTTCCTGTTTAGCCTCTGGTAACTACCGTTTAGATAATTCTTCAGAGGATGAATGAGGATGATATGTATGAGTGTAAATGAAGTGTAGTCTTGTACATTCTCAGTTCGACCATTCCTGAGATGTGTGGTTAATTGAAACCCAACCACCAAAGAACACCGGTATCCACGATCTAGTATTCAAATCCGTGTAAAAATAACTGGCTTTTACTATTAAGAGAAATAACTAGATTGACATAACTTAATTTAGCATAAAAATAAAACAATTTCCTGTTTATTAACTTATTTTTTTTTACAGTCATTCAATTTCACGTTTTATGCTTTGTGCCAATCTTTTAATTTCAACAAGTATATAGTTAGAACATGAAATATTACATCTTATCTATGCACTCAATCGTACGTTTTACGTATTCAATCTTTCTCTTTAAATACGTTTTACCTTCTATACCTCATTATTACAAAATAACAAAACCGGGATGAGTTAATGTACGGCCCATGATCTAATTCATCTCAAAAATTTCTCTTCTATTTAGATTTTATCAACTCACCTAATTCAAAAAGGACTTTACATCTCTAAAAGCATATAACAATTTATTTAGATTACTTATAAATTCGGTTCTGGTCTCATTTTATAGAAAAAAACACACCAATTTTTGGCTCACGTAGTTCGTTAGTACCGGAATTCAGCCACCAGTGTTGTTAAAAATGGATACGTTTACTGTTGCGGAACGTGCTCGCTGTGCGTTTTGGTTTCACGATTTGCAGTCAGCAACTGCAGTTCGACGAAATTTTCGTAAAGAGTACGGTAGGGAGCCGCACAAAACCTCAGTTGAGACAGGGGCAAGTTATTCTGTTAAACATACAAAATCACCAGGATGCTCACGCATCCCTGAAGCTGCTGTGGGACTACTCAGACAAAGCTTTGCGCATCGTCCGAAGAAATCAACTCGACGTGCGTCACGTGCGAAAACGACTGTTTGGCTCGTATTACGAAAACGATTCCACTTTATTCATTTTTTCATACGTAAATTATCGCGATTGAAGCAATACAAACTTACCGTAGTTCAACAAACTACGAGTGATGACAAGTTGCTTGGTCGCACTTTTGTGTGGAAATGATGGATAGAATTGCAGACAACGATACATTTTTAGACAATATAATTTCTAGTGACGAGTCAACTTTCAAATCACTGGCAAAGTGAACACCCACAACTGACAAATATGGGATAGCAAAGACCCTCATGAAACTTTGCACCGCATTCGTGGTAGTCCTAAGGTCAATGTTTTGCGTGCCGTAAGCAAACAAAGAATGTACCCTCGTTTTCCAGGAGGTAACCGTAAGCGGTATCGTTTATCTGGACATGCTTTGACACTCAGTTAGATGATGCTGACCAAGATGAACCATTACTATCAGCAAGACGAGAAGCGCCATCTCACTACCGCCTAAACGTCCGAGATTTTCTTGTTATTAGATTCCCAGGTCGGTGGATTGGTCGTGAAGGCCCAATTACATGGCCATCCTGCTCCCCAGATTTGGCCCCGCTAGATTTTTTTTTATGTGAGAATTCACTAAAGATCGGGTTTAGTACCACGTTTGTCTGTTGATCTTGTTGAGCTAAGACTTCTGATTAACGCCGCAGCTGCAGAGATATCGTCCGTCTGTGGCTACAGATTGGAATGAAATCGACTTCAGGTGGGATGTGTCGCATTTTAAATGGAATACATATCGAACAAAGTGAATGTTTGGTGACAAACTTGATGCGTTTTTCTATGAAATAAGATCTCACTCGAATTTATAACTTACCTTGAAAATTTTCAAACGGTTGAGTTTAGTTGCTTATTTGTGATGATCGAATAAAGGAAATAGGTAACATTTTCTAAAAAACGGTTACAAATTGAAGTTCGAACCGTTCTAAAAAACTTTGTTTTAAAAGGTGTAATCCAGACGGATATACAAAAAGAGTTAGATTTCACTTTAAGGGATTCTTCCGCTTTGATTTCGACTGCAAAAAAAGGATTAAATTTAACATGATCGTACACGCATTCTTGATAATGAACGTTCGGAACAATGCCATATTAAATGATTGCCGAATGAAGATAAGTAAAGCTTGCCGGTCAACTGCAAACATCTCGTTAGACTGTTCGTTACATTTTACACATGTAAAGGCTTTCTTTTCGATGGGTGCCACGCTTGTTAACAGTCGACCAAAAATATATTCTAGTGAACATTTCTCAAAGGTTTTAAATGCGATTCCGCTGAATAACATCAGATGAGACAGAATCACCACAACACGCCAGAGACCAAACAGCGGGAAGGAGGGAGAACGTGAAAATGAGCCAACAAAAGCGAAAACGGTATCATGTACAGGAAAAGTCACGGCTACGATTTTACGCTTCATTACTGGCCCAAGAGTGTTATTCAAGCTAAATATCTAATCTGGAAAAAAGGAAGTAGTGCTCTTTCCCCACGATAATGCGCCTGCAGAGACGTCTCGGGATGTTGCTGCAAAAACCTCATGCGCTGTATTCATCGGATTTGGCTCCCAGCGATTACTTTCTCTTCTAAGAACTGAATAAATGGCTCGCTGGATAAAAAGATTTACTTTAAATGATGAGGTTAGAGCTGAATATATTTTGCAGTCAGACAAATCACAATATACCGAGGCAATTAAAAAGTTGGAAAGTTGTACTTCTAAATGTATCGAATCGCAAAGTGACTACATTGAAAAATATAGAACAATTTGTGACTTCCAGCCCGAGAACTTTTCGAGCAGCCCTCGTAAGGCATTAAAATTATTTTCAAGAATTTCTTTTTATTTCTTAAATGTAAGTTCGGTACTAGCAAACGTTTTTTGGACCTAGCCCTTTTTCCTTATGCCAGTATGCTTTTGATGATTCTATGAGTTCGACATCTGTTGTAATTCTACTCCCTAAAAAACAAAATTCGCTCGCTTTTAGTATATATTGTATTCCTCTATCTTGATATTTAATTTCTCTTTATCGCTTTTTGTTACATTTCCCTTGTTTTATTCTTAATGTAATCTCTCTGAGTTATAAATCCATGTAATTCAAGATCTACCAAAACATGAGATACTTTTTTCTCTTTCATACTTATGTCTACTATCTAATTCTTTTATAAAAAACATATACCTCTTGTTTAGTTTTACGCGTAATTTTCTTAAACGTTTAAGTATTTTATGCACGGTACGTTTTAAACTAAAATATAAAATTATCTCACATAAAATACAGAAAGTAAAAAAAATCTGCAGAAAAAATCCCATCGTTTATTTTTTATTTTTTTCTACGGCAGAATAACCTCTAGATTAATTGCTTGTACGCATGCAACAATAATGGATCTAGTAGCGAGCCGGGTTGAGGAAACACACGTACAATGGAACCCTCTATTCTGTGGTTCCTTATAATAGGTATCTTTATCTTGACGTATCATATGTTAACGTAATTTTTTTTGAGTGCTTTTGCCAATTCTACAATACGGTAACCTGTACTTTAAGCTACCCAAATTTTAAATTATATTAATATATTAGCTTTACAAAAAGAAAAAAATTAAGCGTCGCGTATTAAAATTCTAACGAATAATATCTCTTTAAATAACCATATACTTCCAGCCATTTCCAACCATTTTAGTTCCTCCACGATTCCGAAAAAAAAAATATTTATTGAAATTTCGCGACTCCTACCCCCAACCCGATGAAACCTAATTAAAAGAATTTATCTGTGGCTATTTGCTAAACTATGCGATGAAATACGCGAAAAGAAAAATATTTGTTCTTTTCCGTATAGAAATCAGATGGTTATCGTCTTTACAGAACCAGTGTATTATTGCCGTTGGCTTATTTTGATGACATATTTTCGCATTTAACGACTTAATGTGAATCTACAAGGACGCGATAAAAACATTTTGTTAATGGCAGACAAAGCTCGTGCTTTCATTAAGAAGCTTATCCGGATTATTCATTTTAAAGTAAAACTTTTGATATGTTTCCACTCGCTTCCGATTATATTGAAAAAAATTTGGATGAAGAAATTCACCACAGCTTGGATAACATGAAGATCCAATTGCGCGAGTTAAAAGTCGAGTTGACGGAGTATTTCCCAGAAGACAAACATTATCAAATGGAATATGGAAATTCAGTCGCAGAAGCGTTGAAAATATTAATCTCTTTCGCCACGTCTTTCCTGTGTGAAAAGGGTTTTTCGTTTACGCTTAGGCTAAAACCTAAATATAGAGAAATCATCTTTTATCACTTGAAAGTGACAGTTTGCTTTTGCGTTTTTAACATAGATCCGGATATGGAGAAATTTTAAATGAAAAACAAACGCTACCATTTTATTAATCTGTTTTCTTTACTGCGTACTTAAACGTGTAAAATGTTAAAAATAAATTATTTTTTCTCATAAAATGATTGATAATTGTTTACGTGTAAATTTGTAGGCTGATTTCGCGACACTCCTTTCACATCATAGCGATCCCAGGTTGCGAAAAGCTACTCTACACGCCGTACCACATAACAATACACCATACGTCTAGTCGACCGATGTTAATACGTATAGTACATTTATATACAGTCAGTGATATTTATCAATGAAAACATTTAATTTTTCTTTTATTATCTTCAGTTAAACAAAATACGAGTAGTAATAAAAAAAACTGAAAAGAAGAAAGTAAAAAAAAAAAAAAAACACTAGTATAGAAAAAAAAATATTACCAAACTAAGAAAATAAAGTAATAAGCACGTAATATGTTTTAAACACTAGACGTCTAAGGAACGGTCAGCCTGACTCCTACAAGACTGCACCTCATTTTCATGTAACATATATATATATATATATCATCCTTATCTCATCGGGCTGTGGGAGCGGGTTACTTACTGTTCCATTTCTTTCTTTTTCCTGTTTAGCCTTCGGTAACTACCGTTTAGATAATACTTCAGAGGATGAATGAGGATGATATGTATGAGTGTGAATGAAGTGTAGTCTTGTACAGTCTCAGTTCCACCTTTTATGAGATGTGTGGTTAATTGAAACCCAACCACCAAAGAACACCGGTATCCACGATCTAGTATTCAAATCCGTGTAAAAATAGCTGGCTTTACTAGGACTTGAACGCTGGAACTCTCTACTTCCAAATCAGCTGATTTGGGAAGACGCGTTCACCACTAGACCAACCCGGTTGGTTTGCTTACTGTTCCCTAGTCAAACAGAATGCAACATACACATTAAGAAAAGAAAATATTTTAAACGTAGATGAACTCAATAATAACTGATTTCAAACGAAATAAAGTTCATCGTGTAATTCTTTTTTCCTTTTTAAAACATAAAAGTTTTTTAAGCAAAGATTATCTAGCGAGATTTTTTAAATTATTTAAATATATAACAACATATTGGAAAACCGTAAAAGTTTTGTAACCTGAATGGAGATAATATGTAAATAAATATAATGGCATTCAAAAGAAATTCGTACATAATTTGTTGTTTTACATTTCTAAATCAATATTTCTTATAGGAATGAGGTAAATAACTAATCTGAGATAAAAATGAAAACGGTAAGAATTTGCTTTTAGGAATTGACGAAGTATATTATACATCGATTTTTTATGAACAGACTGTAGTTGTTAGTTGTTAAACTGAATATCACCTTTAATTTGGTAGATTCGGTGTGTTGTTAATTTGTTTGTATATATTAACAGATCATTGAAGAAGGCAACAGGAAATAATTTCAAACTCATTTTCCACAGTAATCTTGGTACGAAGGGCTTGTTATTTTTTTTAAACGGTTATACTATTTTAAGAAGTAATTGGATTCAAACGTTGACTCGTTGTCGACCACTGTCGTTATGTTTTCAAGCACACGAATTGTCGTCTTTAATTTTAATCGGTACATGTTAGCCATCATTGTTCAAGTTGTTTTTAGTAAGGGGTAGTAGGAGTAAATTATAAATTTGAATAACGTACGTAAATTTAAACGGTTTTTCTTTTATCACGTTATTAATATCAGGAGCTTTGCGTTCTCCCTTTTGCTTTTATTTTGGAAAAACAATTAGCACTAGTTCTTTATATTTCACGGGTTACGATTTTGAACTTCGTGTTTGTAAAACATGAAAACGCTATGCACAATAAATAAATATTTCAAAAAATAAACACAGTATAAATAATAATATATAATATTACACTAAAATGTATAATAAAATATATATAAACCAGTAGTACATATCTTTGGTAAAATCTATTGATTAATCCTCTAGGGCAGCGTTTCTCAACCTTTCAGTACTTGCGACCCGATTTTCAATGATTTTTATCTCGCCCCCCCCCCTTAGATACAATAACAATGAATACAGTGATAATGTATTACGAGTATTTTAACGATGCTAATGCTATATTACGACCTTAATTACAAACCTTACAAATTACCAAATACAAGTATATTTATTAATATTTGGCAACACCGATCCGCTGCATTGATAAATCCAGAATCGATGCCTTTCTATTGCGCTCTGTCTTACGTCCACCATATCGAACACACTTGCGGCTTCAAAAATAGTTCCGATTTGACTCGAACATTCTGTAAAGTCTGCGGGACCGTCAGCGCAAACGTGTATAAATCCTGCGCCTCGTTCGATTTCAGCCAGTCTCAGTCGAGTCGATCCTTCTACCGCTATCGAATCTATCGTGAATGTGTATGTTGTAATTTGCGTGTTAATTGCAATTCAGGTATTAAATATTCAATCCACCGGGTCGGTCTACTGGTGAACGCGTCTTCCCAAATCGGTTGATTTGGAAGTCGAGAGTTTCATCGTTCAAGTCCTAGTAAAGTCAGTGATTTTTACACGGATTTGAATACTGGATCGTGGATACCGGTGTTCTTCGGCGGTTGGGTTTCAATTAACCACACATCTTATGTATGGTCGAACTGAGACTGTACAAGATTACACTTCATTTACACTCGTACATATCATCCTCATTCATCCTCTGAAGTATTATCTGTAAGGTAATTACCGGAGGCTAACAGGAAAAAGAAAAAAGGTATTAAATATCCACGGCAGTAGATTTATAGATAACCATGGATAAATTTTTAAGTGTGCGTAAGATGATAGTGAAACATCAAGTGCGTTGATGAGCGTGGTTCCGAAAATAAAATCAAGAAAATAACCGGTGATCTAAATTGGTCGACTTAATTGGGTGTAGGTCTTAATTTCTAACATAATTTTGATTGGCATGAGTGTAGCAATGATTTAACTTTAAACTCGTTCGTTTTCTGAGGCATTCACAGTCACGAACACTGTTGTCAAATCTTTAGTAGGCGCGGGGTTCGCGCTTCCGTGGTTTCGGTCAATTAGTTTGGGAGAATCATGTTAGGTTGGATGTGATGTCCGTTTGAGGCCTACGTGAAGGCAAAATTTGATTTGTATTTTACCGATGCAAATATCTGCCGAAGCATTTACATAGGTGGATCCCGATCGAAGCCTGGCTGAATGGAGATGCAATCAGTTAGAGGGTCTAAAGACGACCTCCGGTAAAGCCTTTCAGAGCTAGGTACGGATCGGCTGGTGTGGCGACCGGAAACGTCACAAGGTCTTCCCTCTACGGGGTTGGGATGCCCTCTTTCAGGAATCATTCCTTAGTCTGGCTTTCAACAGATACGTCTCCGATACGGTTGCACCTTCGGTTCAGCTACTTTATATCAGTGAGCACTCAAGCCCCTC
This sequence comes from Lycorma delicatula, assembly GCF_047948215.1. Taxonomy (NCBI): domain Eukaryota; kingdom Metazoa; phylum Arthropoda; class Insecta; order Hemiptera; family Fulgoridae; genus Lycorma; species Lycorma delicatula. The sequence continues at coordinate 15,470,489 of NC_134460.1, read as the reverse complement.
TTACCATCGGCACGGTCTCTTGATTAATAGAGGGAATATATATACATATTTATATCGCCTATTATATTCCCGTTAACGTAAGAATTCCAACGTAGTGTCAGACATCTAAATCGGTTCGACCGTTGAACTGCTGCAGTAAAACAAACATACACCCTAAATCATTACACTCCTTTTTGGGTAATCGCGTAAAAATCAACCGATTACTATTTTTATTCTTTATGAATAGAAGTTAGTATGGGAGCTACAAACCAGTCTTTTGGTTTCGATTCGATGAAAACAGGTTGATTAGTTTTCGAGTTAAAATTGCAAACATTTAAAACTGAATATTTAAAATACCAATATGTAGAACGAAATTTCTAACCAAGAGGCAACGAGTATGGTAGTGCATAAATAATTAAAAAGTGTCATTTTTCGTAAACGTATGGACTAATCGGGATGCAATCTGCTTTGCGATACGCGAATCTGTTACAGTAACTGTTTTGATGGTCCTACATGAGAAACAACACCGGATTTAAATTTTAACAATTTAACGTATAATTCTCGTAAAGTTTAATTTACCTACAGCACTTTCTAAAACCTTTTGATATTTTGTTTGTTATGTTAAAAATATTACCCCAAATTATTTTTAGGCCTAGATTTACATATAAGGATAACTTAAATATTTTTTCTATTTTACTACCTTCAGGGGAAAAGAATATATTACATTTTTGCAAAAGTTGAAAAACGGTGGGACGTTTTGGCCGAAACAAAAGTTCAAATCTTACTGCAGCACTTGAATTTTTTTTATCAAGATCACAAATTCCCAAAAATGTTTATTTAACATTCTCCCTATTGTAAGAAAAAAATATTTTTAATTTTTAAGCAATTATTTTGTTTAATTTATTTTTAATTTAAATCCATCTCGCAATTTACCAGTTGCATTAAAAATGTGAAAAGGCTAAATTTTGATAGCCATTACTCTTTAGTATTTCTTGAAAAAAAAAGCATTTTTTTTAAATTAGGGAAAAATGTTTATCCGTTCCTAGAAAATTATAACTTTGTTTATTTAAACTTACTCGGTTGAATCTTTAAATTTTTAAAACGTTTTAAAAAGTTCTTTTTTAAATTTATTATTACTCCTTAGGGATTATTTTCATAAAAATTTAATTTTACCCGAATGATTCTCCTTGAGTACGGTAGCCTCGAAAATGGAAAAAGTTTTTTTTTGTAATTTAAAATTTTTTGAGGAGCTCCCAAATTTAAAATAAATAGAAAACTTTTTCAAATTTCGATTTAAATTCGTTTAAAATCAATTTTAGTGAATATTATATCGTTAAAATAAGTTCATTGATGCATGAACTTCCAAATTTTTAAAAATTCGAAAAAAAAACATTTTTCGAGATTGCGATGATAATATACTAATATTAAAGATTTTGGTTATTTTATTTTATTCAGCATTTGGGCTTCTATAATTAAAATCAGAAAATTTAAATATAATCAAAATGGATTTAAATACACATTCAGTTAATTGAATTGAATATACATTTAAAATGAATTTCTCAAAAATGAATCGCATAACTTGACCGGTGTACCCTGGTCATTCGTCGATTTCTTCTCTGTTTCACTCATCTTTCTGAGAATTATTTTTTATTATATGTTTGTAAGATAATCCGTTAAGACGGAAATGTTGTCAAATTCAAAATTTTAATATAATTAACCCTAAACACTAAAAATAGAAGTACTCATTTCCTGAAACTTTTAAAAATTATTTTTTCACACTCAATTCGAATTTAACTATTTTATTTTATTTTCAAACGGGATATCCAAGATGAAACTTAATAAAATGGAAATTATTAAAAGGACGAGAAATATATTTTATTATAATTAATTTTTAATTTTTCAAGTTAAAAAACTTAATTGTTGGGAGGAGGACAATAAGACCCTTATTACTACAATTATTATTTATTTTAAGCAAATATGCCAATATTATTAAAAGTAAAAAAAATGAAAAAAAGACTTCTGTTATGGAATAATTTTCAACTTTATTACTAATTTTTTAATATTATTTCACAGATCCAATAAGTCACAATGAAAGTCGAGAACGTTAAGAATGTACATTATTTAGTGCAGTGAATTAAAGAGGAATTATATTACGAAGGATTCAATAAATTATGCGACTACAAACGCGCGCACGAAAGGTATAGAGAGCGAGAGATAGAGAAAAAGGGAAGAGAAATATATATTTGTATGTAAACATTTTCTTTTTCAAATAAAAGAATTCCTCCTACCCGTACATCTCTACCAAAAAATGAACACGACATGGAAACATGCAAGAAAATAGATCTGCATTCATTTTGCATATATATATCACTCGATAACATGTAACGGAATAGTACTCAAAGCCAAAGGAAAACAATATTAATAATATTGAATTTCAAGTTTGATTTTTTTTTCCAATACTGTACGTTAGTTTTAGGGATATATTATACGGTTTGAAAGAAGAAATAAAGAGCAACACGAAACTAGAGCGCACACAGACGTGAGAAGCAAACGCGGTTCATGAATAAGATATATTAGGAGTCGGAAAACAGAAATAGAGCGAGAGAAGGAAAGAGAAAGTAAGAGGGAGAAATAATGTCGAGGAGAAAGAGAGAGTGAGAAACGGGAACTAGGGCATAGGTCGGGTCGTGCAATGTAGGGCGTGGTCTTTACTCTCTCGACCTCCCTTTCCCGTAACGTTTTACAAAGCCCGGTACTGAACTTCAGGATAGGGAGACCATCAACCGACGTTTATGTTTGAAGGGATCTTATGGTCTAATGAAACCACAGATTTTCGTAACGATCATATCTGCGACGAAACTTTCTTTACGGTATTCTTTTACTCGTCATATAAACTTGTTTACTGTGTAACCTGTTATTTAATACTTATATATCGACGAGAATAAAAAATAGTAATGCTTTTTGTTTACCGTTTCCTATACTTTTAAAAACATCCTTAAAATAAATAAACTATAAACATAAGTAACTACTCCCGCATAATTCTTATTTTACGGATTCGATTTTCTAAGCTAAGCAACCATCCGTATAATTCTCGGTCTACCAAATTCGCACTTTCCAATCGTTTATTGCAGCATATCAAATAAGGATCGATCTTCAATCTAAGATTTTCTTTCGGCTTAATATACTGAATTATTTTTCGTTTGGAAAGCATAATTAGGCGCATGATATTTCCAACTTAATAACCGTTGAAAAATAAGAAGAGAACATGAAAATTAGGGAACTACGTATTTTTTTGAAAACATAATAGTCTTTATTTATTCTACACCGTCTTCGCCACTAAGCGATACATTTGCATCGTCTGCTCCTGTAATGTACGCTTAAAAGGTAAACTGTTATTTTATTTATTTGTTTTTTAATTTATCGGAGAGCAAGAAAAATTATCACATTTTTTTACGACCGGGATAGTTAATCTGATTCAACAAAAGGAGATTTTTTAATAAAACATTATGAAAAATGTTTCCGATAAAATATAATTTTCGGATTTTATTTTATAATTTTTTTATGTAATGAAAGAGCGGGCATCAACAGCTACGGTCATTAGCCCGGTGGAAATCGGTAGCGTATGAAAAGATGTCATGCCTGACCGGGATTCGACGAACCCGGGACCTCCGCAGGAAATGCCGAGATGCTACCTACTCAGCCATGGAAGTCGTCTCTTTATCATTTGACCGAGTATACCTAGTAATTAAATTTTTAACAAAAAAATTTTTTTTTTGTAGATGGGGTAGATCACCCGTTCAAAATTGAAAAACTCTTTATTCTAGGAATGTATTTTAAAACAGATTATATATTTTTGCTAAAACGGTCTTTAAATATGAAATTATACTTTCAACAATTTTTAAATTGGTCGAAAATAATGAAAAAGGATAAATTATTCGAATTTTAATATATATATATATATAATTGTATACAAATTATACACTTAAAATTGGAAACGCTCATCAAAATTTATTTAGAACACAAAACTAGGTGGTTATTTTAAAGGAGAGATCTGAGCTGGAAGTTGCACTGGTTAACGCTGTCTTAAAAGCTAATTTTCCGCACTTGATTGCAATTACCTAAAACCCTAAAATTTTAATCAATTTTTTTTGTTAATCGATTGTTTATAGTCGGATCGACGATAATAGTCATTAGAGACTTAAATAAAACTAAATGTTCACAAGTAATTAACACCACATCGGATAAAAAATATCGAAACAGGAACATGACCGCTAGACCATTTTCACTGCACACACAGAACTCTCCGTAAGTGATCTCACGTAAGCGAATCTACTAAATTGAGTTCTTCATCCCACTATCTTAGAAAAACCGCAAAAATCTTTTGATGCGTTTCTTCGGGCTGAGCAAACTTGTATTATTGAAAGGCCACAATCGTCGGCCGAGGTACAGAAAGAAGTTGACTTGGTCATTTCGCTAAACTGATCCCTAGCAGCTCAGTAATGCGGGTCCCGTTTGCGTCTTCCAGATGGAAAATATTCAATTAGTTTTATTTTTACTATTTTTTTAAAAATAAAATACGTTTCTTGTAATCTTTCATAAGTAACAACTTAATTTCTAATTAATACAAATTTCTACTAAATTGTCTTTGAGCAAATAAAAACAAGATTATCTAATTTTCAATTTCAATTTTTTTTTTCAATTTATTTTAATAATCGTTTATTAAGTGATTTTGATTTGGGGGTGTTTCACACGGGGCTGTAAATTTGATGAAATTAAGCTTATTTTTAACCTTCAGTTTTTCGTACACAAATTAAAGTAACGGAATGATATTTCATCAAAAAGGTATAATAAATATAAATAAAGTTACGATGTAACAGCTATTTAAAAAAAGAAGAAACCAATATTTTGTAACACATTTAGCGGTTATCATAAAATTATTTTAAAAGAGATAATTTGTAATTTTCTATCAAATAAAAAAAGATGATAAATAATCTAAACGTATTATAATACCTCTTTTATTTTGTTTAAATAAATTCCAAGCAAACGACAATTTATAGACCAAAATGGCAAACATAACTGCGTGAGCTACACAGTAAATGAGAATACATTTAACTTAAGTTTTTCCTCCTACGTGAAAAAGTAGAGTTGCAAGTTAGCAAGAGGTCTGTACTTAACAAGTCTCTAAGGTAAAATCTCTAGTGAAACATTTTATTTTACATCTTTGTATGTATAACGTGTAATTTGTTAGCTTTAATTTTTTTTTTTTATTATTTAATTTTTTATCTTCTTAACTAAATAATCGGTTAAATAACTCCTACAAAAAAAATCTGGAATAATATTTACAAGGAACACTAATCAAATTATCTTCTTCTTATTCTTCTTGTATTGACCAACTTAGAACTGCAATAAATATGTTTCTCTTTGATTTCCTTTCTTTCCGATATTTCTTCATTCTTTCTCTACGTTTTCGCTTTTTTCCTTCGCTCCATTGTAATCATAATTCTTTTTTTCCTGCAAAACCACGTTTTTTAAAATATTTCTATATTTAGACAGTCTTTTATCTTCTGTTCTGAAAAGATGTCCAAAAAAATCAGTTTCCTTTTCCTTATAATATCTGAAAGTCTGTCATTACATTTATAGAGCTGTTCGTTTTTTCTTCCACTTATTGTATTCAATTTTAATCGGCCCTAATATTTTTCTTAATATTTTCTTTCTAGCTCTTCGATTTCGCCTACATTCAGTTCTAACTGTATTATAACGCCTACTATAATCAAATTATTTTAACCTGTTAAATAATAATCTCAAACAGAAGTATAAATATATTTTATTTCACTTAATTCACAAGATTAAAAAACTGCACGGCAAAAATTTGAAATTCATCAAAGGAAATTAACATAAGCTGTAAAACAAAATTCAGCTGAATATTAAACAGACTAAGTAATTAATTATGCTATTCCCACGAAATTATATATATATATATATATATATATAAAGTTTAAAACCCAACGAATTCCATTAGACTTAATTGTTATGTCATTATTGCGTATATGCAAATGACTTTAATAGGACGATGCAATATGCGATTCTACTAATGCAGGACTTTAGCCCATGAGAGCTGCTATAGGACTTTAAAGTCATCGTAGAACTAATTATTATTACAATTAAAATAAAGAAACAAAGGTTGCAGCTGCATTACTTTCTTTCATGCGGTGGGTTTTCCTGGAAAAAAGGGATACGCTACACACGTGGCTTATGGAATGTAATGCATCATCTATTCTCAGGCTATTCTCAGTAACGTAACTCCTCCCTCCCCAGATAAAAACTCCTAGGGTTGAACAGCAGCCACAGATGTTTTTCTTTATTAAATATCTTAACGTGCAATATAACAATAATAATAATAATTAATATACAATACAATATTATAATCCAAATTGATATATCAACTGTGAAGCTTTTATTTTTCCTGAGCATTATTTCCAAAGTCTTTAAAACAATCGATAAATCTGAATGCTTCATCTTTTCTATATTCATTTATATCAATAAAATATTTATTACAATATAATAAATATTTTAATATAATAATATATTATATTATTATGACGATTATTATTTAATACGATTATTCTTAATCTTTATCATTTTAATAAATATTTTATTGTAACAGATAATTGCTGGATTTTAAACTATATATGAAAAGATTTTTGAAAGTGTATGTTTGGAGTGTCGCTTTATATGGAAGTGAAACTTGGACGATCGGAGTATCTGAGAAGAAAAGATTAGAAGCTTTTGAAATGTGGTGCTATAGGAGAATGTTAAAAATCAGATGGGTGGATAAAGTGACAAATGAAGAGGTATTGCGGCAAATAGATGAAGAAAGAAGCATTTGGAAAAATATAGTTAAAAGAAGAGACAGACTTATAGGCTACATACTAAGGCACCCTGGAATAGTCGCTTTTATATTGGAAGGACAGGTAGAAGGGAAAAATTGTGTAGGCAGGCCACGTTTGGAGTATGTAAAACAAATTGTTGGGGATGTAGGATGTAGAGGGTATACTGAAATGAAACGACTAGCACTAGATAGGGAATCTTGGAGAGCTGCATCAAACCAGTCAAATGACTGAAGACAAAAAAAAAAAAAAAAAATTATATATAGTCGTATTATTCAACTTCATTATACATATGTTGTAATATAAACTTAATAATGTTATCTTTCATGCATTCTGACAGTAAGAATTATATATAGTAGGTTCTACAAGTGTTCAACAAATTAATTTTATACCTAAACCCATCCATTCTTTAAATATAATATAAAATCCCTTTTTTTATATATCTCGCGTAACAAATATTATTTTCACAAATTATTAAATAATTTCTTAGTTAAGTAATTCATAATTATATTTTCTAAATTTTTGAGTTCCATCTAATTTGTTTCGTTTAAATTTAGTCGTTTAATAATATATTTTACAATAAGTAACATTTAACGTGTTTGAAATGTAGTTCAATTATATGTTTCAATAGTTATAACATCAGTTTTTTTTTACAAATAATATATCAGGGGTATGAAGTTGATCGCCTGGTCGTAGACCCCCCAGCGTAATCTAAACGATCAACACAAGGTTCGCCTTTTGACACGCAGACTACATCAAGATGGCTTCAAAGAATCTTCCGCAGACCAGCTCTTTTAACAGCTCAGACACTAGCCTTCGTATCCTTTATTGGAATGCGGGAGGCCCTAACAGCAATAAGGTTTTAGAATTCAAACGAAACGTCTATCATTTAGACGTGGATTTATTCTTTATCGTCGAAGCAAGAGCTGCGACAGAAACTGCCGAGTTTTATCAGACAAACGGTTCCGAATGTTACATGAAATGGAAGATGAAGACAAACTCGAGGCCGTTAAAGTCGAGATGTGGAAAAATGGACAACATTTTAATGCGATTGGCCTGTATAACCCTCTTGGTAACATTCCCTCTTTTGAAGCGGTTGAAGCATCAATCGAGGCTACCAGTATTCTCGTCGGATATTTTAACAGTCCTTCACCAAAATAGAACTATCCAAGATTAACCGTGCCTGGGAGGACTTTGAAGGAATTAATCGATAGTAATCAATTAGTGGTTTTGGAAACGCCCCCAATTTTCTTGTCGTTTCCGGGTCAAACGTCAAGGCCGGATCTGGTTGTCACCCATCCTCATATTTCTTGTAAAACAAAAGTTAAACTTCTCGATGACGCCGGCGGATGCGGCCATAGAGCCGTTCTCGTCACTTCAATTACAGACCAGTCACCTTATAATGACTGCCCGGCTCCGCGCTGGAATTTCAACAAGGCTGATCGGGATAAGTTCCGAACGTGCACGGATGCGGTTCTTTCTGAGGCACTAATATCTGACTCCCCTGAAAATACTACCGACATAATTAACAAAGCCATACTGGACTGTGCATAACAGTGCGTACCTGAGCTGTACATGAAGACGCCCTCCGCCACTCCTCTCCGTTGAGAGCCCTTATAGGCTTTACCGGAGGTCATCTCCGAAACTCTGCTTTTGACATATTTCAGTCTGTCTCGGCCAAGATGCCACCGATACGAATCCCATCGGTGTACTACTAGCTAATGAACTTAAAACAAAACTCATCTCACCGAGTCTTAAGAAAGACTGAAAATACTTAACTAACAAAGGAATTGAAAAACCTACCCGTAGAAGGTAAAATTGGGTTCAATACACAACACAAAACATAAAAATATTACACGGAACAATAACAACACAGTGAAACTTAAAACAAAACAAAGGACAAAAACATAATTTATAAGACAAAACCTCAACAAAAATAGAATAAAAGAGAAATCCAGGGAGAGCTCTAGATCCCCTCACAAATCCTTTCCTTTGCTAAGTAGACTATAAAACTCTTCACTATAAAACTCTTCACCAGGCCTATTCGGCACTATAAAACTCTTCTCCAGTTTACACGGAGATCCAACGCCAACCCGATAAGATCAAGCCGACAGATGGACTTCGTACGCATTAACTCGTTTTTCGAGCACTCATAAAGAACACGGTAGGCGACGTCCAATTTTCCACACTGAGGACACATCTCAGAATCTACCGGGCCGCAAAACTCTTCACTATTGCCTATTCGGCCTGGCTTATCCAGTTTACACGGAGATCCAACGCCGACCCGATAAGATCAAGCCGACAGATGGACTTCGTACGCATTAACTCGTTTTTCGAGCACTCATAAAGAACACGGTAGGCGACGTCCAATTTTCCAGACTGAGGACACATCTCAGAATCTACCGGGCCGAATTTCTGCAGTCTGTCCCTAAAAGCACCATGACCGAAAAGAAAATGCGTCACATATTTATTAAGGTGCACCCAAGAGGCGTCCCATAAACCAACAACATTTGATCATGCGTATGAGCCCACTATCTGTCCCATCCCATCTAACCTGCCACAAGGCATTGCCATGTTGTTCAATTTCTCGAACTTTATCCAAAGCCAACTTACCGGGCTTCTTAGCGAAATACCGCTGCTGCTTCTCAGACGCAATCAAGTCTATCGTTTCACACCAGCAATCACCAACACTGCTTTCCGTGAAATGGTACGGTAATCACCCGTTACCGTTAACAATATTAAGCGTTCAGCCCTTAATAAAATGTCTCGATGACTTTTATATTTTAGCCTATCCGCCCAAACATGCGCTACGTATAGCATAATAGCCCCGCACACGCCTTTATACAGGATGATCATGGTCTTAAATTTAAGATTCCAATCAGGATAGACCGCACGTCGAATACCGAAAAACGCATTACAGGCCCTCTCCGCGACGTATTGAAGGTGTTTCTTAAATTGCAGTTTCTCATCAAGAAACACCCCGAGGTACTTTTGAACCTGAACATACTTTATACGCTGGCGTGCCATCGAAACACGGAAACGTTGACTCACCACCAAACGGCTTTGAGGAACATCATCGTGGTCTTTCTCGGGCTAAACGTCATCTTCGATGCTTGAGCTGTGACGTCATCTGTTGATGACGTCACAGCTCAAGCATCCTACAAGCCCGAGTGGCTCGGAGTTCAACCTCCCTCTGCGAGTTTCTTCGACCAGCAGGAGCCTATCGTCAGCATAAGCCATGATGCAATACCTGCTGGGCAACCTCAGCCGCAGGAGAGAATCAAACTCCCCCACCCGCAATAATGGACCCAACATACTGCCCTGGGACCATGACCCAACAGCTCTTAGACAGCGTGTTGCCAACCTCATGGCTGCCTCCCCCGCGAACTGAGGTAAATGAGGGGGATGTGCAGCCCCCTCATGGCTGCACATCCCGATGACTGAAGTAACTTTGCATAACAGTAACAGGTTCACGGTAATAAACGGAAAGAGGCTTTTCATCAAGGTATAGAAAGATTTTCATCATATATGCGGTATTGATCCGGTTTAAGAGTCGCTCAGATTTTCCCAAATCCAGCACATGTAGGCGTTTCAGTCGCCGGACATCCTCGCTGGTGTCTAGGAAATTAACTGCTAGAAAGTTCACGCGACTATCTAACCGTTTCTAAACATTGAACGGAACCGTTTGACCTCTTCGCGAACATAAGGTAATTCAAAATTTTGTCCGAAAATTTTATTTTGTTGTAAACTTTTATGTAAAAAAAAATAAATAAATTTAAGTGAGAGAATAATATGTAAAAACATAAATCTTTTAATTTTAAATGCATCTCTATTTTGCTTAATCCGGCTCGTTTTAATATACTCGTATAGTTAACTGAAACAAAGATTACTTCGACGTAAAATAAATTTATTATTTCCATTTTTGTTAATAATTGTTATTATATTACTAGGAAAAAGACGCCGAAAAAATGTTACACGGTTGTAATTTTTTAATACAGCTCTAACCCCATATATTTTCCCTTTTTTATCCCTAAAACACAAATCGTTCGCATCAAGAATTATAAATCGTTCGAACGAATGAATCGTTCGTGAGCTGTGTGCAGCCGCCCGGCGCAGCACCGTCGAAAGAGGAGCAACTATTCTTCTCCAACAACCTTCTCCTTTGTAAATCTTGATAATGGCAATGGTTCTGCCAGTACGTTTATCCGGATAGACTGTATTCAAGAAAAACCATCGTTTAGCAAGGAAAATAGATATACCACCGAAAAATTGCAAAACTAATCGAGCTACTGTAAAGCCTAATACATAACCTATTCTTAACTTTTTCAACGATTTAACTTCACCGAAATGTAAAAACAAATCTTTAAATTTATTTAAAAGTATATTTATCTTTAATTAGAATCGAGAAAAAATTCACGAGATTCAAACGTGACGGTAGAGATGCTAATTCACCTATTTGAATTTTTTTAAATACGATGTTATCAAATACGTTAAAACAGTCGCATTCGTTGCGTAGAATACGAATAACATTGGTAAAATTAAAATATAGTAATATAAATTTCAGAAGGAAAAATAATGTATTTTTTGTTATTCATGTTAGTATAAAAAGTCAGTTTTATTACGTTATACTTCATTTTCAGCTGAGAATAAATTTGGTTTGTTATTCAATAAAATTCTTTTATACAGAGTTCAACATTTCGTTTGATTTAAACGTCTTAAAACTAAACGATAAAGTTATAAGAATAGGATTTTCACTGATTTTTTTAATACTTTGTAGAATAATTTTGAATTATTGAAAATAATCGGGCGAGGTTAAATCTTAACTATAGTCTACATAAAATTGACTGCACCGAAAAACTTTTTATCATTGAATATATATAAAAATAAATTCAACTATAGTTAAAAGTAAAAGGTTCCTATTTAACAGAAAAAATCAACTTAGCTTAAATGTTTTATATCCTACGGTACTTTTTTCCTCTTTAAAAAAAAAAAAATGGTAAATTGAGCCAAAAAAGTTTCACCGCTCTCTAACTGAAACATTTTTGGCTACAACTGCTTTTCATTATTCATTCAAAAACTTCCTCGCTCAGACCTACTGTTAGAGGCGTACCACATAATCTGAATATCTCTATATATATAGCTTGATAAAAAAGAATAATACATTTATTATTTTTTTAAACTTAACACATAAATAAATAAGTTCTCCGTAGTTAAATATTTAATGTTTCAATATTTTTGGCTATGAAAGTTTTATGTATACAATATTTTTTATTAATTTACAGGATGATATTTACTTTAGGAAAATAATCTTTTAAAATAAATTTTTTTTGTGAAAATAATTACATCTACTTACCACCACTACTATGAAAACTTAGTCTCGGATAATAATCTGAGACTACCGGGATACTGATCTCGGTCGAAAGATCATGTAAACTTGCGTTTTGCGCACGAAATAAGATTAGCGTCTAAATCTCGGCGCATATGAAATTACATAATTCGTACCCCGAGATTTGAGTTATGTAATCTCATTACTTAATCAAATAAATAATCTTATTACATATACAAATGAGGTTACATATAGATATGTAATCCCAATACAATCAAAAGGTTCGTAGCGGGTCAGGCCGAATGTCATTTGACAGCTGGCAGTTGAAGCTAGTAAATTTGCAAAAAGTGTGGTAATTCTTATACTCAGACGTAAGATATTGCCCCGTGAAGACAAGTGAACTTTCCGCAAAACTGCGCTGCATTTTACTATTTCATTCCGATAAAGATGCAAATGCTGCGCAGGTCCGTGAAGAAATTTGCGCTATTTACGGGCAAGATACGTTATCAAAAGCAATAGCCGAAAGATGGTTCAGTCGCTTTAGTTTTAGAAATTTCGGTGTGTAAGATGCTCCTCGCAGGGAGCGACCGATCGCAGAAAAGTAAATGAAATGCTATCAAACATCGAGAAAAACCGGCAGGTAAGCAGATATCGCCGATGAACTAAACATTCATCACCGTACAGCGTTTCTCAACCTTTCAGTATTTACAATCCGATTTTCAATGTATATACAATAAAATTATTACATGCAAACACATAACGTTGAATGCTCACTGTATTTCGAAATTCGATAAATTGATAACAATGATATTAAAACCTAACCTCCATTTTAAATAATCAGCACTGCCAACATTAAAATAGGTATTTCCTATGTGTCCAACAGTATAAATTTGTTTATATAATAATACGAGGGTCATTCAGAAATAAAAACCGTTTTTCTTCTAACAGTAAAGTAAATGTAAAGTTTTAATAATAACAGAAAAACTAAAAACCGTTTATAACAAATTTATTGTATTTATTTTAACATTAACTCCAAAGTTCAACCGTTTGTCAAATCGTGGCCCTAGTTTTTGTATGCTTTTGTCAAAGGAGTCCCCCGCCAGTACATTAAGCCCCTTACGACGTCCTGACGTCATCGTCATTCTCACACCGGTTTCCCCCAAGAAATTTATTTAATTTTTTAAACAGGTGGAAATCGCTTGAGCAAGATTTGGACGGTACTGTACAACGAATGATCAAAGACATCCCATCCGATACTTTTGAAAAGTTCACAGGTTATTTTTTTGCAGCAGGTGGACGTACATTGTAATACAGTAAACACATTCCACGAGTAAAAAGACCTCGCCGGCGATTTTGAATCGTGCGACGAAGTCATAATTTCACGTAACAGAGTTGAACGTTCGACGTGAAACGCCAGTTCTGTTTAACATGCCAATCGATCTGTTCAATAACGAGAGTAGGCCGTCCTAAGCGTTACTCGTCGTGAACAGATGTTCTCCCTGCCGTAAATAAACGACGCCATTTCCTTACGTTTCCTTCATTACACTGTCACCATATACGGCAGTAATTTGGCGATGAATTTCCACAGGCCGAATACGTTGCACATTCAAAAACATATGATCGATCGATCGTACCTCATAGTAGGCGGGATTTTTAATTTGTTTTATTCATTATAAACTGCAAACAAAATCACTCGCCCGATAATTATTAAATTTTTTGCAAATAATTTTAATAATAGCAGGCAATTATTGTAAAATAATTTAAAACATAAAAAGTACGGTTTTTTCACCTTTCGTTATTTTTATCACTGGCTATCGCTCTTTAAATATAGTTTGTAAAAAAGAAAAAATCAGTTTAGTTTAAAAAAAGACAATCAATCTTAAGTAACTACTATATAAGGTGTAAAAGAACGCGAGCGCGCACACACACACCACACAAAACTCATCATATAACGCTCAAGGGAAGTTCTAATTAACTAAAAAGTACTAAGGGAAGATCCTTGTATAAATTTATACAGGATCTGGGGGGATGGTATGCCTCGAGCTCGTTTTTAAGGACAACGGGTGTCCAGGTGTTCACGAACCGTGTTAATTTAAACCAATATCTGTTTCGGTTCCGCCTGGCAGTTGATGAGCTGTGCGTCTGTGGGGAGGTCCAGTCAAATGAACACCTGATGTTTGACTACCCTGCTCTTGGAGGGGCCAGAGACCGGGCCACCCTGGAACTTAACAGTACAAGGGGAAAATTAGCCGCTCACAAGCGGCGAGAACCGCATTGTCGGACCGTGCGGGAGTTTCTTGATGAGGGTGCTTTGTTCAATCGACATCAGTAGTTTACCTAAGCATGAAGACTCCTACCGCACTGCTGTGGGAAGCTAACCTAGAGATATTACGGCTGACCACCATCCAATTAAGGCTCCAAGCGCTTTAATATGGTGGACAGGTACTTGCTGTCATTCAGCGACCTAGGCGTGGCAACGAATTGCTGTCGCGACGAAACGAATTTTAATTTAGAGATGTCATATATATTTTTAGTAATTGACGGGGTGCGCCTACCTATTTAGCAAATATATGACAAGTGAGCGGTTGGGACACGTAAGCCGGTGTATGGCACCGCGCTTAGTCCGCTCGTACTGTTAGGTAAGGTCTAGGAGTTATTTAGGATACCGGTCGCTAAACTGTGCGAGGCTCAGTAGCAGTTTGTGGCACAGACATTGGGTCGAATGCTTTATGACGACCGAATAGGGTAGAGGGGAGAAATGCAAAGCAAATCAATTTAATCAGAAAGTATATTTATTTATTATTAACATACCATTTTCAAAAAATTTCGAATTCTGCAAATAAAATATATTTACGGTAAAATTAAAATAGGTGAAATATTTTAATATCTCAAAGTAATACAATAGTATATATAATGGCCTCTTTCTTTTTTCTGTTTAGCCTCCGGTAACTACCGTTTAGATAATTCTTCAGAGGATGAATGAGGATGATATGTATGAGTGTAAATGAAGTGTAGTCTTGTACATTCTCAGTTCGACCATTCCTGAGATGTGTGGTTAATTGAAAACCCAACCGCCAAAGAACACCGGTATCCACGATCTAGTATTCAAATCCGTGTAAAAATAACTGGCTTTACTAGGACTTGAACGCTGTAACTCTCGACTTCCAAATCAGCTGATTTGGAACGTTAACCACTAGACCAACCCGGTGGGTTAATATATAATGCCCTGGAAACATTTAACTCAACAAAAAATCCCTCTTTTTCAACGCATAATTTAAACATAGCACAACCATTAAATCAGAATGCTTATACGATCCACAACGGTAACATTAGTCGAATAATCGAAATTGAAAAACATAATTAAAAAGAAAGGAAAATTTTAATAAATGATTTTAGGACTTAAATGTAAAAAAAAAACACAAAAATGTCTTACGATCAAATGAAGAAATTTACCAAAAAATTACCGGAATATATAAGAAAAAGATTTAGGCTTTTACAGACACTTAAAAAAAATGGAAGACAAAAGATTAATAAAAAAAAAATCTTTAATTGTCTTTCTAAATTAAATTCTTAACATAATTGGTTTCAAGAAACAGAAAGGCATATAGAAAGGGAGAAATTTTGGATCGAAATACATTATGTAATAAAAATAAAATATTTTAAATTTTCAAAAAAAAGGAAAAAAGAATTTTCTCAAAAAGAGAGAAAAGTTTAGTCAAAAAATGAAATAAAACGCAAAGGACAGCTACCATTTTAATACGATACATAGATGGTCCAAAAGAAAAAAATAATTTTCTCAGGATTTTAAATGTATGTTTAAAATTGATTATTAGATTTAAATTTCACGATCCTGCACCTAAAACGACAGAATTTAAGATTTGTAGCTCGGAATGCCGTAGGATACATCGTAGTACAAAAACCGATTAGAGGCTACGTAAATAATGCATCGTGGAAGAGTAGTTATAATCTTATTTTATACAATAAAAATAGAATAATTTAAATTACAAATTTAATGATTGCAATAATTTTTTTTAAAATTTGGTCTAACTATTTATTATTTAGAAAAACTATATAAGAAAATAAGTGCCAATTTCCGGGGTGGATTCACACACGCGCGCGCGCGTGCGCGTGTATGTACGCTTTGCCGACTTGCATAGCAGTTCTTTTAGACCAGCGACCGACCTTTGTAGCCGCTTTTTTTTTTTGTCTTCAGTCATTTGACTGGTTTGATGCAGCTCTCCACGATTCCCTATCTAGTGCTAGTCGTTTCATTTCAGTATACCCTCTACATCCTAGATCCCCAACAATTTGTTTTACATACTCCAAACGTGGCCTGCCTACACAATTTTTCCCTTCTACCTGTCCTTACAATATTAAAGCGACTATTCCAGGATGCCTTAATATGTGGCCTATAAGTCTGTCTCTTCTTTTAACTATATTTTTCCAAATGCTTCTTTCTTCATCTATTTGCCGCAATACCTCTTCATTTGTCACTTTATCCACCCATCTGATTTTTAACATTCTCCTGTAGCACCACACTTTAAAAGCTTCTAAGCTTTTCTTCTCAGATACTCCGATCGTCCAAGTTTCACTACCATATAAAGCGACACTCCAAACATACACTTTCGAAAACTTTTCCTGACATTTAAATTAATTTTTGATGTAAACAAATTATATTTCTTACTGAAGGCTCGTTTAGCTTGTGCTATTCGGCATTTTATATCGCTCCTGCTTCGTCCATCTTTAGTAATTTTACTTCCCAAATAACAAAATTCTTCTACCTCCATAATCTTTTCTCCTCCTATTTTCACATTCAGCGGTCTTTGTTATTTCTACTACATTTCATTACTTTTGTTTTGTTCTTGTTTATTTTCACGCGATAGTTCTTGCGTAGGACTTCATCTATACCGTTCATTGTTTCTTCTAAATCCTTTTTACTCTCGGCTAGAATTACTATATCATCAGCAAATCGTAGCATCTTTATCTTTTCACCTTGTACTGTTACTCCGAATCTAAATTGTTCTTTAACATCATTAACTGCTAGTTCCATGTAAAGATTAAAAAGTAACGGAGATAGGGAACATCCTTGTCGGACTCCCTTTCTTATTAGGGCTTCTTTCTTATGTTCTTCAATTGTTATTGTTGCTGTTTGGTTCCTGTACATGTTAGCAATTGTTCTTCTATCTCTGTATTTGAACCCTAATTTTTTTAAAATGCTTTCCAGTCTACGTTATCGAATGCCTTTTCTAGGTCTATAAACGCCAAGTATGTTGGTTTGTTTTTCTTTAATCTTGCTTCTACTATTAATCTGAGGCCTAAAATTGCTTCCCTTGTCCCTATACTTTTCCTGAAACCAAATTGGTCTTCTCCTAACACTTCTTCCACTCTCCTCTCAATTCTTCTGTATAAAATTCTAGTTAAGATTTTTGATGCATGACTAGTTAAACTAATTGTTCTGTATTCTTCACATTTATCTGCCCCTGCTTTCTTTGGTATCATAACTATAACACTTTTTTTGAAGTCCGATGGGAATTCCCCATTTTCATAAATATTACACACCAGTTTGTATAATCTATCAATCGCTTCCTCACCTGCACTGCGCAGTAATTCTACAGGTATTCCGTCTATTCCCGGAGCCTTTCTGCCATTTAAATCTTTTAATGCTCTCTTAAATTCAGATCTCAGTATTGTTTCTCCCATTTCATCCTCCTCAACTTCCTCTTCTTCCTCTATAACACCATTTTCTAATTCATTTCCTCCGTATAACTCTTCAATATATTCCACCCATCTATCGACTTTACCTTTCGTATTATATATTGGTGTACCATCTTTGTTTAACACATTATTACATTTTAACGGTTATGCTAAAAACTAAATATAGGAATCGTCTTTTATCGGTTGAAAACAATTTGCTTCTATGTGTTTCTAATGCAGATCCGCGTACGGAGAAACTTTTAAATGTAAAACAAACGCAACCATTTTATTATTTTCTTTATATATGTAATAAACAATAAAATGTTTACAATAAACGATCATTTTTCTCATAAAACGATTTCGTTATTGTTTACGTGTAATGTTGTAGGCTAACTTCGCAATCCCGCCTATCACATCACCGCGAACCCTTTGGGGATCGCGAAACTCAATTTGATAAACGCTATTTTAGACTGATTTTATTTGTTATAATTTACTGTGTATGTTTATTTCTTTTTCTGATCCTACGATATTTCATAAACGGTACATTGTCGCGGTTGTAAATAATAAAATGTAGATATTTTAAAGTAGATATATAGAAATATTTGACCCCATAGCACAATTTTTTAAAGAAAATATATGACACACGTCAAGAGCGGACAGAATTCGAAATAAAGATCGGCATTTTATATGAATTTTCAAGTATCAAAATCGATAAATGCATCAAGTATTTAAAATTTGATGAACGAATAAGAATGACGATGTTAAGTATTTTAATGTTCTGCGATTGAAAGAGGTAAAAACTAATTTTTGAAAAAGATTATCTGGTAATTATAATAAAATGAATAAAAAGAAAAGCAATTAAAGATTTTAAATCAATTTTCATAATTTAATTCTCAAATCACTGAAACAAACAATATATGCATCACAAAGAATATTCGCCCGCGCGAGCTCAAATACATATCATACGATTAAATCAAAAACAAAAATAAATTCAGAATAATTTGGATCATGCGAGTAACTCAAAACCTATGATTACAGGAGATATTGAAAGTTACACGTTTATAAACGAAAAAAAGAATAAACTTTCACGTTTGATTTAGAATCTGCTCTCCACGGTCCGTTGTCTCCAGTTCACATGATTCTAGGTGGTCAAGTTGCATCCCTTCCAAGTCGTTATTCGCTTTATTCATTTATATGAGTGTAGGTCTACCGTATCTTCTACCAGTGGGAATATTTTACCGATAAATGTTCAACATTCTAACGACAAAAAAAAATTCGGACAACATCTCGGCAACTCTAAGTTAAGAAGTCATTCTGATATAACCGTTCTACATGCTGTCGGTTCGGGTAACACTAAGCCTCACCTTAATGATTTCATTTCGAGACACGTAGAAGTTGTTACTTGAAAGGGGGACGATGTTTAGAAACAGATATTAGGACTCGTCGGACGTGCATTTTTGTGGTCTGACTCTAGCAGGTTTTTAGCACAACAGTCAGCAGTTTTCATTTATCATCCGGTACTTACCTAGTAAGTTTTTTTTTTTTTTTGTATTTAGTCATTTGACTGGTTTGATGCAGCTCTCCAAGATTCCCTATCTAGTGCTAGTCGTTTCATTTCAGTATACTCTCTACATCCTACATCCCCAACAATTTGTTTTACATACTCCAAACGCGGCCTACCTACACGATTTTTCCCTTCTACCTGTCCTTCCAATATTAAAGCGACTATTCCAGGACGCCTTAGAATGTGGCCAATAAGTCCGTCTCTTCTTTTAACTATATTTTTCCAAATGCTTCTTTCTTCATCTATTTGCCGCAATACCTCTTCATTTGTCACTTTATCCACCCATCTGATTTTTAACATTCTCCTATAGCACCGCATTTCAAAAGCTTCTAATCTTTTCTTCTCAGATACTCCGATCGTCCAAGTTTCACTTCCATATAAAGCGACACTCCAAACATACACTTTCAAAAATCTTTTCCTGACATTTAAATTAATTTTTGATGTAAACAAATTATATTTCTTACTGAAGAATCGTTTAGCTTGTGCTATTCGGCATTTTATATCGCTCCTGCTTCGTCCATCTTTAGTAATCTTACTTCCCAAATAACAAAATTCTTCTACCTCCATAATCTTTTCTGCTCCTATTTTCACATTCAGTGGTCCATCTTTGTTATTTCTACTACATTTCATTACTTTTGTTTTGTTCTTGTTTATTTTCATGCGATAGTTTTTGCGTAGGACTTCATCTATGCCGTTCATTGTTTCTTCTAAATCCTTTTTACTCTCGGCTAGAATTACTGTATCATCAGCAAATCGAATCATCTTTATCTTTACCTAGTAAGTTACACGAGTGATATGTTATACTAGCGAAATCATTGAGAAATGTTTCCTTGATGTTTCCGCCACCAGTCAACATCGATTCGCAGCAATTGTATTTCAAAATTTCAGTGAATGCGGTTCGTTCCGTGCAGAACTTATACGATACAGGTGTAAGGTGAGACATTTTACAATCGCTCTGAAAGGAATTATTTAAATTTATTAATAATTCCTGACTTTTTTATTTTAATTATAAATATTGTTCAGTCTATTTACCGGTTGTAATTAATCGACAGACGAGATTTGTATTAACACTCTTTTTAAAAATTAATCGATAACAATAAATTAAACAAGAAATTAATTTGAATATGTTTTAAGGAATTTTAGCGGTTTCTTAACCGAGTTAGTTTTTTAATTGCCATGAAAAATACCGGTTAAGATCGAGTTTAATCGATTAATACCCCTAGTTTATCCGTAAAATAATTACGTTTAGCCATGTTAGTTTGGAAGTTTTAAAAGGAAGCACAAAATTTGATTACAGTACAATAAATAAAAAAAAAAAAAAAACACTAAACTTTATGCATATTAGGTACCGCTTTTTTTCTTTTGACAAAACAAATAATTATTAAAGCAGCTGTAACGAAAAAATGAATAATTCATAAAATAAACTTTATTTATTCTCTACCAATGTATTCATGATTTACGTGTTTAAACAAAATAAACAAAGGAAAAAAGTGCGTCAACGAGAAAATTGGAGACTTGAAAGAAGAAAAAATATCGCTACTGGTTAAAGGCAAAACAGACGAGGGTTAGATAATTCATCCCGGGAGAATGCGTTAACCTTGCTCAAGGAGTTTAGATGCAGCAAGCCGCTAACCGGGCAGAGGTATTAATCCTTTTCTTTGTGCCCAGTCCGTTTCCCTTTCCTATAAAACTCTTCTCTTTTTACGAATCAACTCGCTACCGATTCTTTTCCTAATTGCGAAACGGAAACAAAATTTCTAGTCGACGTTATAAGTCTAATTAACAATCGTTCAAAAGTTAATTAAATAGAAAAATATTTGCTTATTCGATTTCAAACTTTGTCACAAAAAATAAGAAGAAAAGAAGATATTTCACGAGTGAACGCAGGTATATAAAAAAAATAAACAGCGACGTTAAAATGTTATCGAGATAAATAAGAAAATAGGATTACTCTCTAAAAAACAGATAAAAAATAATTTCGTTACAAATCGCTACATATCGGGAGGCCCAGTTCGATTATTAAACAGTCATTATCAGTTGAAACAACTGATACAAATATAAAGAAGTGAATGATAAAAGCAAAAAGAACAACAGAGATAAGAAGAGAAGAAAGGGCAGCACATCCTCTATACAGAAACAAGGTAAAACATATTTTAAAACTCACAACTTTACCGTTACTTAGTCAAGAAAATAGTTTCCGTTCGCGGAAACGTTGTCGTAAATATGTTTCGAATAAAACAAGAGAAAAAGTTTAACATATTTTTCATTATAATTTTTAGTAGAACGCATCTTCCAATAAATAAATTTTTTTTTTTTTTTTTTGTCTTCAGTCATTTGACTGGTTTGATGCAGCTCTCCAAGATTCCCTATCTAGTGCTAGTCGTTTCATTTCATTATACCCTCTACAACCTACATCCCCAACAATTTGTTTTACATACTCCAAACGTGGCCTGCCTACACAATTTTTCCCTTCTACCTGTCCTTCCAATATTAAAGCGACTATTCCAGGATGCCTTAGTATGTGGCCTATAAGTCTGTCTCTTCTTTTAACTATATTTTTACAAATGCTTCTTTCTTCATCTATTTGCCGCAATACCTCCTCATTTGTCACTTTATCCACCCATCTGATTTTTAACATTCTCCTATAGCACCACATTTCAAAAGCTTCTAATCTTTTCTTCTCAGATACTCCGATCGTCCAAGTTTCACTTCCATATAAAGCGTCACTCCAAACATACACTTTCAAAAATCTTTTCCTGACATTTAAATTAATTTTTGATGTAAACAAATTATATTTCTTACTGAAGGCTCGTTTAGCTTGTGCTATTCGGCATTTTATATCGCTCCTGCTTCGTCCATCTTTAGAAATTTTACTTCCCAAACAACAAAATTCTTCTACCTCCGTAATCTTTTCTCCTCCTATTTTCACATTCAGCGGTCCATTTTTGTTATTTCTACTACATTTCATTACTTTTGTTTTGTTCTTGTTTATTTTCATGCAATAGTTCTTGCGTAGGACTTCCATCTATGCCGTTCATTGTTTCTTCTAAATCCTTTTTACTTTCGGCTAGAATTACTACATCATCAGCAAATCGTAGCATCTTTATCTTTTCACCTTGTACTGTTACTCCGAATCTAAATTGTTCTTTAACATCATTAACCGCTAGTTCCATGTAAAGATTAAAAAGTAACGGAGATAGGGAACATCCTTGTCGAACTCCCTTTCTTATTAGGGCTTCTTTCTTATGTTCTTCAATTGTTATTGTTGCTGTTTGGTTCCTGTACATGTTAGCAATTGTTCTTCTATCTCTGTATTTGAACCCTAATTTTTTTAAAATGCTGAACATTTTATTCCAGTCTACGTTATCGAAAGCCTTTTCTAGGTCTATAAACGCCAAGTATGTCGGTTTGTTTTTCTTTAATCTTCCTTCTACTATTAATCTGAGGCCTAAAATTGGTTCCCTTGTCCCTATACTTTTCCTGAAACCAAATTGGTCTTCTCCTAACACTTCTTCCACTCTCCTCTCAATTCTTCTGTATAAAATTCTAGTTAAGATTGTTGATGCATGACTAGTTAAACTAATTGTTCTGTATTCTTCACATTTTTCTGCCCCTGCTTTCTTTGGTATCATAACTATAACACTTTTTTTGAAGTCTGATGGAAATTCCCCATTTTCATAAATATTACACACCAGTTTGTATAGTCTATCAATCGCTTCCTCACCTGCACTGCGCAGTAATTCTACAGGTATTCCGTCTATTCCAGGAGCCTTTCTGCCATTTAAATCTTGTAATGCTCTCTTAAATTCAGATCTCAGTATTGTTTCTCAATAAATAAATAGCGTAACAAAATACCATATCTACCAGAACAGGGTCGGTGACCTCATACATAATTAAAAAAAAAAACTGTTGCGCAGATCGACGTAAGAAGATTTTTGTTTCCAACGCCGTCCCTGTTTCGCAGTCAGAAACGCAGTGATTTTTCTACTACAACGTACTACATACGTTCGATTAACCAGAAGACCCTATACCACAAGCATGAAGTTTTATTCGCTCACCACTGCGATTCACTGCATAAGCGCAAATAAAAAATACACCGCTACGCAATCGACAAACCTTAAATTAATTTCGACCTTAAAATGATCGCTACAACATATCTAAATTTCAATGAAATCGATCAGTAAGTTTGGAGATTTTCAAGCCACAAAATTTCCATTTTATACGTACGCCTAGAGAAAAGCTTAGCTCGGACTAGAGAAAGTTGAAAATGGACATAGTGCGAGAGATCTGCCTAAGGGCTGATAACAATCTGATTTAAAATCCCGATTTGGAGAATACATTCACCATTTTATAATAACGAATGAGGAACTAAAACTGCTCTTAGAAAAAGGATCTGAAACTACTTACCAGAAAACTAAGAAAAGTTTGAGATTTAGAAAAACTCGTGTTTCTAAAACATTGGTTGTAGATTCTTTACAAAAATCGTTCTATTATCAAAAATTAGTACTACGATTCCAGAGGAAACTTCTTTCTTGATTTCTTGTTTATAATTTAGCGTAGAATTTTGTCAAATTTTACCTACAACCTATGTAACGATCTAAATAAAAAAAAACACAAAATTAAAAAAATTCATAGCTAGAGTTATGCAAATCGGACTACCGATGGCTTCGTTCACAATAAACTACTACTTAGGAGGAAAATTATTTGTAATATTAAACTAAGTAACTATGCAAGTAAAGAATTATCTAAACACATTATACGGTAACGATGGAGATCCCTTGACAGAATATAACCAAAATTAAATGCTATCATCAATGATCCATATTCATGCAAAATTATCCATATCGTGGAAAATTTCACAGAAATCGGTTAATAAAGTCGGAATATAACAAGCAAACGACAACAGACCTAAAAAAAAAGCAGCAAATTAAGCTTATCACCCCCCCCCCCCACACATGAATGAAATTGCCCAAATATATAATATAACGAAATTGATATAGTAATGTATTGTAATCGTCTAATTATTTCAAGGATATGACAGTCCAGTAATGACAAAAATGATAAAAGGACGTTTTGTGTCCACTAGTTTACAAGCTTGAGTAGAAATCTATCAGAAACACCGCTATCAGAAATCTATCTTTCCTACCAAAGAGCGTTGGGTAGTAAATTTTATTAACGCGGATTTTTAATCTATGAACAATTTTTACAAAAAAAAATATCGAACTAGAGTTTTCTAAACGTTTTAGTCTCCAGCTTTTCTTGGTTTTCTGGCTCGGTTTAATAGCGTTATAAAATTTTCCATCTTTGAATAAAATTTTGAGATACGGAAATCATAAGTTACATATCTTACTACCCTTTTAATTAAATGGTATCAATGTAATATAAAAACATGACAATAGGTCCATCCCATCTTGAAATAATATTAAAAAAAAAAAACAACATGCCAACATATTTACGTAATCCTTCCGGAATTTTTCAACGATAAAATTATGTTTTAGGGTTAGAAGGGGGTTACGAAATATCAAGATCTACAAAACTACTGAGATATAAAATCTGACTCGATCAGCTTACTTTCCCTGTGTAATACAGAGTATAAGTATAAAGTGTAACTGACAACGAGAAGAGTCAAAAATCATTTACCCTTCGCCATAACACACCTTTAAAGTTGTCATACTGCCCTCTACGTATGCGCGCTTGAAGTGCGTACGACTGCAGTGGCGTATGCCAAATTTGATTTCGATCGTGTCAGTTGTCTTCCAGCTTATACAGTGTAAAAATTCGCTAGTAGTTTGCAGAAGGACGAACAAGGAGAAGTGATACGATTTTTCTGGTCGGAGGGTGTACGAAAGGGACTGAAATGTCGTAGGCTTTTATCACAATACGGGGAACGCGTTTTATCACGTAAAAGTGTTTTTCATGGACTGAGAAGTTTAAAAGCGGCCGGACGAATGTGCAGACCTGCAGACCACCATCGTAGACGACAAGATTCAACCAACTCGAGAGGTGGTTCTGGCGAATAGACGGGTTACCATCGATGAGGTAGCGTCTTCTTTGAACATAGAAGACGAATTCTTTTCATAGTTCTGGCTATCAAATCATGTACAATGAACTCCGCTTCTGTAAAGTCTATGCGCGATGAGTACGAAGACATCTCAGTGAGAAACACGAACTCAAACGTATTGAGTTCTGTCAACGCTTACTCGATCGCTTCAACAAGGAAATCGGGCGACACGTTTTTGAGCAGAATAGATAGTCGCCAGTGATAAAACGTAGGTTCATCACTTTAAGCCAGAATCGAATCGCCAGAGTACGGAGTGAAAACACCCGAGATCTGCGACGAAAAAAAATTTAAAAAAGAGTCAACGGCGGGAAATTATACTAACCGTTTTTACTTTCTTTTTTTTTGACATAGCGGGCCTTTGTAACTTGAATTTTGAGGTAATAGAACATCCTCAATACAGGCCAAATCTTCTCCCTCCCACTTTTATCAGTTTGAGCCGCTAAAGAGTGCGAGATTATCGATTCCACAAACTTAGATGTGTAGGAAACTGTGCCAAAATGGCGTCACGATCAACCGCAAACCTTCTTCTTGGAAGGAATATGCAAGCTTGTGGACCGCTGCATCAAGTGCGTTGACTATGGAGGTGACTATATAAAAGAATGATGTACATCACCCTTACCTTTGTGCAATAAATTGTAGAACAAAAATTTTAGATAATTTCTGACTCGGCCTCGTACACAGCCGGGAAAGTGAAAATTAAGATTTCAAAAAAATTCTTATTTTGAGCATTTAAAAAAAGTATATGTAAAATATAAATAAATTTAAGATATTATTTACATATATATATATATATATATATATATATATAAACAAGGTTTATCAGGGATTTATATATGTGAACCTATTAGCTTAATTCAATAAGCAAAATTCGAAATGAGAAAATTATTCTGAACATTAATAATAAATAGGAAATGAATTGAACAGAAGTAATGATAAAGTGAAATTGAAAATGAAAGTGGGAATGAATACAGAATATATATTAAGTTATTATATAAATTACTGATAATGAGATAACTTCAAAGTAATTAGTTGTACAAACTACGATTATATAAATAGATTTACGTTTGAACCTATTTACGTATTATGTAATCTGAAATTATTTTACAAATAATTAATTTTTCAATCAAGCTTACACGCAATTGCGTGTAATGTAAATTAATCATATTATTTTACAAACATAACAATTATGTAAATTTAAACAGCATACTGTACATTTTACGGTATATCTTTAACAACATAGTTATTTCATTATTCTCAATTCATCGTAATTTTTTTTTAGCCCTTGTCTAAGAATTTTCAAACAACTGTAAAGTATTTGGTATAATTTTCAAAATATATTCTTATATATACCAAAAAATTGATTTTGAATAATTTTTTTATTATTTTAGACGCTTTTTTAATCTTTGGGATAAATTTACGGAAACGTAATTTATAAAGAAGTGATCCCTAACAAAAAAATATTTAGATATATATATTAGAGGAGAGAAATAATTTTCTTTGAAAAATATTCAATATATAGATTAAGCTTGACAAATTTGCTTAAGTAATTTTTTTTTGTAAATGTAACTCCCCGTTCCGTAGAGGCTAAAATAAGAAAAATAAAGTTAAAAAAACATTCTGCATTAGGTCCTGCCATGGTCTATATTCAACAAAAAATAAGTAGACTTTAGTTGATCTATACGGAGTATTCCGGGACGTATTAGTCGAACTTAAGGAACCGATTCAGAACATCGAAATGAGCAAAAAAGGTCATATCCACATAAGTCCTATTTTGCTTTATTTTCTTCTGGACGCCATTTTGTGATATTCAACAAAAAAACATTTCTCAGGAACGGTTGAACCTGCTTTAATTAAATTTGACTTAATAATTAAACTTATAATATTTTGCCTGATTTTATTTCCTCCACTAAATGTAATAAAAATTATTAATAAATAATAATTAATAGTAAATTAATTAAAAATTATCACCTTCCATTACGGTGAGCAAGCGTACTGCCGGATTAATTGTCTGCAATATTTCGATTGTCAATGGTTTTTACAAATGAAGTGTGGCTTTGTTCAAAATGAAATGCTTAATAAATTTTGTAAAAGTAAAAATTTTATCAAACAAATAATTACGAAGTTATTGAAGATTAAAAACTTAAGATGGCTGCCATTTTGAAATTTTTGAAGGTGACTTTTCCAAACTTTTTATTTTGTAGGACAAGATGCTGGTCTTAGATTTGCCAAATTTAATTAAAGTACGTTAATCCGTTCCTGAGAAATAATTTTTTTGTTGAAAATCACAAAATGGCGTCCAGATGGAAAACAAAACATTTTAAGAGATACGGGTTAATTTTTTTTTTATTATTATTTATCATTGTAACAAATTTGCTTTAATGAAGTTTTCTCTAAAATGCCTCTGAAGAAAATGGAAATCTTTTTTTGCATATCCCCCATCCCTTAACAAATTTTGAAAAATAATCAATACGATCAACGCCCATATATAGAAATATCCGAGTCGAATTTTAAGAAAATTGTTCGGTCAATCCTGAGATACAAGGTCAAAAGCAGTGCGATGCATACGGAGGCACATACATACAATGCTTTTTTGGTCTAGATAAACTAGTTAGACCCTAAAAAGTAAAGATTTTCTGACATTATTACCGTACTTTTCCCTTTAATATAGCGATATAAAGCTAAAACAAATCGAAGAAAATCTTATAAACGTTTTTGAAAATTAGCTTCATAACGTTTTTGGTTGTCTGGTACCGCTATGTTAGTTTATATTACTGCAGGTACAGTTTTATATTAGGCAGACACATATATGTATTGAAATCCAAATGTGCGTTGAACTTGAATCGTGTCTGTCATTTATCTTAATATATTTAATAATTTTCAAATATTTTTTCATAGATATCGTGGGATATGTTCTTTTTGATTTGTTGTTGCAATTTTTTTCTTTTTACTTCCTTGTAAGAAGTAAAGGAAGTATTGTGACAAATCTTGGTTTCCAGATTTTAACAGAAATATCCATTTTGACCATCCCTGAACCCATTTTGACTAGTTTGTTACGTGTGTATCTCATGTATGTACACGTATTCCATGTACGTATGTATCTCGCATAACTCAAAAACGACCAGCCATCCAATGTTGAAATTTAAAAAAAAATCAAACATGTTGAAAGTACTATTTTTATTGGTTTCAGAGTTATAGTCAAAGAAAATTTTAATTAATGAAATATTTTAATGTTACGGGAAGGCATATCGGTTCGAATCAGACATTTTTTAAACTTTTTTTTAATTTAAATATAATGCTTTATTAATAATTATTAACCTCTCGTTGTAAAAAGGTTTTACGATGAATAATAATTCAATAACAAAATATATATATATATATATATATATATATATATATATATATGAAAAAATATCAAAAGTTTTTATGGAAATAAAATTTTAAATTTTATGTACTTTTCATTTTAAAAAAAGGTCTAAATGCAATTTAATAGGCGTACAAGGAAGTCATGTGTTGTCCACATCAGTTTTTTTTTTATTAATAACAACGCCGACCGTTATGAATAAAAAAATATATATATATATATTATTATTATTATTATTATTATGCTTTTACGGCCAACATGGGACCACTTAAGTCAATTTTAGTTGGATCTTTTCTGAGAAAAGCGTGTTATTTTACTCTTTCGAGCTGCCCAGTATTTCTTCATCCGTTCAGATCTTGCTTTCTTTTCTTCATCCGTAAACACCCTCTTCGTTGTATTTTGTCGTTTGTCTGTCTTTTGTTTAAATCTAATGCTTTTATCTTTTAGCTTTGTAATTTTTCCAGTTTTATTCTGTAGGTCGGTCAGGGAAATTCCCAATTCTTTCATATCTTCTCTAATTTCTTTGATCCATCCTACTTCTACCTTTTGGAACCAGAGCTTTTCAATGATATTTCTATATATATATATATATATTAGAGAGAGAGAGAGAGAGAGAGAGAGAGAGAGAGAGAGAGAGAGAGAGAGAGAGAGAGAGAGTGAGAGAGAGTGAGAGAGAGAGAGAGAGAGAGAGAGAGAGAGAGAGAGTGAGAGAGAGAGAGAGAGAGAGAGAGTGAGAGAGAGTGAGAGAGAGAGAGAGAGAGAGAGAGAGAGAGAGAGAGAGAGAGAGAGAGAGAGAGAGAGAGAGAGAGAGAGAGAGAGAGAGAGAGAGAGAGAGATAATGACTTTATCTCTTTTCAATTAACTCTTGATACTTTTCGTGATACGGGTACTAAAAATAAATAGTTAATAATTCCTGATTTTGGGAAATAATTTATTTTGTTGTAACAGGACCAGTATAACGAATTTCGTGTAATTAGAAAGAGAATTTCTTTAGAAGGAAATAATTATAAAAAGAAGAATCTAGAAAGAACTAAAAGGGATCCTTTTTTGTAAAGTAACGGATCCTTTTAACAATCCGTTCTTTGTACTACAGACAATGGCACCTCCAAAAGCTGTTATTAAACCAGGATTACCGGACCGAATTAAGAATTTATAAGAAAAACGTAACGGCGCGAACGATGAAAATTATTACGCTTCAACAATTAGCGGGATGAAGCGGATGCTGCTTCTGCAGGCCAGAGGATGTAAATGCTGCCGGGGACCAGCGGAGAGAGTAAGTTCTGCTAGAAACTGTTCAGCGTAGTCACGGTAACAAGCGATTACAGTGAGTATTTTCGCAAGCCGGAGTTCGACGCGGCTGCGATGTCGTCGACATCAGCAAGCGATTGGTAAAGAGTGAAGAGTACGTTACGAGTATTCCAGCGTGAACAGGGTGAATGCAGGAAGTTTTTCGGTGAGGAGTTATCGGTGAACAATAACGAGCGACAGAATTCTGTTCGTTCATAAAGTGCAGGTGTAAATAGTAAAAGTAAATTTGCAGAAAGTGAATTGAACTTTAGACTTTTCTAGGGTTATCTTGTTGTTAATGCAATATCACGTTCTAGCGGTCATTATAATGTTTTTAGTAAATCAGACCGTATTCTGATTTTTATAATTTAACTGTCATTAACCGAATCTTGTCCTTTTTATTTGAATTACTATTTTGTATGTTATATATAAGTATTATTATTTAATTTCAAAGGGTAACAAATTGTACTTTTAAAAAATTTTATAATCTCTCAATATCCTTTTCGAACCGCGTACACGCGACAATATATTTATCAAATTTTAGGATCCCTGTTCGAATCGAGATAAAGGATCATCATCATATCTTGTAAGAATGAGAATCCTATAATCACTCCCCTGAAACTCCAACTAAGATGGAGAAAAATTGAAATTTACGATATTAACTCGATTTTTGTCCTAACTAACTTTGTTCTCTTTAAATAATAAAAATTTAAATAATGTAATTATTTGAATACTTGAGAAAGATAAAACAACAACACGTTCTATCTTAAGGAATAAATAATAAATAAATAAAAATATTATTATATTTTAGCCTTCTTGATAAAAAAAAGAACCCTTCTATTGAGAGTGAGTATACAATCATTCATCGGGGTTTAAATTGAATTCCAGTAAAAACATTACGTTTATGCAGATCTAGGTCTAATATACACGAGTTGGATAAAAATAATCGGAAACCTAATATGCAAATATACATATGCATATATATAGATTGTGTATACGTATATATACAGAAGTCCTCAGTTACTCGTACTGATTCTGAAATTACTGTGTACCTACAAACTGAAATCTCGATCAGTTATTTGCATCAAACTTAATAAAAAAACAAAGCATAAATTTTTATAATTATTAATTTTTAAGGAGAATAGAAAGTAGTGAAAGGTTTGCTAAATAGCAACAATAATTATCTTACGATTTTTTGACATATGGGCGATTGAAAACTTTTGTTATTCGTGAGAAGATAAAAAATAATTATTTATTAATTAATTCCACTCCGCGTGTCAGAGTTCGTATTTAAAAGAAGGGCCACCAGTAAGTATAGAACAAAGGATTATGAAATCAAGCCTTATAAGGAACCAAAGAGATTTTGGAACCCCGAAGAAAATATCGACCTAAAGTTATTCTTTCTCAAAAAAAACTAGCAGACAGATCTTTCTCATAACCACACACACACACACACACACACACACACACACACACACACACACACACACACACACACACACACACACACACACACACACACACACACACACACACACACACACACACACAGAGAGAGAGAGAGAGAGAGAGAGAGAGAGAGAGAGAGAGAGAGAGAGAGAGAGAGAGAGAGAGAGAGAGAGAGAGAGAGAGAGAGAGAGAGAGAGAGAGAGAGAGAGAGAGAGACAGACAGACACACACAGACACACACACACACAGAGAGAGAGAGACACACACACACACACACACACACACACACACACACACACACACACACACGCATACATACATACATACATACATACATATATATATATATGTATACATACAGAGAGAGAGAGAGAGTGTGAGAGAGAGAGAGGTCGATCTGCAAATTTTTCAAACTGTCGTAACACTTTCTGACTTTCTGACATTTGGTCCGACAAACCAAATGTCTAATCATTTAAAATTAGCTGCCTAGCTGCTAATTTTAAATGGTGGTACATTTTATATTTGTACCACCTCGGACGAACGGGACGTAGAATAAAATAAACTTAAGAAATTTTAATTTTATTTACTTAAAAAACTTATTCTCTTTGTAGACAATACATGTAAATAATTAATTTAAATTACTCTTAAAACGATAAACTGAAAAATCATAAAAGGATATTTATGTGGATGTTGAATTAAGAAAACGCGACAAGTTATTCTCTTAAAACGGATACCATTGTAAATAATAATAAGCACCTCATATCAAGCAAAACGCTTTCTTCACTGAAAAGAATATGGTATTTTACATCTGCATACGTAGCCCTACAACTGATACTCTATTCTCTTAAGATCTCTCTGAACGATAAAAATATCATTACTTTTAGGAAAGGCAAACTCATAATACTACTTGTACATTAAACACTTTAGATGCGTCACAGCTGTGACGTATCTAAAGTGCTAAATAGCTATTAAGAAAACCGAGAAGCAATGTGTAACTTTCGGAGGAAATCAAATACATTTTGTATTGTACTGCCTAATCCAGAAGAAAAAGTATACTATTTCTACAAAAACAATAACATGCAATAACGTTATAAGTAAGCGTACATAGAAAACTTTACTCGTTAATATTAGTACAATTAATTTATGAAGGAACAGTATAATTTTTTCGGTAAACGGGATAACATAAAAACAAAAAAAAAACTAAATTATTAACAAGTTAATAATATCGTGTTAATATGATATTAGTTAACAAGCTTTAGTGCCGAGATGTAAATTTAAGGAACCGTGAAAACAGTTTTCAACTCGACTTCTAAAAGAAGTTTCAAGAGGTTTTTTCTTATTATTATGAATTTCAGCACACAAAGCGGAAAGGAAACATTAGTAAGAGACGGTGAGCGAGAAGGAAAGAAACTGAACAGATTGCAACAGCCGAGTTGATCAAAGAGAGTAAAGCGCTCGAGCGCTGTTGCTAAATGACGGAGCCTATTGAAATAAACTACACAGAAGCACAACATGGTGTTACTACGTAAACAACATTTATTGTAAAGCCGAGCCAAAATAAATGAACTCTGTATATTTATTTCTGCGAACCGTTTCATTTTCTCATTTTATAACTTTATAAGTAATCGGTTAACATTTTAATATTTCTAGTTTGTAACCTGTGTTTTTATTAATTATCCTATTTATATTGTAAAGGTCTCTTCACTAACTCTGGAAAATTAAAATTCGGCACATTTATTCGTAAGAGGGCCCTTTTCCTTAATATCCGTGTTTGAAAAGCAGGCCAAAAAGTTTTTTTAAATCATTTTATAACCTTTTTGCTTTATAGAAGGGTTAAACTTGACGGTTTCTAGAAAAAGCTTACCGTCGTATACTCTTTTCTTTCACCTAGACAGATTTTCAGGAAATAGGTGGGCCTTTTGTCCGCCGCTCCTAGCCCACGATCCGTTCGACGCTCTCAAAGAAGGGAATGAAAGCGGAGGTCGCCGAAATTTCTTCGTGGCTTTCCACAACCCGTAGCCGTCTCTATTCAAGGAGGAAATATTCTCAAGATAGTTTGTGAAAGTTTCATTTTTAATAGACCTCGGCAGTTTTTTTTTTTACCTCGCGTGCAGTTCTATTAAGAGATGTTTCCTCCTCAGATCTCTAGTAGCACCTTCTCCTAAGTCGCCTCTTTGCAGTAATAAGGTCCATCATCTCCATCGGATAGTTTGTGCCTCCCGTCACTTCATATTTTTTTGTTTTTAAGAAGACGTCAAAAGAGATGCAAAACGATCGCTCAAAACCGATCGTTTATCTTGTAGAAGCATTATTGCAATTTACCACGTATATTTACTCTATTTTACTACCGACGAATTACACTAAAACCACCCTTAAAAAAGTTAAAATCGTTAAAAGTTTTTTCTCTGCAATTTATTTATCATATGAACCCGTTGCGATAGAAAAGTGAAATTTCCGAATTTTTACATAGTCAATTTCGCTAAAACAAGATAAATATAACAGGTTACGAAAACACACCTAGAGTTAAAAAAAAAAACAATAATCCTTAAAACGAGGAGTCTTAATTAAGGATAAATTTTGTGATCTTATGTATGTTCCATCTAAAAGAGTGATAAAGCTATATTTCGGTTAAACGTAAAAGTAACTCCACAAAAAGAAAACTAGCTCTTCCGTTTTTAACATTCCTAAATATGAAATAATTTCTTAAATTACAGTTTGAAATTCTTCTTTCATTCTCATCTCCCAAAAAATTAAAGGAATTTAAAATAATTGATTTTAAACAGATTTACACAAAAAATTATGTGTAGATTTTGAACTGCTTATTTTATCGATGCAAATTGTTAATAATTTGATGTACGGCAGATTAAAGTAAACCTTATTTCTGTTCATATACATTATTACTCAAAATATTTGAAACTTTCAAAGCTGTTAATAAAGGAAAACGCATCGGTATTTAGACTCACTTTATCGTTGAGACAATTTAACAAATTATCAAAATAAAACAGTATTTTTGGAGTTCAAAAATGTTATACTATATAATAGCCTAAATTATTAGTTTCAGTTTTAAACCGCAAAGGATTAAGGCATTACCCCAATTTAAACGAAAAAAATCTTTTCTTTCTCTTCAATGTTACGTTTGACAGTAAAAGAGAAAATAATATGAATAACAATTAGAATAAAATTATAGAAACTATAAATCTTTTTTTTTTGTCTTCAGTCATTTGACTGGTTTGATGCAGCTCTCCAAGATTCCCTATCTAGTGCTAGTCGTTTCATTTCAGTATACCCTCTACATCCTACATCCCCAACAATTTGTTTTACATACTCCAAACGTGGCCTGCCTACACAATTTTTCCCTTCTACCTGTCCTTCCAATATTAAAGCGACTATTCCAGGATGCCTTAGTATGTGGCCTATAAGTCTGTCTCTTCTTTTAACTATATTTTTCCAAACGCTTCTTTCTTCATCTATTTGCCGCAATACCTCTTCATTTGTCACTTTATCCACCCATCTGATTTTTAACAATCTCCTATAGCACCGCATTTCAAAAGCTTCTAATCTTTTCTTCTCAGATACTCCGATCGTCCAAGTTTCACTTCCATATAAAGCGACACTCCAAACATACACTTTCAAAAATCATTTCCTGACATTTAAATTAATTTTTGATGTAAACAAATTATATTTCTTACTGAAGGCTCGTTTAGCTTGTGCTATTCGGCATTTTATATCGCTCCTGCTTCGTCCATCTTTAGTAATTTTACTTCCCAAATAACAAAATTCTTCTACCTCCATAATCTTTTCTCCTCCTATTTTCACATTCAACGGTCCATCTTTGTTATTTCTACTACATTTCATTACTTTTGTTTTGTTCTTGTTTATTTTCACGCGATAGTTTTTGCGTAGGACTTCATCTATGCCGTTCATTGTTTCTTCTAAAGATTAAAAAGTAACGGAGATAGGGAACATCCTTGTTGGACTCCCTTTCTTATTAGGGCTTCTTTCTTATGTTCTTCAATTGTTATTGTTGCTGTTTGGTTCCTGTACATGTTAGCAATTGTTCTTCTATCTCTGTATTTGAACCCTAATTTTTTTAAAATGCTGAACATTTTATTCCAGTCTACGTTATCGAAAGCCTTTTCTAGGTCTATAAACGCCAAGTATGTCGGTTTGTTTTTCTTTAATCTTCCTTCTACTATTAATCTGAGGCCTAAAATTGCTTCCCTTGTCCCTATACTTTTCCTGAAACCAAATTGGTCTTCTCCTAACACTTCTTCCACTCTCCTCTCAATTCTTCTGTATAAAATTCTAGTTAAGATTTTTGATGCATGACTAGTTAAACTAATTGTTCTGTATTCTTCACATTTATCTGCCCCTGCTTTCTTTTGTATCATAACTATAACACTTTTTTTGAAGTCTGATGGAAATTCCCCATTTTCATAAATATTACACACCAGTTTGTATAATCTATCAATCGCTTCCTCACCTGCACTGCGCAGTAATTCTACAGGTATTCCGTCTATTCCAGGAGCCTTTCTGCCATTTAACTATAAATCATGAAGTTCAATATTCTAGTGATGTCATACGATTGAAAATTCATTGAGAGTGTCAAATTACTCATTACGTGTTCTTCATCATCCGAAGCACAAAAATACAATTGAAAAATATTGAATCCAACCGGTTGATGTAGTAGTTA
Organism: Lycorma delicatula; assembly: GCF_047948215.1. Classification (NCBI taxonomy): domain Eukaryota; kingdom Metazoa; phylum Arthropoda; class Insecta; order Hemiptera; family Fulgoridae; genus Lycorma; species Lycorma delicatula. Next base: position 15,434,188 of record NC_134460.1, on the reverse strand, counting down.
GCCGGACTGGGTGGCTGATGTTGGATTTAATTTCCCGTAACAACCTAGCATTTTCGCTAAAAAGTTTTGGTTACGTAAAATAAATTAAAATTTAGAAAAGACTACTTTTATACTAGACAAAATTAATTAATTTACATTCTTCTTTATAATGTATATAATATTACCGGTTGAGACGACTAGCATCGACTTCTTTGGCCATTATGCCCAATGAGAATGGAAATTTGTAGCGTATGAAAAACGCCATGCCTGACCGGGATTCAAACTCAGAATGAAAGGCTACCGCTCCGCCACTGAGATCGACTATATATTCTGATTTATATTACCAGTTTAATTTATATTCAAGGTTTTAGATGAGATAAAAAAAATCAGACTTGTGATAATTTTATAATCGCAGCTTCCGTACAGAAATAGCAGTCGTACAGAGGTCCTCATCCGACAATATCAGCCTAAGCAGGCACCTGACCCGGATCCAAAGAACTGAAAAACAAGAAATCAAGGATATAGAAAAGGACCGGACGATGTGACAACGGACGATCTTCCCGAGGGAAAGATCACGAGAAGAAACAGAAATCCATCCGAACAATATTACTTACGGTCCTTCAAGTACAGTGTAGATGTCACCTATCAAAATCTTAAAGATATATTTACGCAGGATGAAATACACATCGACATATTTGACTCGCGCTATCGATCTTACAACAAAATCTTGATTTTAGAAAACCTGTTCGAAACGCGGAACAGGGAATCGTCCTGCTGAATTTGTACGTAAAACCCTTCCATTTAGAAAATAAATCCGTTACCTCAAAGCGAAATAAAAACAAATAATCAGATTACACGAAGGCGAAAGAACAAAAGTCAACAAATATTTTTTTTCAAATGATATTTTAGAAGTCTCAAAACATTAATTGCAACTTCTTAATTTAGGGTTAGACAGCTGCGTTCCTTTAGTGAGTAAAGCGGAAACTTAAACGATCAAGTCATGATGGTTTTTAAATGTCTTAACGACAGATCGGTGATCCTAGACCACGTCTAGGAGCTGGTAGCCTTAAAATACGACAGGCTTAGACGGGTCTAAATTTTATAATAATTTTTTATGAAGTAAAGTTCAGTGTATGTAATGTAAATTTTATATTAATCTTTTTTATCGAGTAATATAAATCAATACCTTAAAACAGTAAACTAAACTGTTTTAGGATCGTTTTTAACTGAAATATGCCGTCAATGAATGATAATGTATTAGTATTGGACTAAGTTTCATCAAGAGACCACCGACAGTGTACCTTGATTGATTCTATGGGATATAACAGATGAGAACACTACTACACCTGCTTCCATTACAACGAAGACGTAATGAAAAGTAATCTCTTAGAAACTCATACTCTAATTCTCTTCTCTTGAGGTTATTTTTTTAATATATAAAAGCTAAAACCCATAAAACAAACAATAACCGTGTTTTAACCAGTTATAAGTTACAATACAAGACAATAAGTATTATCGTATTTAAAAAAGTTATTTTTAAACCAGGTTTTAAAAAAAACCTGTGGAATATGATTCAACAAAAACAGACGTCTAACCGATCAATACCAGGCTATAACTTATCACAGAAATTTTCTGTATTTTCTTCGTTTTTCTACCAACAGAAAAATAACAGATTTCAACTTATTATTGCGTAAAAAATTATAAATGCCTACAAAGTTTTTAATAAATTTTACCAAAAAAATGTTTAAACATTTATGTAGGACTTAGTAATTAGGCAGAATAAAGGAGGTCCGTAACAATATTACTGAAATATGAAAGTTCTTGACAAAAACTTTTCGCGCACGTACACACGCATTTATTTATGCTTAGGAATATGCACGCGTATATACAAAGAATATATAGATATATATGAATGTTTGATAAAACACAAAGCATCTTTTAGTTGCTGACAATAAGTGAATTACTCTTCTGACACCGCCTGAATATTTGGTTAACTGGCATTTCTCCCACCACCACCCCATTCGGTCGCCCTAGAGCATAGACCAAATGTTCCGTGCCAAGAACGGCTACTGAGCCTCAGAACGGTTTAGCGACCCAAATCCTAAAAGCTCCTAGTGAGCTACCTAACGTGCGTGAGCGAATCAAGCAGGGCGCCATACAGCACCCGCTGAAGTGTCCCAATCGCTCACTTGTCAAACATAAAACTAAATCGGGGAGGCGCACCCCTTGTACAAATTAAAACTATACGTCAAAAATTTAAAGACAGCAATTTTGGCTGCCACGCCTCGGTCGCTGTATGCCAGCTAGTACCTGTCCACCATTTAACAGCGCTTGGAGCTGATTTGGCTGATGGCCAGCCCTATTACCAAGGTTGGTTTCCAGCAGCAAAGCTATTAGGAGTGCAAATGCAATTACATTTAAGAATCCCTTAAATTTACCGTTGACGGTTGAACATAGCAACCTCATCGGGGAACTCCCACACGGTCCGACAGTGCGGCTCTCGCCACACTGCCTCGCCGCTTGTGAGCGGCCAGGTTTCCCCCTGACCCCTAAGTTCCAGGGTGGCACGGTCTCTGGCCCCCCCAAGGGCCGGGCAGTCGTACATCATATGTACATTAGACTGGACCTCCCCGCAGACACACAACTCATCAGCCACCAGGCGAAACCGAAACAGATACTGGTTTAGATTCACATGGTTGGTGAGCACCTGGGCACCCGACGCCCTTAAAAAGGAACTCGAGGCATACTATCCCCCCAAATCCTGTATAAAATTATACAAGGATCTACCCTTAGTCGTGGTGTGCCATTCAAGCTGCCATGCCTCCATCGCGAGGCTTTGTAGCCTTTTCCGCAGACGGGAGATGGGCAACTGGACGAAATTTAGCTCCGGTGCATTGTGATCACCGTTCCGATCCGGTTCTGGCCCGGCTCGAAACCACCGCCTGAATATAGAGAAATTGCTTGTATTCAAATCAGGTGATTAAAGAAAATTAGGTAAAATACTTTTGTTTGTGCGTTTGTGTGTGTGTGTGTGTGTGCGCGCGCACACACACACAAACGCAATCAATCATAAGCGCGAGTGGCGTTTGTGTTGATATTCGACAAAAGTTCAATAATTTTTGTGATATGAATACTACATGATCATGGATCGTCACACATATCTTTTTGTATACTTCACCCCAAACTGAAAAATATATTCATACCGCAAATACGTGTACTCTGAATTTGGATTCGATAATAAATAAATCATTAAAAATCCCTAACTCCCAGTTCTTCTCAATCGAAAAGTAAATTAGAGAAATCGTTTACGTTCACAAAATGTCTTATTTATAAAAGTAGCGTTAAAATATGTAATCGTGAGGAAAAGAGGATGTACTAACTGAGAAACAGAGTTTGAGGCAAACAACCTCTGACTATTAGGAAAGTTCAAGGCCACTTCTAGGTAACAGGCGACCTAAATCGCTCGGGATATCAGAACATTTTCACAACAGTCGGATCAGTTCTTCTGATCAACGATTTTGCGTTGATCGTATTTGTTTATTTGTTTTAACATGATTTTATATATTTTAACAAAACATTTATTTTCCTAGCTTTTAATTTGATATATATTTCTGAAATTACTCTTTTTAAGATTTATATTAAATTATGAAACTCATATTTAATAGAATTTATATATAATCGGAAACCTTTTTATCACTCATTAATAATTGTACATGTCATACTTTCTGGAGAACAGCAACTTTTGAACGATTATAATACGTAATGACTGTTAACAATATTAAACTTTTCCAAGGATAAATAAAACTTTCAGTTTGCTCATATTTCACCGCGAATTCAGAACCGATTAAATTTTTTTATATCTAGTACGATTTTATTTTAATAAATGCGAAAATGGATTATAATATTTTTTATAGATACCGTATTACAAGAGATGAGTTAATTAATTAACTGTTTGATTTCTATTTATCGTTTTTAAACATAAAAACAATTTCGTTTAACTAAGTCGTTTGTGTAAGACAGACGTGTTTTGTTTTTGACCCACCGGGTTGGTCTAGTGGTTAACGCGTCTTCCCAAATCAGCTGATTTGGAAGTCGAGAGTTACAGCGTTCAAGTCCTAGTAAAGCCAGTTATTTTTACACGGACTTAAATACTAGATCGTGGATACCGGTGTTCTTTAGTGGTTGGGTTTCAATTAACCACACATTTCAGGAACGGTCGAATTGAGAATGTACAAGACTTACACTTCATTTACACTCATACATATCATCCTCTGAAGAATTATCTAAACGGTATTTACCGGAGGCTAAACAGGAAAAAGAAAGAAAGAAGACGTGTTTTGTGCCTTTTCAAGATCAATGAGAAACAATATTGTCGATTTGATATATCGATTCGATTAATTGGTTTCATAAACCAGCTTTACCAACTCCTCTTCAATTTCATTTCTTTTCGTTGTTAACTTTTAAGTTACTAACCACTGGTTCTGTAGCTTCTTAATTTTCATTCCAAATTTACCTTATTTACTTATTGTTCAATTTTCGTTCTGAACAGATTGTAAAGTTACTTAACGTTACAATAATAATAATAATAAAAGTATGTTTTTTTGACATTTAAGAAAATTGACTTTTTTTTTATTTTAACTTTTTGTTTTTACTCCTCAGATGTATCAATTAGTTATGAATAGTTTTTATGACGAGTTTGTAGATGGCAAAATGAAATTTTTTCCGTTTTTCGTTTGATGAATAACAAAAAACTTATTAAAAAACAACGATTTATATTAACTGCTAGGTAAAAAAAATACACGGGCACAAACACAGAGCAGTGAATTTCTATCGATTAGAGCAGATATCATCATTGCCAACACTAACAAAATGTTTTATAACTAAATGCAATGAAAGATACTCAGTCTTTCATTGCATTGAAGATATTCAGTGCATATTCTAAATGCACTGAATATCTTTCATTGCATTTCTTCCACTTTCTCGATTTCTAATCGATCATCTCGATTCCCCCCCCCCCCCACGAGGGGAGAAGAACGCACCTCGTAGCGTGTCCGGTCGCTACACCACCCCCTCCGTTCCTAGCCAGCAGTGGCTTTAACGGAGGACTTCTTCTCGCCCTCAAACTGATGCACACCACAGCTTACAGTTTAGGCCCCGCAGAGATGTCACCGATGCAGATGCCCCAAGGGACATCTACATCGGTAAAGTTCACCCCGAGATAGATTTACAAGTTTATGCCTTCAGAATGAAGACAACGGACACCTGCAGCTACCACGTCGCCCTCAAGAACTAAGCTAAGAAACCTAACCGCGGAAAGAAGACCCCGCGCCTAGATCCTATTATAAAGAGCCACTTTCTGAATGTCTCAGATCCGCACTAACAACCTCATCAATAAACTTCCCACTAAAGTTTATACATCGAAATTTAGACCTAGTTCCCTTAAGAACCCCGCTTATACTCTAATAAATTCAAATCTGACTCCGTTCCGGTCTGCCCGGGAGAGGAGAATAAACTCCTACTCCCGTACAGCGCCATCGCGGAGTCCCGCGTGACATTCACCATGTTTCGCAATTGCCGCCGAGACTCCCCTACGTACCACCTGAGCAGTTTCTAATCGATCAGTGAAACAAATATTATCAGTCTTTTAGACAAATAACATCGATTTAAATCAAAACGGTAGAATTTTTTTTAAATCTGAGTGACAAGCGAACACAATGAATACACAAATAATGTAGTAAATTAAAATTATCTCATACAAAGAAAATATCAGACGAAAATTCCCGTTTACCAAAATATAATTAGCAACATTAGCTAAATTAATTCACCGAACTATGAACTAAAAAAAAAAAAAGGTTAGATATAATCAGTCACGGTTGGTAAACGGATAATATAATACAACATCAAGACATCTTCTGATAGGTTAAATTTCGATCAGGAACGGCACCCGGCTCTCTTATCTGTTTAGCCTCCGGAACCACCGTAAGGTATTACTTTATGTATGAGTGTAAATAAATTGTAGTTTTGTACAGTATCAGGTCGACTGTTCTTGAGATGTGCGGTTAATTGAAACCCGACCACCAAAGAACCGGTATCTACGATCTAGCATTCAAATCGCTATAAAAGTAACTGCCTTTACTAGGATTTGAACTTCGAAATAAGCCGATTTGCGATGACGTGTTAACCACTAGACCAACCCGGTGGGCTACGGCATCCGGCTGTGAAAATCATTCTAAATCTCTTCCTAAAACGAGGAGTACGCGGAAAAATATAGACCGAATCATTAGGAATAAGATTTAACCTACGCTGAAAAGTTAATCGTTTTAAAAATCATTAAACGAGTAAAGTAGGCTACATTTTAAAGTAATTTTAATAATATTTTTCGTTGAAAATAAAGGTAAAAAAACTTAAAAAAAGATAAAAGTATTTTCTCAAAACGGATACGATCTAATTTTATAAATATACAATAAAGCTATAGAAGAAAGTATTCAAATGTAAAATTTCGCACCCAGCTGAAGCGTTAGAGACTACTTTGGTATAAAATGAGCAAAGTCATTTCAGTAAATGACGGTCGGTCTCGGAGAGAAGATGTCATTTAACTATTCAGAACCATTAAAACAAGAGTATTGTCTGTAGTTAAACGCGAAACAAAAGGTTCTAAAATTATTAATTACGCTTGTCTGTCATCTATCCCTCATGTTTACTATTTTTTTATTAGTTTATACTGTTTTATTATATTTTCCTTTAACAACCGCGTTTATTTTTATTCAAAAATATTAAATACAGTTTATTGTCTTTCAGCAGGGTATAATAAATGAAATACGAGTACTCTTCGTATTTTTCAGTATTATTATAAAGAGTTCTATCTGCTACATTATTATTTTACAGTTTATTAACCGTAGACCGCGTTTTAATTTATTCTTTAATTTTATGTTTTAATGTAATATTATTTTCACTTGGATTTACCTAAGAAAAAACTTTTATCCGGCCATCGTAACTGCGCTATGGTATCTGTGAGGTAAGGTAAATCCTAGAGCTTTTAATAATTCGTAACCTTTTGTGCAATTACGGCCGAACGTATTTTCCGATTTGTATGAAATTTTCCAGTCAGTTTCCTTATTATCGAATGTACGTAACGTTTTCCATAATTTTTTTATAATACAATTGTAACCGGGTATCTTTGAGAAGAGTTGTGGAAGTTTTCGTCACCAACTCCTGTAGTTATTCAGACAGAACACGATCTCTCTATTTAAGATACGACTTCGGGTACTAAATACTCTTCCTCCGGTAGGATAGGCGATGATAAATCGGCAACGGTTAGGCATAAAATATTTTCACGCGGATGCGATCGAGGCGAACCAACTTCGAAGTATTATCCGTAGCCGGATTAATTTTATGTAACTTGTCTGCTTCTACGTACCGATACGCCACCGTATTACTCGTAGCGGCAAATATGTGGCAGTACAAGTAATAATAAATAATGTAATAATAATAGAATTTTCCAGTCCTGTAATAATAATTTATTTTCGGTAAATTAAATTAATTTTATACGAACTAAATAAGTTAAATTATGAAATAATAGAGATTACTGCAAGATTAATGTTAGTAATAATTTCTGTAAAGTATATAAAGTTTTATAAGCCGAAAACATAAAAAAAACAAAACTTATTACAATTTTTTTTGTTTACTCTTAACCATACGATTAACAATTTAAACGAGTGTATTATAATAGGGACAAGGGAAGCAATTTTAGGCCTCAGATTAATAGTAGAAGGAAGATTAAAGAAAAACAAACTGACATACTTGGCGTTTATAGACCTAGAAAAGGCTTTCGATAACGTAGACTGGAATAAAATGTTCAGCATTTTAAAAAAATTAGGGTTCAAATACAGAGATAGAAGAACAATTGCTAACATGTACAGGAACCAAACAGCAACAATAACAATTGAAGAACATAAGAAAGAAGCCCTAATAAGAAAGGGAGTCCGACAAGGATGTTCCCTATCTCCGTTACTTTTTAATCTTTACATGGAACTAGCAGTTAATGATGTTAAAGAAACAATTTAGATTCGGAGTAACAGTACAAGGTGAAAAGATAAAGATGCTACGATTTGCTGATGATATAGTAATTCTAGCCGAGAGTAAAAAGGATTTAGAAGAAACGATGAACGGCATAGATGAAGTCCTACGCAAGAACTATCGCATGAAAATAAACAAGAACAAAACAAAAGTAATGAAATGTAGTAGAAATAACAAAGATGGATCGCTGAATGTGAAAAAATAGAAGGAGAAAAGATTATGGAGGTAGAAGAATTTTGTTATTTGGGAAGTAGAATTACTAAAGATGGACGAAGCAGGAGCGATATAAAATGCCGAATAGCAGAAGCTAAACGAGCCTTCAGTAAGAAATATAATTTGTTTACATCAAAAATTAATTTAAATGTCAGGAAAAGATTTTTGAAAGTGTATGTTTGGAGTGTCGCTTTATATGGAAGTGAAACTTGGACGATCGGAGTATCTGAGAAGAAAAGATTAGAAGCTTTTGAAATGCGGTGCTATAGGAGAATGTTAAAAATCAGATGGGTGGATAAAGTGACAAATGAAGAGGTATTGCGGCAAATAGATGAAGAAAGAAGCCTTTGGAAAAATATAGTTAAAAGAAGAGACAGACTTAATAGGCCACATACTAAGGCATCCTGGAATAGTCGCTTTAATATTGGAAGGACAGGTAGAAGGGAAAAATTGTGTAGGCAGGCCACGTTTGGAGTATGTAAAACAAATTGTTGGGGATGTAGGATGTAGAGGGTATACTGAAATGAAACGACTAGCACTAGAAAGGGAATCTTGGAGAGCTGCATCAAACCAGTCAAATGACTGAAGACAAAAAAAAATTATAATACCCTTAATTTAACCCACGTTTTTGCTGTATTGTTGTCTTTCTTTTACTTTTTAATAACAGCTTTAGTAGAATTCATAACCGCAATTATTTTTCACAATTTATAATTTCCCCTCACGCTACGAAGTTACACAAATTGTATTAGATTTCTGGATCGCTATACGTTGAAAATTTTTGTAAACCTACGAATAGGATTAACTGTTCACATAAATTCGTGAAATATCTCCATAAATATATTAATTAAATCGTAAAGAAAAAAGAACATAAAAGATATACCTGTTTTCACTTTCTTCACTAAACGAATTAAAAATAATAAATATTTACGTTATTATTAAAAACCCCGGGCATAATTTAGCCTACATTATTTTTGCGATAAACTTCAACGATTTCAGCAGTATTTCAACCGATTTAAATAAGTAATATGTCATTTTGTTCACGATAAAAGGTTTAACGTTTAACTTTAATAAACTATAATTTCAGAAAAATAATATTTACGGAGATAGTGATAATAAAATAATTTTAAATGGCCGCCAGTTTGGAATTTTCAACGGTAAAATGTTTAAACTTTTTTAGTTTGAAGATTTTATCGGATAGATGTACACCGAATTTAATTTAAACATTTAAATCCTTTCTTAGCACGTAAATATTTTTATAGAAAAAACACAAAATAAGGTACAGAGAAAAATAAATGTATTTTGGATATCTATATTATTCGCATTGCAGTACTGTTTGTGTTGAATTTATCTTTATTTTCAAATATATATTTAAACAACGCTACATTATAAAAATGTACTAAACTAATTCCTGAATCAAGTTTTTTTCTTTTAATTTTATATTAATAAAATTCTTCTATGCTGTTAATAATATTACCTTTTAACATTTTCATGTTAATTTTTAACGTGAAAATCTACACACGTATTACGTTTTTTACTAATTTGATATTTAAAAAAAGATGATGAAATACTTTTTCTGTTGATTTTTTGCGTGTTATAACGTTGACGATACATTTATTTGTAATTAGCTATTAGTTCTTTATAACACGCAATTACTCGTATAATCATTTAATCATTCCCCAGGTATTTTAACGTCTTTATATATCGCAAAGAATTTAGGGTCGACCCGGCTTCCAGATACCTGTTTGGAATCCCAGACCGTCGTCAAGAAAATCTTTTTACGGAGGGTTGTATTTTGAATTTTGAATGCGGTAATCCGTAGCATTCGTATTTCATATTCTGTTCGGAATACCGGCACGGAACATTTTTTCGTCTGGGTTTTAACGACGCACCCGAATTTCGTCTCCCGTCACTATACTGAAAAGGAAGTCATCTTCCTCGTCGTGATAGCGTTTCAGAAAATGTTCGTAAAATTCCTTTTGTTGTTTGAGATTTTCTGTGCGAGCACCTGCCCGAATATGTTTCACAATAACTCAGTCGTACTTTTGTTACTATAAACGGTTTTTAGACGACGATTGAATGTCACTGTCGTTCGCTTTTCAATCGCTGGCCGTAGTTTTATAAGCTTAACGTAGCAGGTGTATTCAAATTTATAACAACGATGACTAATAGAAACCGAGAGGGTATGGGTCAACAAGTTTCGAAATGTTAGTAATAGCGCGGAATGAAACTTCCAAGGTGGCAGCACCTACTGATTAGAGCGATGTTTTGTTCTTCCGTTATGTTCCAGTGTGCATTACATTTCAGCCGCCCCTCGTATAATTTATTTATTATTACACTGATTTTTATTATTAAAAAAAAGTAGGATGTATTCTGTTTTTCTGTAATTTTTAAATTGGCAGTTTTATTAGTTTTTAATGTTGTTAAATACTCTCTCTCTCTCTCTTTGTGTGTGTGTGGGGGGGGGAGTAAAATCCTTAAAAGTATATATATATATATATATTCTATTAAAGGATAAAAAGAAAGAAAACACTTCATTAATAAAATCACAAGTTTTGATAATGGAACTTTGTTTAGTTATTTAATTATATACGTACTAGAAAATAAAATAAGTGGTTCAGCAAATAACCTTAATCTCAGTTAATATTCATATAGAATAAAAGTTTTTATAAAATGTTAAAAGTTTATAAAACTTTCTAATGAATTTCCTGTAATTAAATTTAAATTAAAATCGCTGAAAATTCATTAGCCAAGTATAATATTTACTTATTCTTCCGATAGATATATAATAGTATTATAACTTAAGAGAGGTCGACTTTAATGAGAGTTTCTTTATTAATTTTTGAAAAACCTGTCCGTTCTTAATAATACATAAATCTGTATCAATCAATACGAGACAACTAAATTTAATCTGCTGGCAAATTTGAAAAAAGGCTTCTTTTCTGGTGTGTAAACGTGATAGAAAGCAAAACACCAATCTGTTAGTATATCGCTGTTTTACTGTCAATATACAGTGGGATAGAAAAGGCTGGAAACAACTTACTACTATAACTGATAGCAGCTAAATGACAGAAAGAAATGTTGATACCGCATCACGGTTGAAAAAACGCAATTTTTCCAACGATTTAAATATTTGCCTGCTATTTTCAATCCAAGTAAAAAATTTATATAGCAATATGGTTAAACGTTACGTAAAATATTCAAATAAACTTTGGCAAGTAAATCAACGATGGTTAAGCCCGTTTTTCAATAATTAATCCGTTTATCGAGATAAAAACGAAAACTATATATATATATATATATACACTCGCACACACACACACACACACACACACACACACACATACACGAGGGCCACCTTTTAAGTTTTTACAAAAACAATGAAAGAAAAAAAAATTTTGGTACAAATCGTTTTATTGTTTCTCAAAATATTCGCATTTAAGATTTATACACTTTTACATGCGTTCAGTTCTCGAAACACTTTTTCCAGTCTGAAGTTGTTACCTCAAATACGTGGTTTTGAAAGATTCAACAGATTCTTAAGGTGATTTGGTTTGTTTGACATTTCTCCCGCCACCACCACATTCGGTCGCCCTAAAGCATAAGATCAAATGTCATTGCCACAAACGGCAATGTCTGTGTCAACTATTAAAACATATATGACTATCAATAATTAAATATATCTCGTCAAAGACAGCAATTCGCTACCACGCCTAGGCCGCTGAATGCCAGCAAGTACCTTTCCACCATTAAAGCGCTTGAAGTCTTAATCTGGCTGGTAGTCAGCCATATCTCTCGGTTAGATTCCCACAGTAGTGAGCTAGGAGTCTTTTCCCTTAGGTAAACTATCGATGTCGGTTGAACAAAGCGACCGAATCAAGGAACTCCCACACGGTCCGACAATGCGGCTCTCGCCAAATTGGCTCGCCGATTGTGAGTGGCCAATTTTCCCTTTGATCTCTAAGTTCCACGGTGGTCTGACTTCTGGCCCACCCAAGAGCTGGGCAGTCGAACATCACGTGTTCGTTCGACTGGACCTCCCCGCACACGCACAGTTCATCAGCTATCAGGCGGTACCGAAACAAATATTAGTTTAAATTTACATGGTTGGAGAGCACTCGGGCTCCTGTTGCTCTTAAAAACGAAGGAGAGCCATACTATCCCCCAAATCCTGTATAAACCTATACAGGGATCTTCCCTTAGTCGTGGCGTGTCATTCTTGCTGCCATGCTTCCATCGCGAGGCTGTAAAACCTCCTCCGCAGGTGGGAGATGGGCGCAACAGTTCGAAATTTAGAACCTCTGCAGTGAGATCATCGTTCTGCTCCAGTACAGGCCCGGCTCGAAACCGCATCCCAAATACCACGGCCACCCTGCCTCTTCGTAATTTTCACATGGACGCCCGAACTTTCATCACTAAATCGATTGGGAGAGCCTTTCCCAATACAGTGGTAGCCTCGTAGGAGGTTGTTTTAAAAACACCAGTGCATCCAATTAAGGCTGTGCGCTGGACAGTCCTTAAATTTTGAAAAAGTGCTTGATTTCTTTCCAACCTTTGCGCCCAAACGGACGCCGCGTAAGAGGTCATACTTTCGAAGACACCTCGGTACACCATGTACAAACGGCCCGATAACCCGTAATCCTTTCGAGCTTCTTTAGGTTATAAGATCGCTGTCATTGCATTTTCTGTTTGACATTCGGGAACAAAAATAAGGCATTAAGCGATAAATAAGATGAATACGAGCAATGGCACATAAATTCAATGTTTTTTTTCCGTCAAATAATCAATTTTTGACGTGTTGTGCGAGAGCTGGTACTGTCATAATGAAGAGTGATGCGAAGTTTTCGGTTATTTTTCCTGATTTCATTGATTGACTTCTGGCAAACAAACTATTGTATACCGTTCAGCATTACCTGTTCTTCGATCGTCTAAAGCAGTGGTTGCTACATGCCCAGTATAACCGAAGACCCAAACAGTTCTGTCGTTCAGTTTCGGACTCGTACAATATATCCAAGTTTCCTCTCCTGATACGATGTTGTAAAAGGATTTTGCATTTTCTCGGTCAACTTTTTTGAACATTTTCTTACACCGATTGCGACGAGACTGTTTTTGAATTTCGTTCAAACTATATGGAATCCATCGGGAACAGATTTTTTCACAGCTAAATGTTCATGCAAAATCGAATGTACTGTAATCTTCGATTTCCCTACAAACGCCTATATCTCATGGTACATCATATGCCTATTCTCTTCGATCATGTTAAGCATAGCATCGATGTTTTTTGGAACAACCACCAATTTTGCTCAATCTTCACGAAATTCATCGCTGACGTAAGCACGACCAGAATCAATTCTGCAAATCAATCGTAAATAGTCTTTTCTGATCCTGATTTATTACCAAACGTTGAGGCATTGTTGTTGAGTTAAGCGCTTACTAAATCGTAAAAAATCATTCAAACAAAACCTTCACGTGAAATTTCCACTTTTCCCCGAAACTATTTTTTTTTTAAGGTTCACCATAAACAAAATACTCGCCGATTTCTGTGCTGTCACTCATGTAACAATAAAAAAGTCAAATTTTACACCAATAGTAATGTCAAATCTGAAAAGCGTTTTTAAAACCTTAAAATACGACCTCCATATATAGGTGTCTCTTTTTAATCGTCCCAGGCAATTTTCTCGTAAAATTGGCACAAAAACAAAAATGACCTAAACAAAAGTTACTCAGATTTGAGTGGATACCGGTGGCCGTTGATTTGACCTTGATCTTATTTTAAGATTAACACAATTTTGTCAAACGGAATGACCTATTTTTGACCACACCAATAAAAAGAGCAGAAAATTTTACATCGAAATTTGTAGTCACATATACCACCTTGGATCTTTTATAAACGTCATACGGCTAACCATCAAAGATAGTGTTATACGAGTTACACGTTTCTGAAGGTCGTACAATATTTCTGGAATATTTATATTCCAGGCTATTTATCTTGCAAACTATGAGAAAGAGCATAAAAATGATACTATCGTATAACACTATCTCTGATGGTTAGCCCTATGACCTTCAAAAAAAGTCCTAAGTCGTATGTGTGACTACAGATTCAGATGTAAAATTTTCTGCTCTTTTTATTAGAGAGAACAAAAACAGGTCATTTAATTTGACAAAATCGTGTTAACCTTTAAATAAGGTCAAGGTCAAATCAATGATCACCATGAGATGCCCCCTCCAATCTGAGTAACTTTTGTTTAGGTCCTTTTTTTGTTTTGTGCGTTGTTTATGAGAAAATCGCCTAGGCGATTAAAATGAAACACCAACATGTTAATAAATTTATTGTTTACAACTCAGGAACAGTTTAATCTACATTCATGAAATTTACTACGGTAATTTATTTTCGAAGGTCATTTAATAATAAAACAAACAAATGACGGTAGAAAAATGATTAATTATTCAATGACGATGAAACTTACACTACTTTTCGACATTATTCTCGGCCACATGTCTGAACCACTCTTGTATCGCATTCTTGATCCGCTCTTGTTGCCGAAGTTGGTGCCACGTTAAAAGTCTTCGAGAGGATCAGACAAAGAAGAATCTAATGGCGCAAGATCGTAACTGTTAGGTGAATGTGACATACCTCCCGAATTTTTTTATTTTAAAGTATCTTTTCATGTTTTTTTAGTGGTATAAGGGCGGAGATTATCATGCAGAATAATTATGACTTTTGAAGAAAACCAGGAATTTATTTATTGCGCGTTTCAGTTTATTTTGAAGCACGTCACAATAGTACTAGCTCTTGATTATACGTTGTTCTTCCCAATAATTGCAAAAAATTGGGTCTTCGTTATTCCAAGATACCGTTAGCATTATTTTACAGGTTGTGTAGGTTTTAATTTTTCCTGTATTTACTCTACATTCTGATATTTTTGATCCGGCTCAATATGATGAAAAAAAGACATTAGATACCACTAAAACCGTGTTTTTAGTTCCTAATTGTTTCTAATTCAGTTATCAAGGATAATAGAATGGATAGTGCCGATACTAGCACTATAAATTTCAGCGATTCCCCAAATTACGATTGCAATCTCTCCCAGTCTTTTTCACGATGAAAATCGATGATACCTGCTTTTTCTGCTCGATTTAAAGGAATCAACTCGCATATAAAGATTTGCACGGTCGGTACACATTTTACTATAGCGTTTTACAATCCGCGAGTGAATTTCGCCTGGTTTTACACCTTCTGAAAATAAAAATCTAATATCAGCAGCTGTTTTTCCACAACACATGATTCAATCTGAGCCGACATTTGAAATAAACAAAAGAGGTTATGAAAATTCTTTTCGAACGGCTGATTTTTTTTTATGTAAGGACTGCCGACGTGAACGTCAGATAGTTTCAACTTATTCTATTACCGGCCTCCGCGGCACGATGGTAGCTTCTCGACCTTTTGTCCGAAGGTCTCCGGTTCGAATCCCGGTACAAAAATTTCATGTCATTCTCTGAAGCGATATCAAACTGTGTTTCCGGAGGCTAAAAAAAAACAAAAAACCATTGTATTGAATATTTTTTTCCGCTATTGTCATTTGTCTCTTTTGAATGACCTTCGTATTGAAGGGACTGCTGCAGTAAAATTTGAAAAAAATTAGATGTAGGGGGTTGTGAGATACGAGTTTATGTTTCATTAATTTTTTCTCAATTTCTTCTTTCCATGTCATTTTAAACAAATAACACTAACTTTATTTTATTTTATTTATATAAAAATGTTACGTTTATATTTCGTGGTAAACATAAGATTTTATATTTAGTTATATAACACTACTATCAGAGAATATAACTATCTAAATTTTTTTATGGGAATAAAACTACATAAACACAATACAAAACAAAATGAAGACTAAATAAATTCGATAAATAAAAACACGACCTACGAAAAATGCTTTTAAAATTCACAATAAAAATTAAATAAAAATGAATATAATTTTTAAAAATAACATTTTCAAGTGATAGTATAGTGAGAATTTAAGTAAAAGGTAGGGGAAACGAAACTGTAATGAAATATTAGTCAGATTCCAGTAAATCAATTAATATAAAGAAGCGAAATGAAGAGCTAAAGAAAAAGAGAGATACTGAGACAGAGAGAGAGGGAGAAAAGTGGAAGTCTTTGGTAAAGGAGAGTAGAAAATTGCATTTATTTATGAGATGTCATAATATAGAATATTGTGTTGTACTTTACGTTTTAAAAAAGGGGAAATTATAATCTACTTTTTAAAAAATAAAGTCGGATAAGCGAACAATTAATGCGCATTATTTAAATATTTTTAAGAATATTAATAAAAAAAATTATGGACCTAAACTAAATCTATTTGAAACGTAATTATTAGTTTAATAAATTTTTAAGATGCTTAATGTGTTAGTTGCAAATCGGATTTTATGCACGCACGCAAAAAATTCTTAAAGTACGATCAAATAATTACCAAAAAACAGATTTTTCTAACTCTGCTCAACAAGTTTGGGCATTTTTCATTCAATCAATGGTATTTCAGTTATAGAATGGTTTTCAACGAAAGAAAATTCCTGTCCGCACGATTATTT
This sequence comes from Lycorma delicatula, assembly GCF_047948215.1. Classification (NCBI taxonomy): domain Eukaryota; kingdom Metazoa; phylum Arthropoda; class Insecta; order Hemiptera; family Fulgoridae; genus Lycorma; species Lycorma delicatula. Next base: position 15,417,334 of record NC_134460.1, on the reverse strand, counting down.
TTTAAAATTTAATATCATATACGATATCAAACTAGATCGATTTGACGATGAAATTATGAAATGTAAATAATAATCAAAATAAATTATTAACGACCGACGGTGATAGTGTGGTTTTAAAAAAAAAAACTTTTTAAATTATTATTACATTAACATATGCGACAAGAAAAAAGAAAACAGAATCAGATTTTTTCATGCTGAAATCGGTATTTACTTTCACTACAAAGATAACAATTGGTAGAATAATGAAAAATATTTAAAAAAGTCTTTCCAAATGATTTTTATACTCTGGAAATTCCAAGTAAAACGTAGTCGCCAGACCAATCTACACGGATAGAAAATAAAAAATCTGGTATTTTTTCATCGGTTTTTAGAAAATATAAAAATTTATCTTCCACATAAATATTTTTAAAAGCAAAAGGACCAGCAGTAATAAAAACACAATGGATTACTTTTTATAAAATTATCATTTTATTCTCGCAGTTATATCTACCCGTTAACATAGTACTTACATTACGAAAAAAATGAACGATGACGTGAAACCAATTCGTTAAAAAATACAGTACATTTCATAATTATGTGTTATCAAATGATGGATCAACAGCTGGTAATATGTGTACTTGTGAAATAGTCGTATATTTTAATAATTGGATTTTTTGTAACCGCAATCAGAGAATTTAATGTTTTTAATGTTTAAATAGCTATAGAAAAATAAATTTTTATAGCTGTTATAAAAGAATGTATATCCAATGATAAGCCAAAATCTAATAAAGATAAAACTAAAAATAATGATTTCAAGAAAGAGGAAAAATATTTTCTTTTCTTTTTGAAATATCGAAGGAAAGATTTTAGCAATCAAAGTAAAAAGAAGAAATTTATATACGAGAGTGTGGAACAGTTTAAGGGATGAAAGGAATAAGAATTTTTACAACCGAAGCAATAAAGTCGATGTCGACGAAGCGGGCAGTGACATATGTTATGAATAACTGATACGACTTCAGATGACACAAATACATCCCTAAAAACGGTATCCCTGCCTTTGATATTTTGAATTTATCTGTGACATTTGGCATACGTTTTTTCCTTTTTGAAATTTTGTTGAAAAAATAAGAAACAAATTTTGCAAACAGTGAGAAATACTATTAAATTCTTTAATGATTACATTAAAGCACAATTTTTTTTTTATATTCATAAAGATGTAAAATAAATAATACGATATTTATTTTATAAAAGAAAGCGTACTAGGAAAGTTCTGCAACAGAACGGAACGGATCATCACAGGCAGTTTCAAATTAGCACGTGTTAAAAAAGATCCCAACTGCTATATAGCCGGTCTAGTCATTATCGCAGTGTCATTTGCTTTTTATATGTGTTAGTGAAAAGAGGTAGAGATGGCGGAGTCGAAAATCGAATGCAGTGCAATTCTGCACGTAGATTAGAGGTTTTAATGAACGTTTAGAGGAAATAATTTCTGCGCTTCAAAAGATTGCTCTCATCGTACGACAATATTCAAACGGTACTGAGAGTTTAAAAGAGGAAAGTTTAGCCTTGAGGACGCTTCAAAATCAGGTTGATTTCGTCTGTGACGGAGGGAAACATTTCTGCAGTACGAAAACTGTTTGAGTCAGACAGGCTTGTGACCTACCACCAAATAGAGATATCCGTGGGCATTAATGCACAAACAGTTCACGCTATTCCGCGAGATTACCTTCAAGTTAGAAAGTTTAACTTGACCGACGATCAGACGGCATGAAACTTGACTATACTATTATGACTTGCCCACCAAGGCTCAGAACAAAGCGAGTGTTTGAAGATGAGGAGATCCTCATGACCGTTTGAAAATCCAAATCGGTGAAGAAGAGAAAGGTGGCCGAATGTTTTAGTGCGAAAGGAATTTTAGAGCGAGTTATATCGGAAACTCAGAAGAACGTTACAGGGAAATGGTATACCAAGGAGCGCCTGCCTTAAGTTGAAGAAGTTCTCAAGAAGCTGCGCTCAAACTTAACGATGGACACATGGTCTCTTCATCACGATAACGCTCCCGTGCACCGCTCCAAAGTTTATTCTGAGTATCTGGCCAGCACCGGAATAAAAGTTTTGCAGCACCCTCCCTATAGTCCTGACCTCGCTCAATGTGACTTCAGGCATTCCCCCAGGTGAAGTACGGACTGAAAGATAGGCATTTTACGAACAATCATAATCTCCTAAGGGCTTTTGGGACGATGAGTGTGCCCAGATCTCCGAAGAAAGGGAGGGTCTCTTTCAAGACTGGTTTCGACGGATGTGTGATGGAAATTATTTTGAAAAATTATAAAAAATAAAATCGTATTGCAAAACTCCCCTAGTGTCTTTTGTATATATCAAATACAACTGCAGCACCGTCAATGAAAAACGAATCTAGAGATTTTTGTTACAAAATTTGAAAACATGGATTACAAAGTGTAGTCATTACCAATCTTATAGCTATAAGTTCTAACAAGTAAGATCTTACATCGAAATATACGCAAGTGATAATCGAAAACGTTTAGAAAGCACAGCAGGTTTGCGCAGGATGGGAATGAATTGTGCATTCAATGGACGACTGGTTTCTTGTTCTCTACGATGCCCGATTGCTGTATACTATCCTATTCACTGTACTATTAGTAGTAGAAGTATTACTTCAGGTATCTGGGTCAGAAAGAGTGCGCATCTATGTGTTTACATCTTTCAAATTTAGATGAGTAATACTCTTACCTTAAATTGTGATGCAATAATGTTTGGCACAATTCCGATTGACTAGACGGCTGCTTGTTTTGGTAGGTCACATTTCTTTTACGCGTATGTGGAACGAGACAAATAGTTTACAAGGCTCTGTAAGCGAAAATGGACATTATATTACGTTTTGTGATAATTATGTTACTTTTAGTCGATATATTACGTTTAACGAGGAAGTCTAGAACGAGGAACAAATTGAAACTTGTAAGGAAGTCTATAAGCAGATTTACTTAGCCGAGCTACAACCAAAGGAACCGGAATCACGCGCGTTCTCCCACACAGTGGGAACGGAGGCGATGGAGTTCAACGAAACCTCCAATAAGAGAAGGGAGCCGGAACCGGAGTTCTTGTGTGAACAGGAGGTATCTGCAGCGGAGAGATGTTCGCCACCGCCAACAAGCTACCCGATCAAGAAGCGTAGGGGCGCGAAGAAGGTTACAGAGAAAGCGAAAGAGAGCTCCGATCGTGCACAGGCCATAGAATTCGCAAACCGCGCAGCCAGAAATGAGTTGACTTTCGCCATTAAGGAGTCCAAACGTTCGACGTGGAAGAACTTACTAGAAGAACTGAATAATAACCCGTGAGAGACGGCCTACCAGATCTTCATGAAGACGTTTTGTAGCTCCCTGCCCAGTCCTTCCAGGAAGCAGGCAAAATATGCGGTCCTGGCTCTATTCCCCTGCGAGAAAGAGGAGCATGTTGGTTTGGTCAGTGACGAAGAACGGAGGTTTAGTATGGGTGAACTACAATGGGCTATAGGACAAATAAGTACTTACTAGATGGTGTGACAGGGCTGCTACTGAAAACAGTCGCCAGAGAACACTCATGGGCAGTCTTAAAGCCCTGAGTGCAGGCAGCTTTCCGCGAAACTGGAAGCGACAGCTGAATTGGACGGCACAGGTGGTCTTTCGCCGGATCAATACGGATTCGTCCGTGGGAGGTCAACGGTTGATGCAATAAGGCGAGTAACAACTTGGATTAGATCATGCGCTGCCGGCATCTTAAGGACGAGGAAGATTCCACTACTGGTCTACCGGATGTTCGCAATGCGTTTAATAGTGGGCCTTGAGGACGATCTTCGGTGAAACGAAGAGAAGGAACATCAGCACCTATCTGGGAGTGGCTATCACTGACGTCCTATATCGCTGTCTTTTAATCTTTACGGAGGAGGGGGACGTCCGCTTTCGGATGCACGGAGGTGTATATGTAGTAGCGTATGCAGACGACCTAGCGCTGCTGGTGGGCGGGCGCACTGAGTGGGAGGTCATGGAGCTGGCGTCCTCTGCGGTGGGCCAGGTCGATGGATGGCTCAGATCACGGGAAATGGAGTTGGCGGCCCGAAAGATGGCGGTTGTTGTGGGTCGGCGCCGAACTCGTGAAATTGAAATCACGGTAGGCAGATTCAGGATAATTTAGTCATCGTAAGTGGAAGCACTTGGGGTTGCGGTTGGATAAGTCTGGCCGGTACGGCAAACATATAGCTGAGATCGCTGCAAAAGCACATAAGGCTATATCAACCTTGATCAAACTGATGGGTACCAAAAAGGTACCGGGCCAGAAAGGGAGGGCAGACTGCTGCCACGACATCCTGAGGTGACCGAGTCCTGCTTGATTGCCGGACTAGGCATTGCCTTAGGGGTGTTTAAATCAGAAAAAAAAACTTTTTTGTGCTTTTTGGATTAAGGGAGCTTTGAAAACCTCCATAACTAAAATATTTGCCGAACACTGTACTTCATCTTTATACATATGCTACTGCAGCAGCAATATAACCATAGCCGGGAAACCTGTTGGGCGACAAATGCAAAAGCAGGACTAGAAAAGGGAAAAACGATTTGTTATCAGGATGTTGGTAGGATATATTTTAAAAATCCTTTTAATATTTTTTAACGAGCGTAAATTCACATTATGTTTTTCTTTCCTCTAATATTTTTTACGTACTTTTTTTTAATAGTTTTGCTTTTTATTTACCATAAATTTTTATAATGAATACAACTTGATAGAAAAATTATTTTGGACGTGTATTCCTCTAATCACTTTTTTTAACCTTATCAGGAAGATTGTTTAGGCTTTAAACTCATCAGAAAAGATATAAAGAACTGATTTGTAACAGAAGAATACTTTTTATAAAATAATATCTTAAAAGTTCACAGTAATTATAATTTGAAAATTAATTACTAGCGATATAACTAAACCAATTATTTCAAAGAAACGGTTCGAGACATATTTGACGGGAAGATCTCAGCAGCTGGTCAAATTAGGAGAAGAAATGAGTTCTCAAGGTTTGCTACCGCACGTAACATACCTTGAGAACCCCATAAGGTTCTGTACTTGGAACTATTTTATTTATAATATACTTAAATGATTTATGCAGTGAAAAATCTAACGATAGAATGACAACATCTGCATATAAAATAACATTACATAATGAAGATGAAAGTATATATGAAATAAAGGAAAATATTGTAGAAGACCTTATGACAATCAGGTGGCGATTAATAAAAAACGGCTTAAATTTACATTTTAATAGACAGTTCAATTAAAATGTATGCCAAAAATGTTATACGGCATAAAATATCACAATTTAAACTATAATAAAAACTTAAATTTCACATGTCGAACCGTACCGCAAGTAAATACGGTTCTGGGGGTAATTTTACATGTAAATTTTTGAAAAGCAAAGTTACAAAATGATGTGTCACTTCTTGATAGAATCGAGATTAATGTCTGGTATTACTAGTCGGTAAGGTTTGTATTATACATGTTTTTACAGTCCTAAATTTTTTTTATTAAAGGAGTAATATGTGTAGAGTAACGCACATATATGTCAAGAGTAATTTAGGTAGAAATGATAAATCCGTATTACCTTTGCCAAAATTGGAGCGTATAGACAATTCTGTTCATCTGAGGCTCCAAAGTTATATAATTTCTCGCTTAATAATGTAAAGGAATCTAGAAACTTTAGAAAATACAATGTTCTGATACTTGTATGGTTATTAGAAATCGATGAAATTGAAAAGTTATTTTAATTTAATTAGTTAAAAAATTGTTAAAAGAAATTAATATTGTATAATTACAATATTTAATCGTTATTACTGTTTTAAGTTGCTGACGATGTACATCAGAATTTCTGTTTCTTTAAAAAAACGTTGATGCGATGGTAAACGCAACACGGGATTGATCTACAGAGGGTACCAAAATTTACATACAAGTTACACATTTTATGTTATATTGCAGAATTGTTATACTGAATTTTATTTTTATTATTATTAAAAAATAGAACAAGTAATTGGGTTATTGTTTGTAATTTGTTTTGAAAAAAAAAAATTTTTTTTTTTGTCTTCCCAAATAACAAAATTCTTCTACCTCCATAATCTTTTCTCCTCCTATTTTCACATTCAGCGGTCCATCTTTGTTATTTCTACTATATTTCATTACTTTTGTTTTGTTCTTGTTTATTTTCACGAGATAGTTCTTGCGTAGGACTTCATCTATGCCGTTCATTGTTTCTTCTAAATCCTTTTTACTCTCGGCTAGAATTACTATATCATCAGCAAATCGTAGCATCTTTATCTTTTCACCTTGTACTGTTACTCCGAATCTAAATTGTTCTTTAACATCATTAACTGCTAGTTCCATGTAAAGATTAAAAAGTAACGGAGATAGGGAACATCCTTGTCGGACTCCCTTTCTTATTAGGGCTTCTTTCTTATGTTCTTCAATTGTTATTGTTGCTGTTTGGTTCCTGTACATGTTAGCAATTGTTCTTCTATCTCTGTATTTGAACCCTAATTTTTTTAAAATGCTGAACATTTTATTCCAGTCTACGTTAACGAATGCCTTTTCTAGGTCTATAAACGCCAAGTATGTCGGTTTGTTTTTCTTTAATCTTCCTTCTACTATTAATCTGAGGCCTAAAATTGCTTCCCTTGTCCCTATACTTTTCCTGAAACCAAATTGGTCTTCTCCTAACACTTCTTCCACTCTCCTCTCAATTCTTCTGTATAAAATTCTAGTTAAGATTTTTGATGCATGACTAGTTAAACTAATTGTGCTGTATTCTTCACATTTATCTGCCCCTGCTTTCTTTGGTATCGTAACTATAACACTTTTTTTGAAGTCTGATGGAAATTCCCCATTTTCATAAATATTACACACCAGTTTGTATAATCTATCAATCGCTTCCTCGAAAAAAAAAATAACGAATCGGAATTAATATATTAAAATTCATTAAAAATATAACGTATTTTACTTAATAATGATCTGACAAAGTGGTAAATTTCATTTAAAAATAGGCGAAAAGCAGTATTTATAAATTCATATTTTTACGATCTTAAAAGTACACTTATATAACAATAATTAAGTGCCGTACCGTTTAAATACGACCATTATTTGTACCTACTTTAACGTAATATATAGATCCTATATAAAAGGCACTCGGTACAAACAACCGAAAGCGATTTCAATAAAGAGAAAATTTTGATAAGAATAATCTTACCACTTCAACAATGTTAAAGGAAGGAAAGAAAGAGAAGAACAAACGTTGTTGGAGAGAGCCTAGATGGAAGCTTTGTATTTGTGGATCGGTGGAAACAGGGGAAGAGGTGGGGTAAAAGCGCGAATACACCGCTCTATCTCTCTTATATTCTACTCTCCGGCTTGGGAAAAAGAAGGAAAATGTTTGTTTTGACAACAGATGGTGCCACCGTTTATCCAAACCGGCCAGGAAATGCGACGCGTCCTATAGAAGAATAAACCACAAACTTTTTCACTTAAAATTGTTGACGTTTTAAGCTTAATTGATTCCTGTTTTACGTGAAAATTGATTAATTAAAATATTTAATTCTTTAGTAAACTTGAAGATTTTGCTTGTTAACAACTGTACTCGAATTATTTTGTTATTTATTAAACAAACATTTAATTTTAACAAGATTCCGATTTCATTTTGGCAAGTCGGATATACGTAATGAGAAAAAAAAATATGTAAAGCAATAATTCATTCGGTTAAATGATTTTTACTACAACAGTGTACGACTGAAAATAATTTTAAATTCTTTTTCAAAAACTGTTTAAATAAAACGGCAATATGCAAATAAAAACTGACCGCTTTAAATTAAAAGTTTAATCAAAAATAATCTTTTAATCTTAAAACTGACAAACGAAGTAATTTAAAATCATTCAATTTAAAACTAATCGCGATTTATTTTTCATATATATTTTAAGCCCATTATATCCCAATCTTACTAGGATAAATAGAAATAGATTATTTTACGAACAAATGTCATTATGACGCCCACCGAACAAAAGATATAGTGTAAACGTAGTTATGATTGATGTTGAACTTAATTCCTGTGTTGATTTACAAAAAATACTGTATTATCGAAATTAAATTAAGTTTTTAATATTATAGGGCGATTTTTTTTTTTAGTGAAGGAAATTAGTGAAAAATAAATGAATATATTATAATTTGTAGAAATATCCGGTCTTCTTTCCAAATTCTTAACTATACCCCAACATGGATTTTTGGTCGAATATTCGACAAAATACATTAAAATTTTTTGTCTATCTATCTATCTATTCCAATCATATGAAACGAATAAGTTTAATTATAAATTTTCTGATAAATGTAAGAATGAAGACATATATTCACACACTCAAGCACGTGAACACACACACACACACACACACACACACACACACACACACACACACACACACACACACACACACACACACACATATATATAGAATAGGACCGTTCGAAAGATTCGCGCGTTGACAAAGAGATGATGCGAGTAAACCAAATGATTATGATATCTGCCAAGTATGATCTTTTAAATGGCGTACATTTTCAGAAAATTAAATAAACTCCCGAGCGAAAAAGACCGAGTCCCGGCGGGTATACTCCACTCGGGGTATCCCCGTTAGAGAAATTGGCATAAAGACCGAGTTCCCGCTCCCGGAGCAGGGACCCAGAGACGACATAGCCGGGCCTGGTAGATCCTACTCTGGGGGGTTTGAGGCGGGCGAAAAGATCCGACCGGCGGGCCGAGACGTGAAGGCCCGTTAGAGTAAAGGACACTCTCCTGGGCTGCAGGAGACACTCTCCTGGGCTCCTGATCCTGCAGTTAAGTAATACTTAACTGCAGGATCCGGCCCGGAGGAGAAGAAGAAAGAAAAAGCCGACCGTTTACGGTCGCCTCCTGGAAGAAGAACAGGCCGTACAGTCTGTTTGATTACGGCATAAAAACGTTCACCTTAGAGTTATCGCGAAGTGCTGAAAAGTTTCAGAGGGTTTTCCTTACCCCATTAAGCAGTTACGGGTGTTCACCTTGCCGCTGATGTGAAACTGACTCGTCACAGCAAAATACCGCGAGCATGTTCACCACCAATAATGTATACGTTTTTAACAACACTGGTGACCGAATTTGGTACTAACGAAATACGCGAGTAAAAACTTGCTGTAATAGCTATAAAATGAGATCTCGGCCCAATTTCTAGGTTACACAAATAAATTTTTATATGCTTTTAAAGTTTTGAAGTCCTTTTTGAATCACCGGTATATATTCTTTATTAATAAAAAAGATTAGCATAATTAAAGTAATATCTAAAGTTTTTTTTTTTTGCATTTTTTACAAAACATTAGTACTATTTTCTTTCTTGCCTTTACATTATTTCATACATTTGTCTTTTTTTAAATGTATTTCATACATTTTTCTTTTAATTTTAAAAAGTAAATTTTTTTAAAAAGATTGTAAGGGGCAGAATAGACTCGATAGTCCTAACTTCGCTAAAAGATAAAAGTAAAATTAAACTAAAGCTGAAAATTATTACTATCCTTACAGATGTTTTATATATATATATATATATATATATATATATATGTATGTATTTTTTTTTGTTTTACGAAATTATATAGATATATAATTTTTTTTTTTAATTTACAATAATTTATTTCTTTATTAAACCAGAAAAAGTTAATCGGTATAAATTAAAACCTAGTATATTATATTTTAAGGGATTATTAAAGCTGTTAAAAACAATACTATTTACCTCATCTTTATCCTTTCAAATTTGTGTGTAAGTAGTTTAAATAATAATACACGAATCGACTCGTAATTGTTACATGAATTAAAGGTGTAAAGAGTTAAGAAATATAAAAAATTTATAAATCTTCAAATTTTATAAACGGGAAGATTTCTTGTTCCACAAAACTCTGATATTTTTTAAAAAAACCACGATAATTGCATTAAATTACCTGTAAATATTTTTACGGCTGTAACACAAGAGGTACAACAGGTGCCATTCGAAATTGTTTCTCTGAGATTAAGTACGTCGAGTACGCGGATTGCCCCGATGATTTAATGATATATCATTTGTAGGGCTAAATACCATTTCTATTTCGATACGCTTGACAAGGTGATACGCTCGGTAAAGACGATAATGAAAAACGAATTCACACCTCGGTTTTCCAAGTAACCGTGGCATAGAAGCTTATTATTCTTGAGAACCGGTATGATATTTTCAGTAGTAACAACGAATCATATATAAGTTTGCCTACAAAGGTTGTCCTCCAGTACGGTTATAGCCCCAAAGATACATATCATCCGGAGGTCACGGGTTCGAATCCCGGTCAGGCATGGATTTTCCAGACGCTAAAAATTTCCATTCTCATAGGATGAGATGAACAAAGCAGTCGATGCCTGTCATCCCAAAAAAAATTATATACAATTTTTAAATTAAATTGTACATAAATTAAATTGTAAATTAAATGTACAGGAACCAAACAGCAACAATAACAATTGAAGAACATAAGAAAGAAGCCCTAATAAGAAAGGGAGTCCGACAAGGATGTTCCCTATCTCCGTTACTTTTTAATCTTTACATGGAACTAGCAGTTAATGATATTAAAGAACAATTTAGATTCGGAGTAACAGTACAAGGTGAAAAGATAAAGATGCTACGATTTGCCGATGATATAGTAATTGTAGCCGAGAGTAAAAAGGATTTAGAAGAAACAATGAACGGCATAGATGAAGTCCTACGCAAGAACTATCGCGTGAAAATAAACAAGAACAAAACAAAAGTAATGAAATGTAGTAGAAATAACAAAGATGGACCGCTGAATGTGAAAATAGGAGGAGAAAAGATTATGGAGGTAGAAGAATTTTGTTATTTGGGAAGTAAAATTAGTAAAGATGGACGAAGCAGGAGCGATATAAAATGCTGAATAGCACAAGCGAAACGAGCCTTCAGTAAGAAATATAATTTGTTTACATCAAAAATGAATTTAAATGTCAGGAAAAGATTTTTGAAAGTGTATGTTTGGAGTGTCGCTTTATATGGAAGTGAAACTTGGACGATCGGAGTATCTGAGAAGAAAAGATTAGAAGCTTTTGAAATGCGGTGCTATAGGAGAATGTTAAAAATCAGACGGGTGGATAAAGTGACAAATGAAGAGGTATTGCGGCAAATAGATGAAGAAAGAAGCATTTGGAAAAATATAGTTAAAAGAAGAGACAGACTTATAGGCCACATACTAAGGCATCCTGGAATAGTCGCTTTAATATTGGAAGGACAGGTAGAAGGGAAAAATTGTGTAGGCAGGCCACGTTTTGAGTATATAAAACAAATTGTTGGGGATGTAGGATGTAGAGGGTATACTGAAATGAAACGACTAGCACTAGATAGGGAATCTTGGAGAGCTGCATCAAACCAGTCAAATGACTGAAGACAAAAAAAAAAAAAAAAAAAATTAAATTATTGTTAAGTGTATTACTGCGATTATTTATCATTACCGTGCGTATAATTTACGAAATTTTTACGTAAAAAATTAATGAAGTTTATCGTAATAATCTAATCCGGGAATAACCATTGATTTTCATTTATTACCAGAGTAGAGTAGATAATAATTTTAAAAGCCTACATAAGAAATTTAGCGCTACAAACCGTTTGCGTACAGTTTTTTTTTACTTATAATAACGTCCAAACCATAATTAAATTAAAAATACTATTAACAATAAGGGTTGATAAGGGGATTTATTAATTAAGGATTTCCAAACAATTTATTTTCGTTTAATCACTAATTCAATAAATTAAAAATATAGACTATTATACAGATTATTATTACACACATACAAATTATTTTTATCCAATCGAAGAAACAAACCATATATTCCCATTAAATTTGCAGAAAAAAATTAGCTACAGAAGAATTTAATTTACCTTTAGGATTAAAAAAATACATTTCACATTTCTGAGGAGAAATCACAAAAATCAATCGAAGTTACGAGTACGAAATTTGGTAAACTAGTTTTGAAAATTTATTCAATTTTCAGTGAAGAAAAATGAAATGTAATTCAACAAAAAAACAAAACCGCAATTACTTCGCTACCCAAACAAACCTGATCGTAAGAATATACGATACAAAACTATAAAAACCGATAGGTAGTGAAAAAAAGCCGAAAAAGAGTTAAAATACCTTTCCGGGCTAAGCTATTGGCAGATTTTTGATTTAATAAGAGTTTTTAAATATTAATAACTCAATTGTACAATACCAACCGATCGGAGCTTGCTTCCCCAAGCCCGATATCTAATTAGGGGGCGGAACCACTCAGAGGTTCCCCGGCCCCCTCCCGCGGCCCGCAGATCAATTCGGAGCTCGCAGAAGCCTCCCAGAGCCCCAGGGTCCCTGAGGAACCTCCAGTGCAAGTCTGAGCAAAGCGAGGCCCGACCGGTCCCCGTACCAACAAAAGCTCGCTTCGCACGCCATTATCGTCTTGCAAGACGCTGGACTCCGCAGCGTTCGTTATTCTCATGATTGTAGAAACGTGAAAAAAAAAAAACTAAAATGCAAGACAGTGTAGCAGTAATGATGGTAGCTATACATACCTTTGATGAGAAAAACATCACGACTTATTTCTGTTGCCGTAGCGACAGAAATATAACAACAAAGCAAAAAGATTAACCTTTTTTTTTTTCTTTAATGATCATCCTCAATTGAAAACTTCATCCTAAAGGGCCTAGATCTATGGCTTAAAATCTTCCCTGGGATAACATGAAGGTATCCTGTAAATTTGAAAGCTGTCGGTCAGACAGACACATAAACAAACAAACTTTCGGCTTTATATATGTACTTTATAAAAGTTGAGTAAAAAAATTTGGCTCCCACTTGACCAAGTGGATCAAAAGATGTTTTTATTATATACTGTGTTAAAAGAATAACTGCTAACAAGAGATAAATTTTAAAAAACTCCGACCGCCAAAAAAAAAAACTGGTTTTTAAAATAGGATAATTAAAGAACGTGCGGATTACAATTTTGTATACGATGTTTGTTTAAAGTATAATTTTTTTTCAAACATTTTAATTTCTTTGAACAAACACACACACACACACACACACTCACACACACACACACACACACACACACACACACACATATACATATATATATAGCCTAAGACACTAGGTAACGTAAGGATTCAACACGAGTCATACACTTAAATTGGTTCACCCGTTGAGTTGGTACGGTGGAACAAATATAATAACATACACCTTTGGGTGTACATACATTACACATCTTTTTGGTCAGTTGGGAAAAAAAGGAAATTCATCTAAAATTACAAAAGTAAAATTAAAGAAATAAAAGTGTATTTGTGTAAAATTGATTAAATTACTTTTTATCTTAAAAATAATGGAGTTTTAATGAGAAAAAACCAAAATTGTCAGCAAATAAAATTATATCCCACCTGATTTTTCAAATAACATATTTTTATAACAGCCACAACTTTAAAAAGAAATAAAGTATCAGAAATTACAAAAATTCAAAAAGTTTCAATGTCGTATACGTTAGTACTAATTTCTGTTTAATTTTTAACCTTCAGAATTAAGTTTAAAAAATTTATATGTTAAGTTCGAGTTCCTTGTCGTTTTTGGGGCATTAAAGTAATTATTTTCTTCAATATATCGGCCCGATTCGGTGGAAATGTATTTTTTTTTTTTGTCTTCAGTCATTTGACTGGTTTGATGCAGCTCTCCCAGATTCCCTATCTAGTGCTAGTCATTTCATTTCAGTATACCCTCTACATCCTACATCCCCAACAATTTGTTTTACATACTCCAAACGTGGCCTGCCTACACAATTTTTTCCTTCTACCTGTCCTTACAATATTAAAGGGACTATTCCAGGATGCCTTAGTATGTGACCTATAAGTCTGTCTCTTCTTTTAACTATATTTTTCCAAATGCTTCTTTTTTCATCTATTTGCCGCAATACCTCTTCATTTGTCACTTTATCCACCCGTCTGATTTTTAACATTCTCCTATAGCACCGCATTTCAAAAGCTTCTAATCTTTTCTTCTCAGATACTCCGATCGTCTAAGTTTCACTTCCATATAAAGCGACGCTCCAAACATACACTTTCAAAAATCTTTTCCTGACATTTAAATTCATTTTTGATGTAAACAAATTATATTTCTTACTGAAGACTCGTTTAGCTTGTGCTATTCGGCATTTTATATCGCTCCTGCTTCGTCCATCTTTAGTAATTCTACTTCCCAAATAACAAAATTCTTCTACCTCCATAATCTTTTCTCCTCCTATTTTCACATTCAGCGGTCCATCTTTGTTATTTCTACTACATTTCATTACTTTTGTTTTGTTCTTGTTTATTTTCACGCGATAATTCTTGCGTAGGACTTCATCTATGCCGTTCATTGTTTCTTCTAAATCCTTTTTACTCTCGGCTAGAATTACTATATCATCATGAAATCGTAGCATCTTTATCTTTTCACCTTGTACTTTTACTCCGAATGGAAATGTATAATATAAAAAAAATATATTTATAAAAAAATGTATATATAATATAAAAAATATATAAATATATGTTTGGTGGAAATTTATAAGTGGTTAGAAATATGAGGTAAAAACTGCTTAGAAATAGTGTTGAATACCCCCAACCTTAAATCCGATTGGCATAAAAATTACCCGCTTTGCTTTTCACAATTTTTTTCAAATACACCATTTATTTTTTTAGTAATAATGACTTAATTATGCAATTATTTTGATAAAAATTTCAAAATAGATCAAAAGTTTCAGTATAAAAACTTTGGGAGTGATTTGACCTCCTTGATCAAATGACATTTTTATCTTAAAAATTATGCGGTACAAAAAGTGTAACCGAGTATAACAACAAAATTCTTAGTAAAATTATTTGGGTCTCAGTTGACTTCCTCGAACAAATGACGTTTTTATCATCAAAACTATACTGTATTTAGAGTGCAATTGTTAAAAAAAGTAATTAAAAAGAAATTAAAAGTTTTAGTAAATATATTTGGGTCCCGTTTGATCTCTTGCTCAAAAACTATGTCGTATAACATTTTTTATAACAGATTAGCTTGAAAAACAGATAAAATATCATAAATTACTAAAAATTAAAAAAAAAATTAATTAATTCTTTCCGGTTCCATGAGACTTCTTTTTAAAAATGTTTCCATATGGTCTACATTAATACTAAATACAACTGAATTTTCATTCTTGAAAATTAAAGTTTAAAAAGGAATAGTATTGAACAACGAAAGTTAAATTTCAATTTTGTCTAAAATTTAATCCCATCAATGCCCCCTATATAGAAATTAGTTTGAACCATTTTCGAAGAATTTATGTCGAGCCGGTCCGGAGATATTAATCAAAATACATGCCAACACGCGTACGAAGATACATCTTACGGAAATTTCTATAACTTTCTTGTATTTTTTTTTTTTTTGGAGTAAGGGAGATATTTAAACGTCGACATTTAAAAAACCTTAATACCCAAGATCTGACCATCAGTTTACTTTTCCTTTACGCCTACGCTGCTGCAGTCGGGAAAGTAAAAACTCAACCGACAAGTAAATATTTTATAAACCATCATTCGCAATTATTGTGACGCAACTAAGTTATAATTGAGAACGGTTTCGATATCTTAACAGAATCTTAGAAGAAAATCTGTCACGAAATATTTTCTTCGAATTACAACGTAAAGAAAGATGTGATAGAGGTGAATCTCGGAGGCGATGGTCACCGAAGCAGACTAATCGTTGCAGTGTTCAAGAATTGTGACATAGTACGACAATGAGATAACTGTTAATTCAAAACGCTGCATATTTCAATTTAGAATTCTTTTCATCAAATTTGATTAAAATTTTGAAAATAAATAATTTTATACTTTTATTTTTCATCAATAATTTAGGTTAAATTAAAAATATACATATATGCGTATATATATCGTTAAATATAGTTATAAATTCCCTACATTGATGAAATGAAATAATTGTTCCATACAAAACCGAAAAGCAACGACAAATTTCAGCGCTAACCACTACATTCAGTAATAGTTACACTAGTGGTAATAGTTACCACTATTTCAGTGGTAATATCGTAAATTTCGGAAGTAATATAGTTTAAAGAAATCGTTCAGAATTAAGAATTACTATCAGGCAAATCTAACCAATCGATGGGTCAAGTCGAAAAAACTAGTAAAAAAATTTAATTTTATTCGGTAAAATATTATTCCGATGTCGAATCTGCCTGAAGACATAATTTTTTCTACGGAAACACAGTGCAAGAAATTAAAGAAAAAAGTTTAAACAATTTCGGCTGATCTTTATCCAATCGGAATAAGAAAATATTCATTCCAGAAAATCGCATAAATTTATATAGGTTACGATAAATTTAAGCGAGAGATAGGGATTCGATAAATAATCATTATTGATTTTGGCGTAATATTAAGTTTCGGAAACCGGCATTCTGGATTAAACAATTTTATAACGGGATTAAGTTTCTTCTTTTTCTTCCTATTTCTAGTACCCGGTTTTAGCGGTGGATCGTACATCTCCATCTTGTTCTATTACTTTCTTCTCTTTTTCCTGTTTAGCCTCCGGTAACTACCGTTTAGATAATTCTTCAGAGGATGATATGTATGAGTGTAAATGAAGTGTAGTCTTGTACATTCTCAGTTCGACCATACCCGAGATGTGTGGTTAATTGAAACCCAACTACCAAAGAACACCGGTATCCACGATCTAGTATTCAAGTCCGTGTAAAAATAGTTGGCTTTACTGTTCTATTACTACTTATATATTCCGTAACCCTTTCCCCTCGCCAGTCCTTCTCGTAACAACAAAGGATTTTATTACCACAAGAATTTTTTTAATCGTTATTAACATTACAGTTAAAAAAATTTAATCTTTATTAATTTTTATTTAACATTTCGTATTTTATTATAAAACAATTCATATCATAAAATATTCTGAATTCCCAATCGACAGAACAAATACTTATACGTTTACTCGATTGAAAAGACTTGATATAGCTAAATCTAGATAAAGGTTATTAGATATTCAACCATGAATAGATCTGTAAAACAGGATTTTTCATAATAGGTCGTAGTAGGCGATTATGTTATCAGCAACCGGCGTTCAGATTTAGATACTCGATTCGTGAAAAGAGAATTTTACACTGATAAATACAACAGATTTCAAAAAAATTTAATATCTTTCTACAAAAAAATTAAAGTTTTTTATATAAATATAAGACGATGAAAAACCCGACTATCCGCGCAAGAATTTCATCCAATTTCAAGAGCGAAGTTTATTCAAAAAAATTTATCGATACTAATAAGGTATAATAAAATTCAACCGACCAATAAAGTATCAAGATATCATACGTAATTCTGAAGTAATGACACTATACTAACCAGTCAGACAGCGCCTGAACAATACACTGGATACCTTCATGAAGACTTATCTCCCATAAAATTCCGTCCATTTTATGAATTCTGTTCTATTTTATGTTCGGAATATTTTTACAACGAACGTAAAAGAATTCAACAACTAACAGTACTTTTACGTAGTTAAAGTGATGTATGAAAAAACCAACGACACAATAAGAACTCCATTAAAAATTTTGCCGCCATTTTTTTTAATTAATCAGATTTTTCAAGGAGAAGTACTACTCATCAGCATTTTTGGATGTTTAGCAGGCCTTTGATAAGATCATGCTGCCTGGTCTGTTGTGTACGCTAAAACAGAGTTTCCCTCAGCCGTTAAAGGAGTTACCTTTATGGGCGATTTTTCAGGTTAGTTTCGATCAGAAATTATCTGAGTTCTACGATACAAAGTCGGGAATTCTTTAGGATGTATAGCGGGGCCTGTTCTGTATTCGATTTTCACATCAGACCTTACTGCTCCAGATTACGTCTCTGTCGCATCGTTTCCAGACAAGGCAATCCTAGTTAACTCGCGGTACAAACAGAGGTTAGAAGAACGTGTAAATTATCCGGCGGTAAATCTACCGGTCAACAGCGATGACATGAGGCGACTAAAACGTCGCTGGACCTGGGAGATATAACCGGAGGAGTGACCTGGAAAAGAAACCTAGGATCAGGAACACAGACGTCTCTAACGCTGTGCAGTGAACGTCACTTTGATAGTCTACAAATTACAGCAATTTCTTTTACCGACGAATATTTGGTTTTTTTTTATATCGTTTTCGTATAGTAGTATTAATAATGAGGTAGATTTTATTTTTATTTCTGTACTTTTCTAATGCTAAATATTTCTAGCGCTAAGTTAACTTATTCAACTTTACTCGGACCACTTAAAGAGGTACATTTTCTATATTACGAACTGTTGAACCGTATTTGGACGGGGACGTCTCTTAACGTGATTATCATTAATGAAATTTATTAGTACAGATAGAAAATGCCAACCGATAGGAAAAAAAAATCTTAATTTTTTCTGAGATAGACGAAACGGATTTAGTTAAAATTTTACGGTCAGATGCCCTTTATAACTCTACTCTGCAAAGCGGATAAGTATAAAAATGTATATCTTTAAAAAAAATGTCATACCTGATTAGGATTCAGCTCTAGAACTTTCGGATTCAATAAATAATCTTTTTTCCCCACAAGTAGTATATTTACAACCATAAGTGGCTCGCTAAGTAGAACCGTAAGTACATCGTTTGATAATAAGCACAAGATAGGGAATTCTGAATAATCTCGTATAATAAATCAATCCAGAACAAAAGTTATCGGTAAGCAATAATCTTTGAGTTCAGCAGTAAAAGAATATACCTAACACTATACGGTCCATAAAAACAAACAATTTACAAATAAAAATCGATAAAAAGAAGTAGTCAATAAAAAAAAAACTTGTAGCTAAACACCACTAGATTTGTTAATATTTTAGTCAAAAAAAAAAATTGAATCAAAATTTTATTTCACATCTGAAAACATGCTTCAACATTACTGTTCCTAGCAAGTCGTATTCTCGAAATATTTTTAACCGGATAATTACATATATTTTTATTATTAAATTGCTAATCAAAAATAATCCTACGTATATTAGCATTTCTATAAATACTACGTACGTTTTTATTATTTTATAGGGTTTTTATTATTTTTAATACCCTAATATTAATATGTATTTAAATACGTTTTAATTAGTACTTAATAGACTTATAATTTTTTATTACAGTTAAAATAATTACAGATAAACAGGAAGAGATTCAAGCGGATAAAATTAAATACAGACAAAACCAATATTGGAAATTCTACCGAACAGAGTATATCGATAACAGTTCCGCTCATATTATTGTGTTTTTAGTACAGAAAAGCTGTTAGACCAAGGATACAGTAAGGGTTTTCTATAAGGGCTGATAACAGAACATTTACTACGCTTTGTTAGAGAATCAGATAAGACTAGGATAACGCAATGTCCCCGACAACCAAAACTATGTTCAACAACCCCCTTACAATCCGACCCGTAACCCACAACCCTCATAAGACCAACGAGACCTATTACGTGCTTCCTCTTATCTCTTATATATTTGACATATGCTCGCAGTTGTTACGAGTTCTAAATTGTTTTTACGGTAATAAATGTTAAAATTTAGTTAATTATTTTAAAATTTGTATAAAACTTTGATTCTTTTTTCTTTTAATTTTATTCCTCTCGGTATAAATATTCTTAATTTATTCTCCTTTTTTATCAAGCTCCATGCATTTTTCCTAATCGGTAATTTATAGATACATATTTTAGTTAAAAAATTTCAAGTAAAGTAATAATCGATCGTACTAGATAAAAGGTAAAGATTTACTAAATATAAAAAATATAGGCTTTTGAAAAACTTATTTTAAAATTATAAAGAAATATATCGAAAAATAATAAACAAAAATTATTGCTACCCATTTCGTATTCCGATCGAGACGATGCTTATTATCCTTCTAATGTTCTAACTCGTATTTTAATGAAGTTGTGATTGTGTAATTGTTACAAAAAAGTCCGTAAGATGTACTTGTTTTCGGGGTCGTCGAGTAACGTTATTAACCTTTAGATTTTCATAGTTTTCTCATTTTCTTCATATGCTAAACGTAAATATTTAATCTCATCGGAAATAACAGGAAAGTAGTTTCAATCGCCAGAGGGTTTTTGTTAGATATACAAAGTATTTTGACAAGAATCTCTGAAATATTGTTTGTTGATCCCAGATATCCCGGAGTTGTACATCATATGTTCAAACGGTTTAAGAAATGTTTTTTATACTCTTAATTTCTTATTTTTTTATACCTTTTATTTTTTTAAGAGAACCGGTAGAAAACCTTGGGTTTCAGACGATATAATGCAGCTGATGGATGAACGTAGAAAATATAAGAATGCTAGTGATGAAGAAAGTAAAAGGAACTATCGGAAATTAAGAAATGCTATAAACAGGAAGTGCAAACTGGTGAAAGAAGAGTGGATTAAAGAAAAGTGTTCAGAAGTGGAAAGAGAAATGAACATTGGTAAAATACAGGAAAGTTAAGGAAAGTTTTGGGGTACATAAATTAAAATCTAATAATGTGTTAAACAAAGATGGTACACCAATATATAATACGAAAGGTAAAGTCGATAGATGGGTAGAATATATTGAAGAGTTATACAGAGAAAATGAATTAGAAAATGGTGTTATAGAGGAAGAAGAGGAAGTTGAAGAGGATGAAATGGGAGAAACAATACTGAGATCTGAATTTAAGAGAGCATTAAAAGATTTAAATGGCAGAAAGGCTCCTGGAATAGACGGAATACCTGTAGAATTACTGCGCAGTGCAGGTGAGCAAGGGATTGATAGATTATACAAACTGGTGTGTAATATTTATGAAAATGGGGAATTTCCATCAGACTTCAAAAAAAGTGTTATAGTTATGATACCAAAGAAAGCAGGGGCAGATAAATGTGAAGAATACAGAACAATTAGTTTAACTAGTCATGCATCAAAAATCTTAACTAGAATTTTATACAGAAGAATTGAGAGGAGAGTGGAAGAAGTGTTAGGAGAAGACCAATTTGGTTTCAGGAAAAGTATAGGGACAAGGGAAGCAATTTTAGGCCTCAGATTAATAGTAGAAGGAAGATTAAAGAAAAGCAAACCAACATACTTGGCGTTTATAGACCTAGAAAAGGCTTTTGATAACGTAGACTGGAATAAAATGTTCAGCATTTTAAAAAAATTAGGGTTCAAATACAGAGATAGAAGAACAATTGCTAACATGTACAGGAACCAAACAGCAACAATAACAATTGAAGAACATAAGAAAGAAGCCCTAATAAGAATGGGAGTCCGACAAGGATGTTCCCTATCTCCGTTACTTTTTAATCTTTACATGGAACTAGCAGTTAATGATGTTAAAGAACAATTTAGATTCGGAGTAACAGTACAAGGTGAAAAGATAAAGATGCTACGATTTGCTGATGATATAGTAATTCTAGCCGAGAGTAAAAAGGATTTAGAAGAAACAATGAACGGCATAGATGAAGTCCTAAGCAAAAACTATCGCATGAGAATAAACAAGAAGAAAACAAAAGTAATGAAATGTAGTAGAAATAACAAAGATGGACCGCTGAATGTGAAAATAGGAGGAGAAAAGATTATGGAGGTAGAAGAATTTTGTTATTTGGGAAGTAAAATTACTAAAGATGGACGAAGCAGGAGCGATATAAAATGCCGAATAGCACAAGCTAAACGAGCCTTCAGTAAGAAATATAATTTGTTTACATCAAAAATTAATTTAAATGTCAGGAAAACATTTTTGAAAGTGTGTGTTTGGAGTGTCGCTTTATATGGAAGTGAAACTTGGACGATCGAAGTATCTGAGAAGAAAAGATTAGAAGCTTTTGAAATGCGGTGCTATAGGAGAATGTTAAAAATCATATGGGTGGATAAAGTGACAAATGAAGAGGTATTGCGGCAAATAGATGAAGAAAGAAGCGTTTGGAAAAATATAGTTAAAAGAAGAGACAGACTTATAGGCCACATACTAAGGCATCCTGGAATAGTCGCTTTAATATTGGAAGGACAGGTAGAAGGGAAAAATTGTGTAGGCAGGCTACGTTTGGAGTATGTAAAACAAATTGTTGGGGATGTAGGATGTAGAGGGTATACTGAAATGAAACGACTAGCACTAGATAGGGAATCTTGGAGAGCTGCATCAAACCAGTCAAATGACTGAAGACAAAAAAAAAAAAATTTTTAAGGGGTCATTTTGATTTTTCTATTAAACAACTAATAACAAAACGATAAATTCTAACAAATTTTGATATTTTAACTGCATTCATAAAGCGAATTTTTCGTTTTTATTTTCGTACTACGCAGTTTTCCAAAATCGGACAAACCGTTTTAATAAATAATTTTTAAAGTTTTACAACGTTGGTAGTACTTATAGAAAATTAGTAATTATCCGCTTAACTTAGATCGGTTTTAAACTTACAAAAAAATTTATCAACGTTGATTTATTTTACGTCATTATTTTATAAACCTATACGGTTCATTTTATCACGGATAGATTTGAAAATCGTAAATATTTTGGTGTAACACCATATTACCGAGTAAGGGATTTAATTTAGTCCCGTAATGGATTATCCTAAAAGGAAAGTAAACATTAAGATATTTACGGGTAATTATAATCTATGTCGATCACACGGTTTGACCGTAAAAAAATAGTTTCGACGGGAAAAATTCGGAGTTTAAAGATAGAAAATTTTGTATAGCCCAGGAGTCACGATTCTAATAAAGGATATAGGACTTAATTTATCATCTAAAGCCGTAATTTACTGAGATGACACAATTTTAATTAACGTGGAGTCTGCCTCTTTGCTAGAGGAAGCTACGATGTCATTTTTAACCGATGACTCGTTGCTAAATGAAAGATAAAACTCAAAATCGGATGGGTGACACCGACTCAACTGTAAATATTTTATGGATTAATCTTCATACAAAATGACAGGAGTTGTGGCAACGAAGCTACCCCGGTGTTCTTTACTTGTAATGGAAATTTAAAATGTATTTGACCGGTGAATTAAAAAGAATAGCCGATGTCGGAACGGAACGCAAGGGTATGGGGAGATATTTTATCTCCCTACAATCGCAAAGCCAGGACCCTTGCCGCTAGCTTTTTCAAATTATCGAGCGGGTATTTAATTCTTTAATGGCCGTTATATATTTGTATATATTTTTTTAAAAAATACGTCCATTAAAAAATACGTTCCGGTCCTTTGTAGATCGGATTTTGAAATGTTAATTTTTCGGGTTATTCCTTAGGAGATCGGCAAGATATCTGCGTCATTCTCCCGACGCGATTCCCTTCGGTCTGTCCACGGAAGGCCTTTCGATCTAGCAGGAATGCGCCTGATGGGGCCCTAATTTTCGGAGGGTGTAATGCACTCCCTTCGTGGAGGGGGATCGCATTAGTTATCTGTAGGCTATAATTGTAAGAAGAGTAAAGGAAAGATCTAGGTTTTGTAGATTCTAAAACCTAGAATCTACTATTGTAGATTTTAAAACTCAGGATAGGGCTTCATCGACAAGAAACGTATTCTTAACTAAAAAGAAAGTTAAAATATTTAAAATGTTAAACTTACAACACTAGCAAACTGTCAGCTTCATAGAATCATGAACCTTTATTCTGTATAATTTGACATAATAACATCAAAAATAAGTTGAATCTCTTCATATCCTAATCTAAAAAAATCTGATGTGAACACCGCATGAGTTCCTTGTCCGCCTATTAAATTACATACACACATATTTTTTTTGTAAAATGAAAAGTACGCAAAATTTTATTTCGTTAATAACTTTTGATTTTTGTTTTTTTTTTATTGTTATTATTGAATTATTATTTATCATAAAACTTTTTTACAATCACAGGTTAATAAAAATTAATAAATCAATATATTTAAATAAAAAAAAAGTTAAAAAAAAGGAGAATAAATCTGATTCGATCCGATAATGCATTATGATTATTATGACCTTTCCCTTGTAAGATACAAATATTCCATTAATTAAAATTTTATTTGGCTATAACACCGGAACCGATGAAAATAAGTACCACTTTTGATATATCGTAGAAAAGCACTCGATGATGAGATTATTACTGCAGTTAAAATACAAGTCGAAAATCCAAATTTTGTTGGATTATGGGGTTTTTTGGACACTTTTGGTTCAGTCGATTGCAATTAAAAGGGGAGGTGCACAACTAGATGTAAATACAGTCCTAAATCCAAAATTACAACATCCTACGGCTAATCGTTTTTGAGTTATGCGAGATACATAGGTACGTACAGACGTCACGCCGAAACTACTCAAAATGGATATTTCCGTTGAAATCTGAAAACCCAAATTTTTTGCGATCACAATACTTTCTTTACTTCGTACAAGGAAGCAATAACCGTACACTGGTGCTCAGATGTTTTAATAAAATCACGACAGTTTAAATATTTATAAAGATAATAGATTGAAATTAGTCGATAAAAAAAAAAACAAAATAAAAATTAATTTAAAGTAAATACTTATTTATAAAAGAAACAAATCCATATTAACTGTAAACCGACGCAGAATATAGAATTTTTGTAAGGTAAGAAATTAATGCTAGAATACCTAAATTAAGTATACGATACATTTTGTTTTTTTAGTATCTAACCCAGAAAAATATATAATTATAATTCCATATAAAAAAAAATTAACTGATTTTTCATTGACAGTAATGAAGTATTAAAAATTTAGGGTGAATATGCAATAAAAGCCAAACATTTAAACTGCGGTTAACTGAAACATGGACTACGAAACAACATATGAAAAATCAAAATTAATCTGTCATAAAACGATAAACCGTAATGGACTGTGATTGTACGCGTTACTTTTCGTTAAAACCGTAAAGGTTACGATCATAATTGTTTTAATCACACCTTTATTTAAATTTAGTTGGCACCGGTGATTATTTCTGTTTATAGGTCGAATCTGAGTTTACGATTGCTATTTATTTATCGATTAATATTTTTTGATTATAATTATTATTTCTTCTTTTTCATTTATTTTTACGATAAATGAAAACATAAACTTCTTAAACGTACTTTTCTCACAGTATCTACTCTTATTGATAATTTAACAAACAAACTAACCGATCTGATTTTAGATTTTAAGCAAAACCGTTTCTGGCAAAATTTTGGTTTATAATTTATAGTTACGGAATAAAAAACTAAAAGCAGTATTTTTATTGCCAGAAAATATTTTTCCTCGTTGCAAGATATTGGATTGACTTTGATCGGTCGATAACGGTTTGAATTTTAGAATGTGCTATTAAAAAAATATCTTAAATCTCATAGACGATAGTAACAATAAGTTTTAACATTGTTAATTTAAATATAGGCGGAATAAAGAGAACTGGAAGAAAACCTTGGGTTTCAGACGATATATTGCAGCTGATGGATGAACCTAGAAAATATAAGAATGCTAGTGATGAAGAAAGTAAAAGGAACTATCGGCTATTAAGAAATGCTATAAACAGGAAGTGCAAACTGGTGAAAGAAGAGTGGATTAAAGAAAAGTGTTCAGAAGTGGAAAGAGAAATGAACATTGGTAAAATAGACGGAGCATACAGGAATGTTAAGGAAAGTTTTGGGGTACATAAATTAAAATCTAATAATGTGGTAAACAAACATGGTACACCGATATATAATACGAAAGGTAAAGTCGATAGATGGGTGGAATATATTGAAGAGTTATACGGAGGAAATGAATTAGAAAATGGTGTTATACAGGAAGAAGAGGAAGTTGAGGAGGATGAAATGGGAGAAACAATACTGAGATCTGAATTTAAGAGAGCATTAAAAGATTTAAATGGCAGAAAGGCTCCTGGAATAGACGGAATACCTGTAGAATTACTGCGCAGTGCAGGTGAGGAAGCGATTGATAGGTTATACAAACTGGTGTGAAATATTTATGAAAATGGGGAATTTCCATCAGACTTCAAAAAAAGTGTTATAGTTATGATACCAAAGAAAGCAGGGGCAGATAAATGTGAAGAATATAGAACAATTAGTTTAACTAGTCATGCATCAAAAATCTTAACTAGAATTTTATACAGAAGAATTGAGAGGAGAGTGGAAGAAGTGTTAGGAGAAGACCAATTTGGTTTCAGGAAAAGTATAGGGATAAGGGAAGCAATTTTAGGCCTCAGATTAATAGTAGAAGGAAGATTAAAGAAAAACAAACCAACATACTTGGCGTTTATAGACCTAGAAAAGGCATTCGATAACGTAGACTGGAATAAAATGTTCAGCGTTTTAAAAAAATTAGGGTTCAAATACAGAGATAGAAGAACAATTGCTAACATGTACAGGAACCAAACAGCAACAATAACAATTAAAGAACATAAGAAAGAAGCCCAAATAAGAAAGGGAGTCCGACAAGGATGTTCCCTATCGCCGTTACTTTTTAATCTTTACATGGAACTAGCAGTTAATGATGTTAAAGAACAATTTAGATTCGGAGTAACAGTACAAGGTGAAAAGATAAAGACGCTACGATTTGCTGATGATATAGTAATTCTAGCCGAGAGTAAAAAGGATTTAGAAGAAACAATGAACGGCATAGATGAAGTCCTACGCAAAAACTATCGCATGAAAATAAACAAGAACAAAACAAAAGTAATGAAATGTAGTAGAAATAACAAAGATGGGCCGCTGAATGTGAAAATAGGAGGAGAAAATATTATGGTTGTAGAAGAATTTTGTTATTTGGGAAGTAAAATTACTAAAGATGGACGAAGCAGGAGCGATATAAAATGCCGAATAGCACAAGCTAAACGAGCCTTCAGTAAGAAATATAATTTGTTTACATCAAAAATTAATTTAAATGTCAGGAAAAAATTTTTGAAAGTGTATGTTTGGAGTGTCGCTTTATATGGAAGTGAAATTTGGACGATCGGAGTATCTGAGAAGAAAAGATTTTGAAATGCGGTGCTATAGGAGAATGTTAAAAATCAGACGGGTGGATAAAGTGACAAATGAAGAGGTATTGCGGCAAATAGATGAAGAAAGTAGCGTTTGGAAAAATATAGTTAAAAGAAGAGACAGACTTATAGGCCACATACTAAGGCATCCTGGAATAGTCGCTTTAATATTGGAAGGACAGGTAGAAGGGAAAAATTGTGTAGGCAGGCCACGTTTGGAGTATGTAAAACAAATTGTTGGGGATGTAGGATGTAGAGGGTATACTGAAATGGAACGACTAGCACTAGATAGGGAATCTGGGAGAGCTGCATCAAACCAGTCAAATGACTGAAGACAAAAAAAAAAAATTTAAATATACAGAATTATCTTTATGTACTGCAAGTTGTTCTAAAGGAAGAAGAAATAGTTGTTATTGAAGAATAGGTTACAACCTGTGCGTATGAAATTTTATCGTATATGATGAAAATGAAAGGTTAATATCGGTTGAAAATTTCAAACGGTTAAAATTAGTGAATTTATATATCTGTAGTAGCAGCATCCATTAACGTAGAAAAATAAAGAAATAAGACATCGTTAAATAATTTTAACTAATTAATATCAAACAAAATTAAATTAACTATTTTTTGGGGGATTCTACAGTCACGATAATAAGCAATGCCGTAATAATTTAAACGTTACATTTTATAATTGCTACTGACGTATAATTTATCGTGTTACCGGTTTTAATGCGTAACAGAAAAGAATAAAAATGAATCGGTCGGATTTATCCCGATGAGTTTATAAAAGGAATGAAATCTAGTACGACCAATAATATTTGAGATATCTCATTACGAGGAAAAAATTTCATTCGGTTACTAGGAGACTTTAAAACACACAGACTTTAAACGATGTATGTTTTCTCGACGACAAAGAGCCTTAAAGGGGATGGCGAAAGACACTTGTTGCTTCAAAGTGTAAATTATATTTTTTTCTAAACAGGACTGTCCGTAGTAATCTGCATACTTGAACGTTGCAGGGTAGTTCTGAAAGACATAATCGTGATTCCGAGAGGGTGATTGCGATAAAAGAAAGAGATTTAAAATAAATATTCCTAAGCGATTCTACTGACGCATAAAGAAACTACGTCGAAAGACTTTGAATTTGAGAAAAAGGTTTTACAGACTGTTTTAATATCCTCTACAAAAAAAAAGATAACATATTTGAATGAAGCCCGTCGACGACAAACCGACTATTGAGTTGTCGTTCGTAGGTAAGTATGCGTTAATGTAAAACACAACCACCAAAAAATAACTTCAGGGTAAGGGTTAGTGATGCTCTTTATTACCCCTATAAAACGTTTTTCAGTTGAAAAGAGGCCCAAAAAAACAATTATTTTTCCTAAATAACAAAAACAGAATGATATAAAGATGGTGAATAATACAAAACCGCGACCAACAGTTAGTGTGAAGGTATTCATCAAAAAACAATTGTTTGACCCAATTCCGAAAAAAATTGATATATAAAGAAACAGAATAATACCTTTGCTACTCAAAAACAAAATTCTTCGCTTCAACCGCAGAGAAAAAATATCTAACAAATTAAAATTAAGTCGCGCAAAAACTTGAGAGAAGTTACAAAAATTCACGCGCCACTGGTTAATATTTTTTTTACGTTCATCTATTAATATTTTTTTCTTTGAGTATAAAAACCCAAATACAGGCTATTCTGTTCGTGCGAAATTTTTAGAACCGTAAAATATCACTGTTGCCGATATTTTTCTATACGATTCCTTCGTCGGGAAAACAAACAAGCCACTCGATCGTTAACAGCAACATCAATTCAGAATAACATTATTTTGCTATTTATTATTTTATAATTGAAACAGCCCCGTGGCGATTAGATTTTTTTTAACTTTTTCAAGTTTTGCACGCTTTAATTTATGAAATATTTTTTCTCTGCGTTTAAAGCAAATAATTGTCTTTTAAAGAAGTTTGAGAGTAGCAAATAGTACTTAAATTTTAGTAGTGTACGTAAATTTTTTCGTTTCGGGGGAAACGATTTTTTATTGAGGAATACCTTCACAGTGTAAGTGTTTGTATTATTTTCAATTTTTTTATACCTTTCTGCTTTGTGTTTTTTTTTTTTTGTATTCAAGACAAACAATTTTTTTGGGCTTCTTTTAAAATAAAAATTTCTTAATTTTGGGGGACGCTTTTTGGGAGAATGATAAGCTGATTTACTAACACTTTCACACTAATTTTGCTTTTAGGTGTTTGCGATATCAAAATTTTTGTTCATTTTAAAGTGTATTTGATTATTTTCTTTAAGAAAAATATACAGGCATTTCTTGAATTTCTTGGCCATCTTTCTTTATGAATGTTTAAATCGTCTATTCTAGCTATACTAACGCTAGTATAGCTTTATTATTACTTTCGTTAATAATTAATAATTCTTCGTTATGATTAGTACGTTCATATTCTGTTACGTTTAAATGTATAATTTATTAAAACGTTTCTTCATAATAACCTTTTTATACATATCGTAGTATTTTCTAAACACTGATAGCTAGCGCCATCTTATGAAATACAGACGAAACGTACGCCTGCTTGCTGTCGGAGAATAAAACCGGAGGTTACATTTTTCGCGATAAAAAATATTAAAAACACGTAAAACGTGTCAATTAATGAATATTTAATAGCACGAATAGATTTTATATAAACAAAAAGTGAATAACAAAGCAGTATTACGTATTATCATGTTAGTGTATGTTTTTTTAGCGAATGAAAAGTCGAAAACTTTAATAAGAGCCTTTTTAGTAAACGACTCTGTTGTTTTCTTTTTTTCCCCTGCGTTTGAATTTTTGGCGGAGATTCAGTCTACTGCCAAACGAGGAATCTTTATATAAAAATTGCCTTGAAATGTTTGACAACTGTCGCTAATCGATGAAATAATAATTCTTTCTACGTTTTTTTGACGCCGGATTTCTTTCACTACCTTTTTTTAGTTTATCTTTTTTTTATAATAATGATAAGATTTGATAAATGACCAGATATTATTTTTCCTGAGAATAGTGTTTTAATTAATAATAAGCAAGTGTATAAAATTTTGAAATTTTTTTTCGACTAGTACTTCAATATTCAATCGACTCCCCGCAAACAGTAATTTTCTGTAATTAACACCGTACAAAGAAAATATGTTACAACGTATTCTAATTTTTTTATTTTCGTTAAGACAATACTGTTATTACGAAAAACATATTCTAATTTAATAGTAAGCTGTTTTGTAAAATTCTATTGATTGTCAAATTTCAAAATTTTTATTTTTCATTTATTATAATTAAAGGAGATCGTTCTAAATTCGACTCATATATATATTTTAATCTACGTTTAAAGTTACTCTTCGCAAAATAGACCGATTTTGTGATAATTCCTATTCTATTTTGTAAAGAAGTTTTTTTTTTTAATGTAATTGTAGCGAAGGATTTTTTTAACAAGAAAAATTAATTATCTACAACTTCAAGATTTATTTTTGCAATCAGCAGTAGTTAGCGTTGGATTATCATAAAATAATTCTAGACATGCTGATAGTCTGGAAAAACTATCACGCAAAATTTAAAAGATCAAATGGTAAAATTTACGGAAAAAATTATTACGCACTTCCGTATTTCAAAAAGTTTTAATTCACGAGGAGTTAATCTATTAACGTAATTTTTCCTTTTTCCACTTCTTACTTCTCAGGTTTCTCGTCCTTACGTTTTACGTACAGTCGTATAACGGCATCTATTTTTATAGGCCTATCGATACTTCAAATTAATGTTCAAAAAGGAATATTAAATACGAGTATAAAATTTTTTAAAATAATTTAAAAATCACTATGAAAGCACAATTTTATTTTTCATTTTAACTTTTAAACTTGCCACAAATTTAGGATTACTTAGTTTTGCGGGTAGTTGTTTAAAACCGGATTCCGATTTACATTTACAGAAATTTAAAGAAGTAACAAAGTATTATTAACATTAAAGATTTTTTGCAGCTTTTTACTTCGTACAAGGAAGTATTGTAATCGAGAAAATTTAGGTTTTCAGATTTCAACGGAAATATCCATTTTGACCATCCCTGAATCAAATTTGACTAAGTTCGGCGTGACGTCTGTACGTACACAACTCAAAAACTATTAACCGTAGAATGTTGAAATTTTGAATTTAGGACTGTTGTAATTTCTAGCTGTGCACCTCCCGTTTTGATTGCAATCGACTGTGCCAAAAATGAGTATACAGTCAGACATCTAAATAAAGTGGGGTTCCAATTTTGAAACATTTGGATTTTGGACTTTTTCTTAACTTCAGTAATAGGTCCTCGTCAAGAGCTTTACAACGATATATTATAAATGGTATTTATTTTCACCGGTTCCAAAGTTATAACCAAATAAATTTTGAAGGTAAATCGGTTCGAATCCGACTTTTTATTTATTTACTTATATGCACCTTGTTGCACTGCACTCTCAATTAATGAGTTTTTAGCAGAGAAAAACATTCCTGTAATTCCTCAACCACCTTATTCAGCTGACTTGAGTTCCTGCGAATTTTTCCTGTTCCCGTCTTTAAAAAAACACCTCAAAGGATACCATTTTAGAACAGTAGAAAACAAAAAAAATGTATCCGACCATCTGAAGAATATTCTAGTTTCTGAGTTCCAACACTGTTATGATGAGTGGGAAAACCGTTTGAAGCGTTGCGTGGCTTCCCAAGGGAACTATTTCAAAAGTGATAAGAGTCCATGTATAATTGGATTGTAAATAAAGCGTTTTTCTGAACCAGTCTCATTACTTTATTTACAAACCTTATATATATATATATTTTAACTTTTTTTTAATCTAAATATATAGATTTATTAATAATTATTAACCTCTGATTGTAAAAAAAACTTTTAACAATAAATAACTAATTCAATAATAAGAAAAAAAAAGAAAAAAAAACAGTAGTTGTTAGTGAAATAAAATTTTATGTGCTTTTCATTTTAATTCAACAATTATTACAATCAGAGGTTAATAATTATTAATAAATCTATATATTTAGATTTTAAAAAAACTTTAAAAAATGTATGCATATGAAGTCGAATTCGAACCGATGTGTGTGTGCATGGTTACGAATCCGAAACATTATCGCTTAAACCACACATCTACTTCAGCGACGTGAAACAAAATTAATATGTAAACTAGTATAAAATGCTAAGGAAGTTTTTAGGGCCATTTTCCTTGAATATAATTGAATATTGCGTGTTAGTATTTTGTGATGAAGACACGTAAACTGGGTACAATCACACACGCAATATGGTTTAAATCGGTGTCCTGAAGCCCGTGCCTTCCCCTTGTTAGCTACAGCAATATGGATCATAGGAGCCTTATACTGATTTAAAATTTTATAGAAAAAGTTTAATATTGTTATTTTCTTTTGGAATTATAAATAATTTGGACTTTTAATCTATCCTAATATTTCAAGTTAGATTGTTCAATTAATAATTGTATACTTGTTAATAAAAATTAATATTTTAGCAACCGCTTTAGAAAAGGTGTCAGATGAATCGGTGGAATTTAGAGAAGCTTGAGGAAGAGGAGGTAAAGAAGATTTTTGAGGAGGACATCGCAAGAGGTCTGAGTAAAAAAGATAAGATAGAAAATGTAGAAGAAGAATGGGAGAATGTTAAAAAGGAAATTCTTAAATCAGCAGAAGCAAACTTAGGCGGAATAAAGAGAACTGGTAGAAAACCTTGGGTTTCAGACGATATATTGCAGCTGATGGATGAACGTAGAAAATATAAGAATGCTAGTGATGAAGAAAGTAAAAGGAACTATCGGCAATTAAGAAATGCTATAAACAGGAAGTGCAAACTGGCGAAAGAAGAGTGGATTAAAGAAAAGTGTTCAGAAGTGGAAAGAGAAATGAACATTGGTAAAATAGACGGAGCATACAGGAAAGTTAAGGAAAATTTTGGGGTAAATAAATTAAAATCTAATAATGTGTTAAACAAAGACGGTACACCTATATATAATACGAAAGGTAAAGTCGATAGATGGGTGGAATATATTGAAGAGTTATACGGAGGAAATGAATTAGAAAATGGTTTTATAGAGGAAGAAGAGGAAGTTGAGGAGGATGAAATGGGAGAAACAATACTGAGATCTGAATTTAAGAGAGCATTAAAAGATTTAAATGGCAGAAAGGCTCCTGGAATAGACGGAATACCTGTAGAATTACTGCGCAGTGCAGGGGAGGAGGCGATTGATAGATTATACAAACTGGTGTGTAATATTTATGAAAAAGGGGAATTTCCGTCAGACTTCAAAAAAAGTGTTATAGTAATGATACCAAAGAAATCAGGGGCAGATAAATGTGAATAATACAGAACAATTAGTTTAACTAGTCATGCATCAAAAATCTTAACTAGAATTCTATACAGAAGAATTGAGAGGAGAGTGGAGGAAGTGTTAGGAGAAGACCAATTTGGTTTCAGGAAAAGTATAGGGACAAGGGAAGCAATTTTAGGCCTCAGATTAATAGTAGAACGAAGATTAAAGAAAAACAAACCAACATAATTGGCGTTTATAGACCTAGAAAAGGCATTCGATAACGTAGACTGGAATAAAATGTTCAGCATTTTAAAAAAATTACGGTTCAAATACAGAGATAGAAGAACAATTGCCAACATGTACAGGAACCAAACAGCAACAGTAGCAATTGAAGAACATAAGAAAGAAGCCCTAATAAGAAAGGGAGTCCGACAAGGATGTTCTCTATCTCCGTTACTTTTTAATCTTTACATGGAACTAGCAGTTAATGATGTTAAAGAACAATGTAGATTCGGAGTAACAGTACAAGGTGAAAAGATAAAGATGCTACGATTTGCTGATGATATAGTAATTCTAGCCGAGAATAAAAAGGATTTAGAAGAAACAATGAACGGCATAGATGAAGTCCTACGCAAGAACTATCACATGAAAATAAACAAGAACAACACAAAAGTAATGAAATGTAGTAGAAATAACAAAGATGGACCACTGAATGTGAAAATAGGAGGAGAAAAGATTATGGAGGTAGAAGAATTTTGTTATTTGGGAAGTAGAATTACTAAAGATGGACGAAGCAGGAGCGATATAAAATGCCGAATAGCACAAGCTAAACGAGCCTTCAGTAAGAAATATAAGTTGTTTACATCAAAAATTAATTTAAATGTCAGGAAAAGATTTTTGAAAGTGTATGTTTGGAGTGTCGCTTTATATGGAAGTGAAAGTTGGACAATCGGAGTATCTGAGAAGAAAAGGTTAGAAGCTTTTGAAATGCGGTGCTATAGGAGAATGTTAAAAATCAGACGGGTGGATAAAGTGACAAATGAGGAGGTATTGCGGCAAATAGATGAAGAAAGAAGCATTTTGAAAAATATAGTTAAAAGAAGAGACAGACTTATAGGCCACATACTAAGGCATCCTGGAATAGTCGCTTTAATTTTGGAAGGACAGGTAGAAGGGAAAAATTGTGTAGGCAGGCCAGGTTTGGAATACGTAAAACAAATTGTTGGGGATGTAGGATGTAGAGGGTACTGAAATGAAACGACTAGCACTAGATAGGGAATCTTGGAGAGCTGCATCAAACCAGTCAAAGGACTGAAGACAAAAAAAACCGCTTTAGGCGCCTAAAGTCTTCGATGTTATCCAGGAGGTTAACCGCGAGCCACTTCACATGTTCATTCTCATTTTGTATCTTGTACGGAATCACCAAATCTCTTCTCGAACGGTTGGCAATCGCAGATAATCGTGTATTTCAGTGTTTTTCGTAAACAGGTACTTCTGTTGTATATCGAAGTATTTTGTATTGGAATCGCTGTACGACTTCGATGTTACTCTCGTTTGTCGTACCGCACAGTTGGATCCCGTAGATTCAAATCGGTTTCAGGACCGCTTTGTACAGTAATTTCTTGTCAGAAAATGATAGTTGCGCTCCCTGCCAAACAACCAGTACATATCCCTGAAGTTAATGTTAAGTTGTATCCTTTTTCCCCTGACACGACTTCACGTCAGACGGTGATGATGCAGATGCGGTGCTAGGTTAATTTGAACTCGCGGGCAGACCCCTCCTCATCGCAAATGTAAGAAACGAAGACTAACCCGTATGTAAATTAACCTTCATGTTCCATCTAGCTAGCCACTCGTTAATTAGATTCAATACAGTTTGCATTTTACCAAAAGCTTCGTATATAGGTTTATTAATTTGAATAATTTGAAAAAGAACCGTTAAATATTTTAATCGAATTTGTAAAAACAAGGGCTTATTACATTTATTATCTTATTTTTCTGTTTATTTGTGGTTTTTAAATAAAACTTCATATGAAAAAATACCGTATAGGAAAATTTACAAATAACAAAACATACCTATTTTTATATTTACAATTTCAAAATCGTGTTGGCCTTATTAATTCTTAAAGCATCAGAAAGTAAAATTGTTTATTAAAAAAATATTTCGTACATTTTGTTTGGAGTGTCGCTTTATATGGAAGTGAAACTTGGACGATCGGAGGATCTGAGAAGAAAAGATTAGAAGCTTTTGAAATGCGGTGCTATAGGAGAATGTTAAAAATCAGACGGGTGGATAAAGTGACAAATGAAGAGGTATTGCGGCAAATAGATGAAGAAAGAAGTATTTGGAAAAATATAGTTAAAAGAAGAGACAGACTTATAGGCCACATACTAAGGCATCCTGGTATAGTCGCTTTAATATTGGAAGGACAGGTAGAAGGGAAAAATTGTGTAGGCAGGCCACGTTTGGAATATGTAAAACAAATTGTTGGGGATGTAGGATGTAGAGGGTATGAAATGAAACGACTAGCACTAGATAGGGAATCTTGAAGAGCTGCATCAAACCAGTCAAATGACTGAAGACAAAAAAAAAAAAAACATATTATTGAAGAAAAAAGACATCTCATTTGTTCAAATACACGTACTACTTAAAACACAGCATAGGTGAAAATACGAACCAAAGTTCAAATTTAAACCGGAAAAGTTTGTTCCGGCCAAATCTGGAAATAAGAAATATTTCGTTTCTTCCTAACGAATTTTCAAATTTTATTTATGAAGTAAGAAGGGCCTAAAACTTTTAAAAAAGTTGTTAAAGCCGTGCAGAAATGTTTAATTATTAATCATAATCGTGTTAGATAATTAAGTGCTTCTTTTTTTGTTAAAAAATATTAAAACACGGCAAACGCAAGTCGTGTTTCATAAAACTTGAATTATATATTTTGTACTGAAAAAATAATTATGTTCATTATTTTGCTTACTTCATTTGATATTCTCCCAAAGTATTTATTTATTTTTTAATAAGCAATTTAAAAAAAAAAGTTATTTTTGTCTTTTTTTTAAAATGATAAACAGTGTCAAATTACGTTTAAGGCAATAATTTATTTATAAAATACGTTTTTAATTGAAATTACGAATATCTTTAATATCGCTATTTGTAATAATAGTGTCACCGAAGAAGGCCGCAATATCAAATACAAGCCTTCTGATATAAGTTAAAAAAATTTATTGTTGGATGTAAATTCCGTGCCTCTTTTGTATATATTTCATCATCACGGAAAACTGTTCATATTTACTTTTAAATTTTTTAATTTAAATTAACATAAAAAATATAATTTAAATTATTTGCCGGAATAATTAATACTAAAATTTTCTTAACTAAAAAAAATAAAAAGGTAAATTTTCAGAAACCTATTAAAATTAATTAAACGATGTACGAGTAAAAGGCTTTTTTTAAACCGGTTGAATGCTAAACATTCTCTACGTATAATTTTTTACAGTTACCTAACGTATTAATTAATTACATTTTCATCTCGACGAAAATTAAGAGTAAAGGTTCTTAGTATTTTAAGAAAAGCATAGGGGGATAGGTTGATAAGGTGTAAAGGTATACGGGTAAATGTAACGACTTTTATGTTAAGCACATGTTTTTAATTACAAATAATATAGCTTAATAATTACAGACATATACAAAAAAGAACGTAAAAAATGTTTTCTAAAAAAGTATTAAGTACTACAAATTCATTCATTAGTGGCCTGCCATTATTCATTCTAAGTTAACGTTTAAAATTAAATTGTAAACAATATTTAAATAATACTTTAAAGTATATGTTTTTTTATAATTACTGTCGTTTGGTTTTCCAGTGTGCAACAGAACCTACTACGGGGATGTTGGAAAAACATATATGCTATCGCTGCCAAAGCCGAGAGAAGAACGTTTACCGTTTTTGTGCCACCTGACATTCACTGCCAACGGCCGATCATTCGGTCAACTAGTTCAAGTAAGACTGAAATTTACTTTATTAATATTATTATTATTATGAAAGCATATATAAAGAATGTTATTTTTATCGTCCGACTAAAATGCTGGCAATTTGTGTACATATGTATTAAACGTACCATTATTCACAAGACAAACAGAAAAAGAGACTTAATGGGTTGGGGAGAGAGAGAGAGAGAGAGAGAGAGTGAGAAAGAGAGTGAGTTAGACAGTACTCAAGAAGTATCCAATATACTTGATAATATACACAAGGTTATATTATATTATTCTTTAATGAACACTAAGATTTAAACGGCTAAAGTTATGAAATGCAAATACAGCAACATTCAAAATTTGTTTATTCAGAGATAAAAACAAATCACTTTTTATGCATTTTAAACGATTTAATTATTTTCGAACTTTATTATTTTCTTATATTTTTTATTAATTAATTGTTCCATCAATTTTAATATCCATTCCTGACATTTTTAATAATAAGGGGGAAATCAGTCGTCTGTCAATCAATGCGCTTTTTTCGCATTACTTTACCAACGACATCGATTACATTATCTCCTTTACATTTAGAATCCACAGATTTTTATATTATTTTTAATCTCAGTTTATTATGAAACTGCTTGTAATACAGCGATTGAAAGAACCGCGATTAAACTTTAACGACCGTTATTTCAAATTTAAAATCAAACGTGCTCATTCCGTTCCTTATAACCATTGCAACCGGACGCTAACAATAAATTAGAAAATAGTTGAAATTCAACAGTCTAACTTTGCGAACCAAAATACCAAACAGCCATACCGTTATTGCAACAAAATGGTATTTACCGGTGAATGTATTACGTACGAAGGGTCATAACAAGAAATCATGAAAAGGTGATCGCATGCAATGGTGCTATAATTTACGGGTATGTCCCGGGTGCCGGATGAAAGTTAACTTGCATATCAATAACCGATTTCAGAATTCACGAATTCGGTTGTTACCACTCACGTCAATCACGTCAATCGTGCGTGATGTGAAAACCGATTAAAAATGAATAGACGACCATAATTTAGTCGAATAGCTATATGCGAGAAGTACGCGTGGACAGGTCGATAAGGCGACCGGATGCCAAAATAGGCGGCAAAAATACTACCTTCGAAATCGATTTATTCATATACAGTAAGAGTAACGCGAAAAACGAAGCTATGTTTTCCTATCCACATACTAAACAGAAATCAGGCCACAATATTCCATAATATTGCCGTTAATGTTGCTGAAGAAACGAACTGTGTTTCTGATTCCTAAAAGACTTACTGTATAACGGCATTAGAGGAAGCGGGCTAACCTCATTTTAAGGAAACATAATTTACCGATCCGTGAATCCTAAATCCGGAGCGTACTCGCAATCAGATTAACATTTGCGGGGTACTGAACGATACAGAAATTAAAATCAGCGTACAGAAATTAAAAGCATGCTATCATCGTGAAGTCGTATTTAATCGAGTTTATGTGACGGCAACGATACCAGAAAATTATACTTTCAGTTTTTGCAACTGCAGATTTTTGGCCTACAGTAACAGAGCAATAATTAATATAATATCGATGAATAATAGTAAACGAAAAACTGGCTCTCGCTAACAGACAAGTACCCAATACTTAAAACTATTCATTTGGAATGTAATAAAAACACTAAAAATTAATAATATTCCAAGGAAAAACAAGCTTCTACGTTTCTTCTTATTATGTTCATTCCGTCAAAAAATAAATAAATAACAACGAATATGGACTATCTCCAACCACTATTATCTCTTTTAAATTATCCCTATCGAATTTGGCCCTTTTCATTAGGTACTTTTCTATTATCTCGACCCCCTTCTTTTTACCAAAATAAAAATTTTTATCATCTGATATCGCTAACGGAAAAATAGATATTTGATTTGAAAAGTTATTACGGAAGTTCGTTTCAGTACCTTATTAGGAATATTAGTTGTATTTT
The DNA here is from genome assembly GCF_047948215.1 of Lycorma delicatula. Lineage (NCBI taxonomy): Eukaryota > Metazoa > Arthropoda > Insecta > Hemiptera > Fulgoridae > Lycorma > Lycorma delicatula. Next base: position 15,377,988 of record NC_134460.1, on the reverse strand, counting down.
ATTCAGTGGTGTAAACGGGGAACGAGATAATAGAAGTGTACACGAAAGTATCAATTCTATTTTCTTAACGTTACTACAAACTCGTAGAATTTTTACATACAAAAAAAAAAATCTCTTTCGGCACGCCGGAAGGCGGAGGTAGATTACACTGGTGCTAAGAAGTGGATAAAAAAAATTTCCACCTTAAAATTAAGAAAAACTTAAAATTTATTAATACGACAATGGTTACAAGTGAAAAAAACTTCACATGTTTAGCGTACGACAAGCCCCACCTTTTTGCAATTCCAGCAACATTTTAGTCATCCTTTGCCGTAAGGGTTAGTCATATCAAAAGTTGTTTCAGACAAAAGTTTTAGGTAATATTTAGAGGACTAACGACCACTTTAAATCGATTAGATGCTATATCAATTAAGGCAGGTATGATTTTTTGTCTTCAAAACCCTATTTTTTTCACACCCTGGGCCAATCGTTGGTGATATCAAAAAACTTTACTTACATAAGTTTTAGGCCCTTATCCAAAGAATAGTAAGATCTTTAAACGAATTCGATATTTTACTTAATAAGAAAGTTACAGCGATATTTTTCTTTTTAGAAAAAGCCCCCCCCCCCCCCCCGACCGTTGCAACTCCTATGGTTCGATTTTGCCCATTAACGAATTCGACCGAGATTTTGAGTCGTTATATTTTATGTATCAATTTGAAAGTGACTGGTGCAAAATTACGGCAGTTATCGTGTCCATAAGAAAGAGAAATATATATATATATATATATATATATATATATATATATATATATATACTCTTGGATATACGTGTGCGTGTGTGTATGTATGTGTGTGTGTTTATATATTTATATATATATATATATATATATGTAAAAACTTTTCATCTGACGGTTTTTTTGGGATCTAGGGCATGTGAAACGCGAAGATATGACGAAATTTTACGGAAGTCGAATCATGGTACACATTACAGTAAGTAGCTTTCTTATGAAATCTACCTAACAGTACAAATATAAAAATTATGTTACGTATCTATCGGGTGCTAGGAGGTGAATTCGCCGATGAGCATTATACTAGCTTTCGAATATAATAACCTTGGAATGTTTACCACGAAACATGAATTTGGCTGGATAGAATATGCTGGGATAATAAAAGAACAATATTCTAATCCTGTTTCGTCTGAGCCTTATCTCGCCGTAGTCTACGAACTTAAACGGCTTTCAAGGGGTTTCGAGGTGATAATAATATCTGTTATTTCGAATCCCACGTTATACATTGTGTAAAAAAAACTGAATATACTAAATTTACAATTATTTATTGATTTCGACATGCAAAAGCATCGTTTTAGCAGTAGGATATCGAGAAAGGTCAAGATAATAGACATGATACCTCAAGTAAAATGTCTATTATGTCGAACCTCCCCACCCCCCTGTATATTTCGGAAAAATGTCTTTTTCGTCCGTAATTTATGATGACATTATCAACGTCAGTATTGTAATGTAGTTCAAAAATATATAATTTTTCGAAAACGTTTTCGAATTTTATTCAGGGGTGTAAACGGGGAACGAGATAATAGAAGTGTACACGAAAGTATCAATTCTATTTTCTTAACGTCACTACAAACTCGTAGAATTTTTACATACAAAAAAAAAATCTCTTTCGGCACGCCGGAAGGCGGAGGTAGATTACACTGGTGCTAAGAAGTGGATAAAAAAGATTTCCACCTTAAAATTAAGAAAAACTTAAAATATACGACAATGGTTACAAGTGAAAAAAACTTCACAAGTTTAGCGTACGACAAGCCCCACCTTTTTGCAATTCCAGCAACATTTTATTCATCCTTTGCCGTAACGGTTAGTCTTATCAAAAATTGTTACAGACAAAAGTTTTAGGTAATATTTAGAGGACTAACGACCACTTTAAATCGATTCGATGCTATATCAATTAAGGCAGGTATGATTTTTTGTCTTCAAAACCCTATTTTTTTCACACCCTGGGCCAATGGTAGGCGATATCAAAAAACGGTACTTACGTATTAACGCCACCGCAGCTACAGCTTTATTTAAAAAAAAGTAGTCAATCGGATTTCGGAGGAAAATGGGCCGATATAGAGTTTAACATAAATAAATATAATTTAACCAAACTTAACCTACGCTCGCTAACCTTGACTAATTAACAGGAGTGTTTTGATTATTTAAATAATAAATAATTCCAATAATTACTGAATTTATTAAATAAATACTCAAATTACGGTGTTAATTAGTCAAGGTTAGCGAGCGAAGCGAGCGTAGGTTAAGTTTGGTTAAATTATATTTATAAAATAAATAAATATAAATAACCATTTACTTTCTCGGGGTGTCGAGGTGATAATAATGTCCGTTATTTCGAATCCCACGTTATACATTGTGTAAAACAACTGAATATACTAAATTTACAATTAATTATTGATTTCGACATGCAAAAGCATCGTTTTAGCAGTAGGATATCCAGAGAGGTCAAGATAATAGACATGATACCTCAAGTAAAATGTCTATTATGTCGAACCTCCCCCCCCCCCCGTGTATATTTCGGAAAAAATGTATTTTTCGTCCGTAATTTACGATGACATTATCAACGTCATTATTGTAATCTAGTTCAAAAATATATAATTTTTCGAAAACGTTGTGATTAAAAAATGAAAAATATTAATTTACGAAAAAAATAGGAAGGGGCGAGGTAATATAAAAATATATCTATCATTAATTACAAACAACAAAATCATAACGGTTACAATTTTTGAGGATTAAGAATGTTTCTTAAGAAAGCCAAACACTTGTAAGTATTCTTTCTTGTTAATATCGATATCGTAAGTTCATCGAATTTTTTAAATAAGAAATCGATAACAGTACAGCAAATTTTCCGGAGATCTTTTTTTTGTAACCTCATATATTTCAACCTCTTTCTAATTTTTTTATATAAAAGAAAAACACGCTGGAATCGATCAAACAATCAAAAAAAAAAAATTCATTTTTGGAATCTGTAGCGTAGATATGAAGTAATGAGGTATTCGATGTTCGTGAAGTACTTCCATTACAGAATTATTTAAACGATGACGAAAGTGACTGATAAACAAACATAAACTGAAACTCTGCCTATTGACATAATATGTTAAAAATAATTGGTAAAAAGTAAAATACTTCACGGGAATAACTTTTACGTTTTGCCAAAGATTTTTTTCGGCAAATAAGAATTAGCAAAATTTTTGTAATATAACCTATCAGGAAAATAGGTTACAAATTCATAGATACGGATGAACTTAAATTAATTTTAATTATTCACTAGACCTCACGTTATAGTATGAAGTGAACGCAATAAACAGACCGATATGGACCTAATACAAAAAAAGAGTAAAACAATAAAAGAATAAAGAGTATATATAAGTACGCATATATGTACATACTAAACAAAATAGTAAATAAAATAAATTTAATATTGTAAACTTACCGGATTACAAACAAATCCAAAATTAATTTCATTGTTGCATACGTTAAGATAAACAATACGCGCGAATAAATAATCATAAAACTCGCTGCAAAAACAACGCTTAAAGTAACAATAGACCTATTAACAAGAAAGGCACTGCGTAGTAACGGAACGGTTCGTTTCTGTTGAAACATGTCCGTGAACATAGTGCACACTACGCTAGCGCTGTCACAAGAACACTACCGCCTGCATTAGCTCACCACTAAATAACTGCCTGATATTTAAACATAAAAACACACACACACACACACACACACACACACACACACACATATATATATATATATAAGTAGTATTATGAAATAAATTGAAATATTCGACTAAAAATGTTATACATTAAAATTCAGAATCATTTTTAGAAAAAAAAGTTCATATTTAAAAAAAACTCGAACGAGTTCAGCCGCAGCTAGTACATGAAACCTAACCTCTCGACTATGTCGCACACCATTTTGAGAACCATATCCAAAATTTAATAATATCATGCTCTACATATAGAAGCTAATTTTCAAAAATTTCACAGAGGCAATCTTATATATATAAGATTGCCTATATATTTTATTAAATATAATTTTATTTACAATTTTTATTTTTTATATATATATATATATATATATATATATATATATAAAAGATTGCCTCTATAAAAAATATTTAAAAAAAAATAAATATATATATATATATATATATTAATAATAAATTTATTTATTTAATTTCTTTTTTAACTACACAGGGGCAACCGGCAATCGCCTAAAAGACGCTGCCTCGGTCGGTCCTGAGTGACATGGCTGTAGAATAACCCACCCAAGTGCATACAGCTAAAACCGCTGCCCTGCCATCGGGGTAGTGCCACCGCTGCCCTCCTAGTTCATCGAGACATGACAATTGTATCCAGTTGCCCCTATGCCTCTTCAGAAGGGCTGCCCTTCCCGTCCCTATATGCTAATCAGAGTCCGGGTATGCACCCCACGCATACACCCTCCGAATCGCGCGCTCACCTCACATACCTTGAAATAATGCGTCATCGGAGCGCCCCAATCCAACCACTCTTGTATATGGATGGACTAGAAACGCCCTCAGCAATGAAGCTACCTCCCTTCACCCTACACGCGTCCACGATTCGACCCCTGGCCAGTTTTTTTCGCCAGTCCATTCTTTTGAAATTATCATACACCCATACACACATCCAGATAATTACACCCTGGGTATTAGACATCACAAATCACAAAGCTCAAATCAGTCTCGATGGAGTTAAGACCCCATAGGATAAATAGGAAAAACAGGAACAAATGGAAAGAAAATAGAAAAACCTACATCTAGATACAATAAAATGACAAGGATCTCATGAGTCCCGTATAGACGGTCTACACGACAGAAGTTCACGCCCAACAAGTAGGCAGCAATAGACAGCCCGTAAAAAAAAAATATCAATGAACATAGATGCAATCTGCAGATATTAACACACACGCACGTACTCTCCTCCCTCTCTCGTATGCGCGCGCACACCAACACAGATTTGCAAATTCTACTTCTTATTATAGAATATACTGTATTATTATAAATGCCGCGAAACATTAAATTTTGGATTATATATTATATAGAGACGTCCGAATTTCTTAAAAAGTTTCATTATAAGTTCTAAAATGAAACGATTTCTGTTAATATCGTGCATGCACTGTTGAGTTAAATTGATTTTTCATTCGTTTTACTTGCGGTCAAAAATGACATTCTTATGTACGGGTTGATATGTTGTTGATTTTTATCATTTCAATATAGTCTCTTAATACCAACTATTGCTTATGATTCATTTTTTTTTTGTCGCAATTTTTAATTTACAATCGGTTCCAATTTACTGGAACCGTAAGCAAATCTGAATATTAAAAAGTTAGCGTGCAAGGAGGGGTTTCGATTATAGAAATCCCTCAAAGAGCTGTATATGTTTACAAATAAATGTACGCATATGTAAAAATATGCAGTAAATATAAATATATACATACAAACATGAGTCCAAAGAACATTAATCAAAGTCCACAGTTTAGAACATAAAAGCAGACGCTAAAAAATTATCTTATCAATCAAAGAAACATTGAAACAAATTGAAGAACTACTAAAGTAAGTTGCAAAACGAAATGTAGAATTTTGGCAATGCACGACACCTTAGGGTAGCTGATTCACCTCAAATCTCGGATAACTTACAGATCTAATAGATCCAGTCGCTTTAGGCGCCTAACGTCCTCGCTGTTATCCAAGAGGTTAACCGCGAGCTAGTTCACATGTTTTGTTCGGTCTCTTTTTGTAACATGTGCTGAATCTCGGTATCTCCTCTCGAACGGTTGGCGATCTCAGATAATCCTGTATTACGAAAAAATAAATCTTTATCAGATTGATAAAAAAGGAATCGATATAAAAGTTAGAAGAAAAAAACGAGTAAAGTATTTTATACTCTTTAAAACTGAACACTCTCTTGGTTACGCTTATAAGTTGTATAACAATTATTATTAATGTTAGTTGTATTAGTTATGTAACTAATTTTATAGTTTCTGCTTAGCCCCTGAAACGCTAATATAATAATATCTTACTGAGAACTACTTTTTTTGTAGCAAAATAAAACTAAATTGAAAATTAAATTCAGGAATTTCATTATCTTTTTTTTTTTTTGTCTTCAGTCTTTTGACTGGTTTGATGTGCAGCTCTCCAAGATTCCCTATCTAGTGCCAGTCGTTTCATTTCAGTATACCCTCTACATCCTACATCCCCAACAATTTGTTTTACATACTCCAAACGTGGCCTGCCTACACAATTTTTCCCTTCTACCTGTCCTTCCAATATTAAAGCGACTATTCCAGGATGCCTTAGTATGTGGCCTATAAGTCTGTATCTTCTTTTAACTATATTTTTCGAAATGCTTATTTCTTCATCTATTTGCCGCAATACCTCTTCATTTGTCACTTTATTCACCCGTCTGATTTTTAACATTCTCCTATAGCACCGCATTTCAAAAGCTTCTAATCTTTTCTTCTCAGATACTCCGATCGTCCAAGTTTCACTTCCATATAAAGCGACACTCCAAACATACACTTTCAAAAATCTTTTCCTGACATTTAAATTAATTTTTGATGTAAACAAATTATATTTCTTACTGAAGGCTCGTTTAGCTTGTGCTATTCGGCATTTTATATCGCTCCTGCTTCGTCCATCTTTAGTAATTTTACTTCCCAAATAACAAAATTCTTCTACCTCCATAATCTTTTCTCCTCCTATTTTCACATTCAGCGGTCCATCTTTGTTATTTCTACTACATTTCATTACTTTTGTTTTGTTCTTGTTTATTTTCACGCGATAGTTCTTGCGTAGGACTTCATCTATGCCGTTCATTGTTTCTTCTAAATCCTTTTTACTCTCGGCTAGAATTACTATATCATCAGCAAATCGTAGCATCTTTATCTTTTCACCTTGTACTGTTACTCCGAATCTAAATTGTTCTTTAACATCATTAATTGCTAGTTCCATGTAAAGATTAAAAAGTAACGGAGATAGGGAACATCCTTGTCAGACTCCCTTTCTTATTAGGGCTTCTTTCTTATGTTCTTCAATTGTTATTGTTGCTGTTTGGTTCCTGTACATGTTAGCATTTGTTCTTCTATCTCTGTATTTGAACCCTAATTTTCTTAAAAACATTACCAACAAATCTAATATTTCTCATTTTAATGTCAAAGTTTTAGCCTTTTATTTATAATACATTACATTTACACGGAAACATATTATTAATATTTCTTTGAAATGTACGTATAATTTTTTTAAATAATGACAATTAGGAAGATAAAATTAATACACATTATTTTAGTAGATAAACTGAATTATCCTATCTTTATAATCGTGGTATAAATTTCACTGTTACGTTAAAAAAAATTATCCATATTTGGTGTTTTTTAAACGGTTTGATAACTGAATTTGTTTTGTTTTTTTTTTTTTACATAATACCAAGTTAAAATAACTAAAAGTAAAAACTAGAAATCTTTGTACAAGTCTACCATAAAAACCAGAATAATTGTATATAAAGTGAAGTCAGAAAAGTCGGAAATTTTAAACTCCTATATTTAAATGAGTCTTTATTTCAACATGAATGTTTCTACAGTATTGTGTTAAGTAATAAATGTATTTTATTTTTAAAAACAACGCTTGTTACACGGGCACCGTTATGATCTAAGAACTCTTTTGAATCTTATTCGAAAAGTCTCTATTACTTGCAGAAAAATGGTCGGTGTAATGCGTGTAATCTCTTGAATTTTTAATTTTAGTTCCGCTAACGTTTGCGGTCGCTAGACCTTGCTATTCGGAAAATCCCGAATAAAATATTCCCGTGCGGACAAATTAGGCGATCTAGCCGACCAAATTACGGCCCCATTTTTGGATACGATACGGTTCAGAGAGAACTGTAATAAAGCTGTAATACTTAAAGCAGTAATACACATAAAAGCAATACGATTTGTAGCACTGTGTTGCTGGACCCACATATTTAGTGGAAAATGGTACTAATTCTTGCCTCTAAAATGACCACGCTCGTGTACCGCGCTGGTATACCGGTTGTAACGCAGTAACGGTTGTAGCGTTTCCTCGGTCGTCTTAAAAAAAAAACGGTCTAATGGCAACAGATGACGAAAGTGGCACACCAAACTGTGACCTTAGGACTACAAAACGGTTTCTAATGTAACTAAAGTGGGTTTTCAGCGCTCCAATATCGACTAATCTGCTTATTCAACGTTCAGATGAAAACGAGCTTCATCTTGACATAAACATACAGTGGATTAATTTTCTATCACCCAAACGCTGCAACATGTCTTGACAAAAATTGATGCGAAAAAAATTAGCATCTATTACTTACTGGACGATTTATATTTATTAGAGGTGAAAACGTAAGTTCTTATGTACGATTCAACGGATCGGTGGTTCACCGATGTACAATGCTAATGCGTGATTAATCGTAAAACGTTTTGGACCGTTTGTTAAGGCAGTTTGAACTCTATCGGTGTTTTTCTGGCGTTTAAACGCTTTTTGATGCTCCTTTTTTAAATTTTATATGGAACCGGTTTTCTCAACCCACAAATTAACTGCATGGACAGACGGTACTCGCCCATGACATAGAATATTGACCCGATCACGAAATAATCTCGTACACTTGCAGCGGAGTCACCGTTTTTATGAAATGATTTAACTCAAGAAGCACGATATGCACACGATCGCTGTACCGGGTTTAGAAAACGGCATTAAATGAATGACTATATCCTCAAAATCAGCGTCAAACGAATAATCAAGCTTTTCATATTTCCCGTTTCACTGACGTGACGCGGATAAACTTATGCACTTAATTTTGTACCGGTAAATTTATCCTGAATATTTGTTTTCTAATTGATACAACAGATATATGTAAAAAAGAAAATTAAATTGTAAAAAAATATTTTTTAATTTATTGTAACTTGGCCGACATTTCTGACGCAGCGGCGGCATCATTTGCCTTTGATCCAGACGCTTCGAGTCCCGGCCGGGTCAGGCATAAATTTTTGGCATTTTTTGCTATTTTTACCGATTATTGTTTTACGGTTTTTCGCACGGTACAAAATAATTCATTTCATTATCATTCATCGGTAGCTGTTACAGGATGCCAGCCAAAATAAAATGGAATATAGAGTCGATTGCTGTTGGGCTTTGTCTCTTTCCTTCATTGAATATAAATACTCAACAAATCTATTCATTGTTCCAAACAGAATGTATATATTTTAGGATAATAAATAAATAAAACAGTAACAATAATATACTATCCATTAATAAAATGAATCGAGTTTATTGAGCTCTAGACAGGCAGAGGCAGCCGCTCGTGAATTATAATCCTACCACTACCCTTAGCAACGTGCCGTTACCTAAAAGTGATCTCGTCACTTGCATTCACTTTAGGTCACTTGCATCGTGTCCTAAATTTAATTTCAATGATGAAAGACACTTATTGTTTAATTAAATAAACATAGATTTGTGGGAATACAATAAACATATTAAGTAGATAAATTGTACTATTTTATAATGCAATTTACTTCTCACCGCACTTTTAAGTATCTATTTGTATGTACACCGGAGAAATGAGCAAAAGAGCTTTGAGAGCTGAATGCGCTGAACGCGCTTAATCTACATAAGAACAAACTTTGTACCTCACTTTCTTTTCCTGTTTAGCCTCCGGTAACTACCGTTTAGATAATTCTTCAGAGGATGAATGAGGATGATATGTATGAGTGTAAATGAAATGTAGTTTTGTACATTCTCAGTTCGACCGTTCCTGAGATGTGTGGTTAATTGAAACCCGACCGCCAAAGAACACCGGTATCCACGATCTAGCATTCAAATCCGTGTAAAAATAACTGGCTTTACTAGGACTTGAACGCTGTAACTCTCGATTTCCAAATCAGCTGATTTGGGAAGACGCTTTAACACAAGAACAAACTAGAAAGCTGAAATCTAACCCTTGAAAACTGTATCAAATTTTCCTACTAAGTAATATAGCAAATTACTATCTCTAATACATGAGCAATAACAATACTTGTTACAACTAGGTAAAATAAGCTCATGATGAGATAGTCAAACGAATAAATCAAAATAGATCCATATGGAAGAATCTTAAAAGAACAGCTATATTAATTGAAATCTGCTAAGAGACAAAGGGATCCTGAAGACCATTATTGAGGGTGCATTTTGGTTTGCTTGACATTTTTCCGCCACCACCCATTCGGTCGCACTAAAGTATAAGACCGAATGTCTGTGCCTAAAACAGCTACTGAGTCTCCAACAGTTTAGAGACTAGCATCCTAACATAGCTTCTAGAGCTTACCTAACAGCGTGAGCGGATTAAGCGTGGTGCCACACACTATCGGTTACGTGTCCCAACCGCTTACGCGTCATATATTTGCTAAAATGGGTAGGCGCACCCTGTCAACTACTAAAAATATATATGACATCCATAATAAAATTCATTTTGTCTAGGCTGCCCACAGGGTTCGACAATGCGGCTCTCGCCATATTGACACGCCGGTTGTGAATGGCTAATTTTCCCTTTGATCTCTAAGTTATAGGGTGCCCCGTTCTCTGGCTCCCCCAAGAGCAGGTCAGTCAAACATCAGAAGTTCATTTGATTGGACCTCCCCGCAGACGAACAGCTCATCAGCTGCCAGGCGGAACCGAAACAGGTATTGATTCAAGTTAGCGTGGTTGGTGAGCACCCGGGCACCCGTTACCCTTAAAAACGAGGATATGGGGGGATGTGGGATATCCCTCCATATCCTGTATAAACTTATACAAGGATCTTCCCTTAGTCGTGGTGCCCCGTTCCGGCTGCCATGCTTCCATCGCGTGTCTCTACGGCCTCTTCCGCAGGCGGGAGATGGGTAACCGAACGATGGTGCATATAGCAGGCAGATCACGAATGACATGAACTTCCAAAGCTATCAACAGCTCAAGAGTAAGGTACATCCCAACCACGCAGGGGGAAGACACTCACCTTGTGACGTTACCGTTCGCTACACCACCTCCTCCGTTCCAAGCCCTAAGGGGCTTTACGAGAGGTCTTCTTTATACCCTCAATTAATTACATCTCACAGTCATCAGCCAGGCCTCAGTCGGGATGCCACCGACGTAAATACCTCGGCAGAAATTTTCATCAGTAAATACATATCAAATTTCGCCTTCACAAAATGGATGTGATGCCTCCAACGGACATCACATCCAACCTAACACGATTCCCTCAAACTAACTGACCGAAAACGCGGAAGCACGAACCCCGTACCTACCGCAGATTTGACAACACCGTTCGTGAATGTTAATGCCTCAGAAAACGAACGAGTTTAAAGTTAAATCAATGCTACACCCGTACCAATCATAACTGTGTTTTACGCAACATAGAAATTCAGACCTACACGGAGGAAAGTACAGGAGAAAGGATTTTGGAAGTCCGCTGCAAACCAATCTACGGATTAACGATAACATTGAGTGAGTGGGTGGAGGAGAGATGAAGCTCAATAGGATTTAGCTACCTCAGCGCTCCGAATCGAGATAGTTTCATTAGATATCCAGAGTATTACAGAATCAATGAAAGGATTCACATTTTTAGGAATCCATACCATAGGCGTGAAACGGAGAGGTATTCGATTTCACTTATCAACGACAGTACGAAATACAGTAATAATGCATTTTTATTGTATCGTAGACTTTACGACAATCCTGATTAATATTATTTAAGAAGAAAAAATACATCATGGCTTTTACAACACTCTTATATTGATAATAAAAGATGATAAGGTGTGACGGAACGTAAAATATTTCCAGGAAATTGTTTTACGAGAACCGTCTCTTTCTTTTGAGATCAAGTAACCGTGCTAAACCAGAAATAAACGGGTTACCTAAATAAGGCGTCTTGTTTCTGAGTTTCATAAATTTTTTTACGGAAATGAAATCAATTTCTTCGGTATTACTAAATGGCCTACAATTTCTTGTGACATAAATCTGACTGGATATTTTACGTCAAATTTCAAGAATGTAAATGCAACTGAGATTCCAAACAGATAAGAAGCGATAATTCACAACATACATTATATGTTTGTAATAGGTGTAATTTTTTTTGCTAGGTGGCAAAGTGGCTGGACGGCTGTCGTCGATAGTAAACTTCGACGGATTAAAGACTCAGTGTTGCTGTGGGGCTCCTCTTGTAGGAACTCTTGTCGTGAGGAAGTGGTCCTCTGCCGGTTACAGTTGGGGCATACGAGGATCACACACGAATATCTAATGTCAGGAGGAGACCCACCCCTGTGCACACGATGCAATTGCCGCATGACTGTGCACCACATTCTCGTGGACTGTGTATGTTATGCGGCATTGCGTCGTCAGTTTAATATACCCAGCAGCATTCGTGATGTCTTGGGCAATGATGGCAGGGTTTTGGAGCGAATGTTTCTCTTTTTGCATAGTACTGGGTTACTGCAAAGGATTTAATATACTTACATATGTTTTAAGGAGAGTTTTTTAATAATTTTAACCTTTATTTTCGATTTGATTTTTTAGTTTAATTTTACTATTCAGGGTGGGGAGTTTTGCACAACCCATCAGAGTTAGGTAAGTTTTTATACTTTCTTTATTCTATTATTTTACCTTTAATGTTTTATCGATTTTGTCTGTGATATTAGTTTTGGGTTTTCTTTTGCCTTCTTGGCTTGTTTTAGTAAATTTTTATTATATGATTAATATTACATTTACACCTTGTATAGCTTCTTATTTCGGAGTTATATTGCAATTTTAATAATAACTACCGGGCGATGATAACGCCCAAGCGTTTTCGCCCGCAATCAACCAAAAAAAAAAATTCTTTTTTTACAAACGTTTCTTGAAATGTTATCTAGGTGGGCTAATGGAAAGACGCCGGGAAAATACTGTTAACAAATATTATTGATTTAGATAATATTTTTTAGTTGATTACAAATCCATCAGTTTTTCCTACAGATTCTTAACAAATCTTTATACGAGATCTGCTCGGCAATCAAATAAAACATTAAATCGTAAAAATTATGATAACTGAACATTTATAAAGGATTCAAAATTACTCGGAACAACAGATCCAATTTTCCCTGTAAAGGGTGGTATTATGATTGTATCGAGTGTTTACAGATAGCGTTACTAGAACGTTCAATTTCAGTTAATTTATTTAAATTTGAATTGAAGGTAGAAAGTCCGGTAAAACGTGGTAATTGCCGTGCAATCAAACTTACGGTAGAATGTGCTTGATCCAGTGACATTCAGAGATTAAAAAAATTATAAATTCAATCTTTAAAAAATACCATTTCTATTAATATTACAAAATATAATCTTCAAATTAAAAGTTCTATACAGAGTGATATATTTTATTTACTAGAATACGTAAGGGTATTTTTAATTTACGAATGAAAATAAATTTTTTTATTACACATTTTTAAATCTTTCATCAAAATATTTCAGCTTCTTACCTCGATAAAACTTATCAAAACCATAATCGATCGATTTTTCGTGGATTTTGGTCGATGGATCGATCTATAAAAGCTTTCAGCTACCGATCGAGTGGGTCTCGTAGCGAATACTTACGGAAGGTTTATCCTTTACCCCGATTTATCCTGTTATATTAGGATAATTCTGAATTACTCCTTGTAGATCGATGCTGAGAATGCGCATTCAGTCCTCTTAATCCAACCTGAAATGAAATAAAAAATTTAAAAAGTCATTTAGTAATGCAACAATTTCAACAAAACAATTTTACGCTTCGGTTCAATATCTTTATCGAAGTTATTGTTTGTAGTGAAAAAAAATCAATCGATTAATTAAAAAGATTCTAGGGGTAATTTTATAAAAAGAAATTATTTAAAATATAATTTAGAAAACGACAACGTGTTTTTGTTGGATGTCATTTTCATACGTTATAATTACGTTACGTACAGAATCATTAATTAAATTAATGTGTAAAACTCATTAAAAATGTAAAAATATTCATATTTCTTGATTACCCAGACCTTTTCCTTTTTTTTATCTCTTTCTATATAATGTATATACGTGTGCGTGTGTATACGTGTACGTGTGATAAAATATTTATTCATTTAAATAACTTCATTGTCTACCGGGTCGATAGAATTATTAACTCGTGGCAGAATTTTATAGAGGAATGAAAATTGTTGGGGGAAAAAAAGGTGAAAAAGAGAACAGAATGTGACTGAATTCAAAAAAAAGAGAAAGATAGTAAATAAAACGGGAAAGAAGGTCGAGGGAAAAACGCTTTTTTCTGTAAAACGTACTACTAAGGGGTTGGAAAGATGAAAATGAGGAGGTCGATGGGTGTGGTGGGCAATTTATATGATAATATAGGGCAGGCGGCGAGTAATCGCGAGGGAATTAAAGAAAAACCTTCCAACTTGCAGAGACATCGTTTCCTCATGCTACAATTCCTTTGTTTGTGTGTATATATATATATATCTTTACACCTGGCGTCGACTTAAATTCAACTCTCAATGACATGGTAATTTATGTAGACTAAACACACATTAAAAATCTAAAATGCTATTTGTATAACTAATTTTGAAGTTTTCTATAACTTATTTCATTAAAGAAATTAATGAACAAAATATTAATTCATTTTATATAAATTTTAATCTAATTATTACAGCTATCAAAAATTTTACTGCTCACTTTTTCTCCCCAAAGAGAGGGAATTCCAGTACTAAGATTATTATCTGAAGTACGCACACACGCTCTTAGAATATAGAAGTATTACCTAAGTTGAGAAATTAAATGTTTAAGTTCGTATCTCTATTTCGTTTCAGAGAAATGTAACGATTACTTTTCTTCGTAAAGGAAAATCGTATGTTCAATTTATTTTAAGGAACTTCAAAGAATTATTGTTTAAACTTACCGATTAAAACATTTTTAGTACTTCAATACAAGAAAACTTATCAGCTTGTTATAAAACTTATATTGTTGTTCTACTAAAGCATTATTGAAGTATTATATATTTTTTTATTATTCCATTATAATGAAGAAATACAGTAAAAAATAATAATATTACTGTAACATTTACTACTGTAAATTAGTGAAGGAAAAGGAATACAATTACATCTATCGTTAAAGAAGTGATGGTAACTTCAGTAAATTAATTTCTAAATTCTATAACTATTCAATGTATAATATAGATATACACTCACATAAATTAGAATATACGTGAAAAATTAATTCAGTGTAACATTCATTAATATATTTATATGTATATATATATATGTGTGTGTGTGTGTGTGTGTGTGTGTGTGTGTGTGTGTGTGTGTGTGTGTGTGTGTGTGTGTGTGTGTGTGCATAGGTAACAAAGTTACTTTAATAAAGATCTTGCTGAAATTCCTCAGAAAAAATCGAAATTAATTTTTTCGCGTTATTTCCCCAACCTCTGAACGAATGTTGAAAAAAAAGATAACATGTCAAATACCCATACATAAAAGTATTTGAGTATATTCCCTAATAAGAAAGGGAGTCCGACAAGGATGTTCCCTATCTCCGTTACTTTTTAATCTTTAAATGGAACTAGCAGTTAATGATGTTAAAGAACAATTTAGATTCGGAGTAACAGTACAAGGTGAAAAGATAAAGATGCTACGATTTGCTGATGATATAGTAATTCTAGCCGAGAGTAAAAAGGATTTAGAAGAAACAATGAACGGCATAGATGAAGTCCTACGCAAGAACTATCGCATGAAAATAAACAAGAACAAAACAAAAGTAATGAAATGTAGTAGAAATAACAAAGATGGACCGCTGAATGTGAAAATAGGAGGAGAAAAGATTATGGAGGTAGAAGAATTTTGTTATTTGGGAAGTAAAATTACTAAAGATGGACGAAGCAGGAGCGATATAAAATGCCGAATAGCACAAGCTAAACGAGCCTTCAGTAAGAAATATAATTTGTTTACTTAAAAAATTAATTTAAATGTCAGGAAAAGATTTTTGAAAGTGTATGTTTGGAGTGTCGCTTTATATGGAAGTGAAACTTGGACAATCGGAGTATCTGAGAAGAAAAGATTAGAAGCTTTTGAAATGCGGTGCTGTAGGAGAATGTTAAAAATCAGATGGGTGGATAAAGTGACAAATGAAGAGGTATTGCGGCAAATAGATGAAGAAAGAAGTATTTGGAAAAATATAGTTAAAAGAAGAGACAGACTTATAGGCCACATACTAAGGCATCCTGGAATAGTCGCTTTAATATTGGAAGGACAGGTAGAAGGGAAAAATTGTGTAGGCAGGCCACGTTTGGAGTATGTAAAACAAATTGTTGGGGATGTAGGATGTTGAGGGTATACTGAAATGAAACGACTAGCACTAGATAGGGAATCTTGGAGAGCTGCATCAAACCAGTCAAATGACTGAAGACAAAAAAAAAAGAAAAGTATTTGAACCAAACTGAAGAAATTCGTATCGGCTAATCTTGACACATTAACCGTATGTGTCAATCTTATATAACCTTATATATCTTGATATATAAGGTATCCTCTTATCAGAATGTATAAGGCTGATATATAAGGTCACGTATGAGAGTGTGCCGCATGTACACACACAGATAAATATGTTTCTTCGATATAGACAAACTAGTTGGACTCAAAACGTAAAGATTTTTCAAAAACCCTGACATCCCATTTTCTACATGTCACCGTACTTTCCCTCTGATTCTACCGATATTCGCTTGAAAAGTAAAAGGTATTACTGTCTAAATACAATAAAATCATATACATTTAAAGGAACTAGTAATTATTTTATTATTGAGTTATATAGATTCTAAATTCTGACGGAGGATTATAGCAAAATTGAACAGACTAAAGACAACCATTTTCATTATATTAAAAAAAAAACCAATTCAAGATTTGTCAGTTTCTTAAGTTTTCTCAATACTACTTTGTTGCCAAAGCTTACACTGTGAAATCTAATGCCGGTCCACATTAAATAAACGAAAGCACAAACTACTGTTCAAATTTCAACCATCCATAAAAAGGGAGTATCAAAACACGAGATGGCCAAATTTCAAGACATTAATTTATCAAAGTTCACCTCCGAAATCGCAAGATGAAAAGAACTATAACCATCTTTTTTTTGTGTCTTCAACTCGGTGCAGAAGACGTCAATATCCACCGCATCTCTAATTAAATCGATAATAATATCTGCAGAAGTAGACGGTTCAAAGCGAATAACAAACGTAGGCTTAATTTTAGGCTTGAAAAAATCGGTTTCACTAGTATCAGTACCTACAATAAATTTTCTGTTATTTTTTAACTGGACCGTTCTAGCTCTTTTTTACCTTTCTTTTAGGCCTAACGAGATTCCAATCGTTCCCATTCTCAACGGGAATTTTCAGCCACAAACGGAGGGATAACATCAATCTCGGCGGAACCCTGTTGTTATTCTTTTTATTACTCTTCTTCTCTGTCCGGTGCGACTGATTTGTCTGTGTTTGGAATTTTAGTGACCTGACTATACAATCTATTCGATTACGAAGACAAAAAACCGCCCGTATTAATTTTATCAAGTATGTCGACAAGTGTTTTGTTTTCAGATTGTAAAGAAACAATTTCCCTATTCGTGTCTGAGATATGATCGATCAACAAACCTCCCTAGAGTTAAGTGTTCAATCGCATCAAATAATTTGTTGATGAAAGCTTCACAGTGACATTCAGAGACGCGATCGGTATCAACATCACCGTTCTTGACGTTTTAGAGGAAGTAAACGGAAGAACCAGACGCTGCAGACAAAGTGCTACCACCACCTACAGGCGTGCTGTCAACGATACTAAATCGACCATCAACAGGTGTGCTGTCATTCTTAGGAATCCTATTGCAACTATCGCAAAGGTATTTCCTAACACCTTCCAGCATGTAGATGTCAACCTCATCGCTGCCGACATGAACACGATAAGGATGAAATATCCTACCACAGGGCTCTTTACAAGGCAGACGCTTCCGTTTCCCAAAGAAGAACTTACCTCAACCGCAAATAACTTTGGATGGACCATCACGTCAATACGACGGAAATAAAACGCAGAACCTAACTAAATTAAAAGCTAAGTCAAAAAATAAAAACTTCTTGTGCCGTCAGTTGGCGTGCCTCTTAAAAAAAAAAGAAACCTCAACTTTTGGCCGGAGGTGAGATAAGAGTATCTATTCCCTAACCTGCCGGAGGATCGACAAAAAGTTTGACCTCACAACCCACCTACTGGGAAAAATCGATTATAAAAATGACCGACCGTGAAAGATGGAATTTCAGAAAAAGTAATGGAGAGAAAAGATCAAACCCACAGAAAGGTTGGTCCTTTATCCGTCGGTCCCTTTAGGTTTATACGCTTTTACGTTTGGTTCTTTATCCGGACCGGGATAAAAGCCGATCGACTAATCCGACCTAAAAAAAAACCAAACAGTTTCCCGGACCCGACTGGCTGAGTCAACAGACTGAAAAATCCCAGCCAACAGCACAGCTGAAAGAATAGGTAGGAAAAACTAGAATAGGTAGGCTACACAAAGATGTAAAGCAGTATTTCTTAATCTTTTAAGTGAGCCGCACCCCTTTTAATAAAGGGGTGCGGCTCACTTAAAAGTGAAAAAAGTGAACGTTGAAAAAAGGTCTCCGCACCCCTATCGCACAAATACCAAGAGCCGGCTGCAATTATCAACGTCGGTTGACTCATCCAGTTGTACGCTTACTTTTAGCGGACTGGCTTTTATGTCTTCTATTATTTGTAGTAAAATATCTTTACCGAGATCTTGAATTCGCGATCGAATTATATCGTTCGATAACGGAATCTGCTGAATTTTTTTATGCGCTTCAGAATCCAATACAGTTTCAGCTATTATCAATGCACAAGGTTTTATTAATTCCTCGGCGATCGTGTGGGGTTTTTTCCTTTGCACACAAATATGCCACTTGAAATGACGTTTCTAACAGGGGCTTTTGAATTGCTGGCTGGCATAATTTTAATATATTACCGCCGGTATCAAATCGAGCGTTTTTTCACTTCAAGCTGTTCATACTATGGCCTGCACCTTCCCCACCATGCAGATTGTTGAAATGCTCTAATAACTTTGACGGTTTGAGATTGGAGTTTGAAAATATCTTGGAACATAAGATGCATTGAGGTTGCTGCTTACCATCTTTTTCTGTTGTACAAGTGTATCTATAAGCAACATACTTGTCGTTCCATTGGCGTTTTTTTGACATAGCAGGGTTCACTATAATCAATTAAATTATTTACAAATAACGTATAAAAAATAACAAAAATACAACCAAATCTCGTATAACACGGATTAATAAATTGTGGCATATGTTTCATTGAAACATATGTTTGTGGCATAAATTTGTGGCTCGGGTGTATTATTTTAAATTAAAGAGAAAAATTCTTACATTTGTATTATCGATGTATCCTGTTTGGGCTTGAATCACTGATCGATATGAATGTATTAAATAGGTAAGTAACGTAAATAATCGGATGCTTAAATGCGTACACGTGTCCGTCTCAAGAGGTTTTTCAACAAACTGGCGATGACGCAGAAACAACAACTCAGGCAGAGAGTAACGGAATGGAAGCGGACGCAGCCAAATCTACCTAACCGTTTTTAAACAAAAAACAATTGGTTGATGTCATCGAAAATTCAAATACATATTTTTCAAATATCGCAAAAATAATATATGTATATTGTTAGAGGCTTCTCTCGCATCCCCAAAAATACCTTCCCGCATCCCCAGGGGAGCGGGCACCCCCGGTTAAGAATCACTGATGTAAAGAAATAACTACAAGAGTGAACATAATATCAAGTGCTTCTCAGAAAATCGTTGCAAGTTACGGGGCCACAGGCCGAGACGTTAAAATTATAATAATAGTAAAAGTGATTTTTCACAAAAAAAAAATTATTATACTAAATATTTTTATAGAATAATGTGATTACAAAACTATCAAAAAAATAATATTTAAATTAATAATAGAATATTTATACCGTTATACGAATGATGTAATCGTTTTGTTGTGGGGTAATTTTGTTTAAATTTGTATACTTATTACACGAAAGAAATAAGTTAGCTCTCACCCTTCTTTTTTTTTTTTTTTTCTCTCAGCTCCCCTGGGCCGGACCGACTTGGTATTACGCCACCCAGGGGAGTGTCTTTAAACTCAAATAGGCCTCCCCACCTACCGGCTATATACCGGCAAGGCAGGTCGGCCTACCGGTTAGCTCTTTTTGAGAGTTCTTTATCAATAGACCCAAAAGGGCAATACTAATACACCACGCCAGACCCAGTTCGCCGCGACGCGGTACCGGGTCCCTTCAGTATTCAGTGTGCTGTTGCCTGACTTACCCGTGGAGTCCTTGGTGGCTCATCAGTGCCAACACACCGCAGCATGCTGGACCTCACCAGCAAGGCTGTCCACCCAGTCCTATTCTAGCCAACACCTTGTCTTCTCTCGTCGGAGTATTTCTGTAGAACAACTTGTCTAACAAAACTAGCAAAATTATTCCAGTTTGACTCGCTTCTTAGCATGTAGTCTATTGTTGTCTCTGGAGTTATACCTGTGAGTGCCTTACTATGTCTAAGTGTGTCCCACCTATTGCACTCAAAAAAGGTGTGCTCAGCATCATCTATCTCGTTGCAGTAGTCGCAAATTGGCTTTCTCTCTTGCCTATTTTGTGCAGGTAGTTATTGAAGGAACCATGTCCTGTAAAAAACTGCGTTAGGTGATGATCAACCTCACCAAATCTTCTCGACAACCACGGCTTGATGTCGGGGATGAGGGTTCTCGTCCATCGACCCACAGCTTCCTGCGACCATCTTTCCCGCCAGATATTATAAACGGCATCCCTGACCTCTTGTTCTGGCTTGCCTTGTGCCCTCTCCACCCTCTTTTTTGCGATTAGGTCAATAGGAGGTGTACCCGATAACACGCACAGGGCGGCATAGGACACTGTCCTGTATGCGGACACAACACCTAGGAGCACACACCTGTGCGTCCTCCCCAGTCTCTCTTTGTTGCGCCTGATGGCGATAGAGCGCCACCAGGCCGGAACGGCATACATAAGCGAAGACACGACGGTGGTCACCAGTAAACGGCGCTTTGAGGCCCGAGGGGCATTCTGCGATGACATAATGATGTTTAGACTTTTTATCATCCTTTCTGCCTTGTTGCTTACATCGACTATGTGCTCGGTGTATCTACCGTTTTTCTGGAGGATAACTCCTAAGTACTTGATGTTATTCGCTTCTTCTATAGCATGACCGTTGATGGAAATATTGAACGGTTCTAGCACTCTTCTACCCGTAAAGGCAATACACCGGCATTTATCCGTAGACAGTTGCAGACCGCTGGACCTCAACCACTCCTATATAGTGTCGATGGCCGCATACACCCTCTCCCGCACCTCCAAGACCGTCCTTCCTTCTACGAGGACTGCAAGGTCATCTGCATAAGCCAGGACCTGGACGCCGACAGGAAACTCCTTCTGAAGGAGTTCATCTATAATCACCAGCCACAACAACGGCCCCAGAACAGAGCCCTGCGGAACTCCACCGTGCATTTGAAAATGTACTGTTTCTTCCTGTGCTTCCACCAGATATCCTCTGTTGGACAAGTAACATTCAATTTGCCTACGCAGGTACGGGCTGAGGCCCCTAGCCGCAATTGCGTCATTAATATGACCCCGCAAACACCCTGCAAACACTTACTCTTACTTAATTTATAGAGTTCAAATAAACAGACTGCGCAAACGACCGTTAAAAGCGGCCGATTCAAAAGCATGTCCTGTAAATCCTGATGCATATAAAAGCAAACTACGCGACGTTAATATTCAGTAACCACGTGCTATTAAATTTTACAAGAATTACTTATATATTTTAAATTTAAATAAATACAGACATTTTGAGTTTTTAAGAGTTCTGAAATCGTCAATTGTCCAAAAATAGTAAAAGTTAACTAATATCTAAGATTGAATTTCTATGATAATAAACAAATAATACATTCAATTTAGTTTTTGTCAACCGATTGAGAAATCCGTAGTGCTGCCATATTAAAAAATCAACAGGAGGCTCAACTTTGTTTTTATTATATTACCCGATTCCCAATAATTTGGTTAAATAGTATCAGGTACATGTTTTATACAATTTTTCCATTCCGGCCGGCCTATTTTATCGATGGTTTTTAAGCCCAAACTTTTAACATCAGATATTTTAAAAGCAATATTTTCTGACGTTAATTAACTTTTGATTTGTCCCTAAATTAACTCAAGCGGATCGAATACACATCGAAGCACGGTTTTACCACTGGATCTCGCTAACTCATCGATTTTGTGCGCATTAAAATTACTTTAAATACGCGAAACCCTTTGCAATAATCGAAGGTTAGGTTCATCCTCTTTAACAATCACTCCTTTTGAAATAGGCATATTTTGATGTTCTTTTTCCACGACGAAAAAGGAATTCTTTCCTTTTTAGACGAACGATAAGCGGTGTTGTCTAAGATGATAACCAAATTATTTTACAGAGGAGCTAATACATCAATAAACCGTTTTTAAATAAATAAAATTCGCGTACTTTTTTATGAATCGCGTCGTTATCGAAATCGTCAAATTTTTCATCGATTGACCTGCGGGGTTTTGGATTTTTAGGAAACCGTATTTCATTACTAGATTCATACTCGCGAATCACATCGTTCACTGAAGCAACATAACCTTCAATTTTTTTTTTTTTTTTTTTTTTTTTTCACTCTACTCCCCTGTGCCGGTCCGACTGGTTGGTATTGCGCCACCCAGGGGAGTGTCTGGTAAACTCTAACGAGCCTCTCCGCCTACCGGCTGAACGTCCGGCATGGCAGGTCGGCTCGCCGGTGTCAGCTCTTTTGAGTGATTTTCTGTTTGCCCATTTGGAAACCACGACATACCTCAAATAGCCGTAACGTGGCACCGGGTCTTTTCTTACTCTTCTTCTTCATCGGAACCTATCTAAACCCTTGGAGTCCTCAGTGGATCACTGAGAACGACATACCTCAGCGTGCCATCTCTCACCACTGAGGCTGTCCACCCTACCCTATTCTACACTAGTAACCTAGTCGCCTTTCATCTATATCCTTCTCTGTTAATACTGCTACTATAAATTCCGTAACCTTCTTCCAGTTTATTTCGCTCCTCAAAATGTGCTCTAGGACCTCTGCTGGGCTCATACCTATTATGCCACAGTTCCTCCTTTTAATTGCCCTCTCGCAGAAGAAAAATGTGTGTTCTGCATTGTCAATTCTCTCACAGTACATACATTCTGGACCTGGCCTTCTTCCAACACGATGGAGGTACTCATTGAAATTGCCATGACCTGTAAAAAACTGGGTGATATGATAATTTAACTCACCATGTTCCCTGTCTAACCATAGTGTAAGATCTGGAATCAGCTCCTTCGTGCCTCTGGCTGGTCCATCCTCCTGCCATCTATGTCTAAGTCTATCTTTGCTTCATTTGCTTCGAGGCCTTGCGCCCTTTCGATTCTATTTAGGGCCATTAAGTCTATTGGTGGCACCCCAGACAACACGCACAACGCCTCATAGGAGACCGTCCTGTAAGCTGAAACAACCCCCAGCAACAGCCTCCTATGAGTACTAACCAGTCTGTTCAAATTTCTTTTAACCCTGACTGAGTGCCACCACACTGGTACTGCATATAACATCATAGATGTCACTGTGGACGCTATCGCCCTTCGCTTAGTGGGTATTGGAGCTCTCTGCGAAGACATTATTATATTCAAATTCTTAGTCATCTGTTCACCTTTGGCACATATGTCTATTATATGCTGGGTGAACCGGCAATTCCTCTCATAAGTCACACCCAGGTATTTAATGTTTTCGACCTCTGTTATTTGTTGGTTTCCAATTTGGATGGCCGGACGGTCTAAAATCCTCTTCCCTGTGAACATAATATATTTACATTTTTCTATTGCCAGCTGGAGTCCCCTCTCTTTCAACCAATTATCTATCGTCCGTAACGTGTTGTTAGCACTCTCTTGTACATCGACAGTTGTTTTACCCTTGATGAGTATCGCCAGGTCATCGGCATAGGCAATTACTTGTACCCCATCCTGATAGTCTAGTCTTAATATCCCATCGAAGGCCAGTATCCAGAGTAAGGGTCCCAGTACAGACCCCTGTGGCACACCGCCATAAATATTGAAACGTAGGCACTCGCTCTGCGTCTCCACCAAGCATTCTCTATTTGAGAGGTATTCCCCTATCTGCCTTCTTAAATAAGGACTGATACCTTTTTCCACTAATGCCCTATTTATTGATTCCCACTTAATAGAACCGAATGCATTTTTTACATCTAAAGCTATGAATAGGGGAATACGCCTCGTTCTCCATGTGCCGCTCCTAGTATCCTTAGCCCAGTCGATCACCTTTGTCGCCGCCTGTATCGTCGAACGACCCTTCATGAATCCAAACTGATTTTCACTAATGCCTATTCCTTCCTCAAGTTCCTTAAAGATTCGGCCAGGGAGCATCTTCTCCACTACCTTCGCCATGGTATTTAAAAGACTCAATGGTCTGTATAAAGGTTCTCCATTCTCATTTGTGCCTTTTGGGATAAACACCACCCTAGATTCCTTCCAGATTCCTGGAAATGTTTTGTTTTCTAATCCATGGCTGGCAACATACTCTGGCAAGATACTCTGGTCGCTTTTCATTTCGTGTAAATCTTTCGCCTTTTACTAAAGATTTCCGTGGAAAGAGGCAGATGATGAGGCAAGTGATGAGTCTCCACTTAGTTAATTGTTTATTAACGACATCCGAAATCAACGTCGTTGGATTACACTGCAAGTTTCTTTTGTAAGTATTTAAAATTATGTGTTTTTCCGCACGACTTAAGGGCTTTTTTCGCAGCCTTTTTTTCGGAAGGGATATCAATAATCGTACATATTACCATCCTAATCGATATCAGACATGGTGTCAAAATAACGGTACAACTCAAGTCTTACAGACACAAATTAGGAATATACTACACGCAGTAAACTTTAAAAATTTGCACTACATTATTTAAACAACATTAAAGTAAATTACTCGTATGTTACAGAAACACAAAAATTGAATACGAGAACAAAAGAGCGAACGTATGAAAATATGAAGGTTTTAATAGAATTGAGAAAACATAACGTTATATAAACGTTTGATTACATGACTACTATACGAAAAATTAATTATACGGTGACTAATATACGAGACACGATTATAGTGTTGTATATAGATATAGCCGCGTTGTGAAACGGCACTGATACAAGGCACGTGACTCAATAGCTCATGACGAAATTATTAACACAAACGCAACGTTTCCTTATTCTTCAGTATATAAGCTAACCGAATACAGTTATAGGATACCGCATATATAAGTTCAAAAAATTCTTCCTTTTTTCCTGTTTAGCCTCCGGGAATTACCGTCAGGGATTACTTCAGAGGTTGATTAAGGATATTTATGAGTGTAAATGAAGTGAAAACTTATACAGTCTCAGATCGATCGTTTCTGAGATGTGCGGTTAATTTAAACCCAACTACCAACGAACATCGTGGATACCGATCCACGATCTAGTATTCAAATCCGTGTAATCGTAACTGCCTTTCTAGGGCTGGAACGCTCGATTTCCAAATCGGCTAATTTGGGAAGACTTGTTCACCGCTAGACCGACCCGGTGGGTTTCAGTTGAAGAAACATTTTTTTCTATCCTTTTTTTAAACAGCATGGGGACGACCGGTAATCGCCTAAAAACGCGTTGCGTCAATAGCGCCCATGTGTCTTGGCGTTGAAGCGCTCCCCTTAGGGCTTAGGGCCTAGTAAGAGGGCCCCTTAGGGCTTAGTAAGAGCTTAGGGCTCTTACAGGCCACCCATCGGGGTCCCCTCTGGATCATAAGAATATCCCGACCGTCCCTTCTGGAATGCCGAGACCCCTCCCCAGGAGGGCTACCCTTCCCAGCCGAATCCTACTCATGGTCCGGATATGTTCCACTCATATCTCCCCGCCTCTCACACTATGAGAGTCCTTAATGCGTCATCGGAAACACCCGAGCTAGCCACTCTTGTGTGTGTGGTTGAGCCAAGACGTCCTCAGCAGAAAGGCTATTTCTTTGGTCCTACACGACCTCCATGTTTCGACCCCAGGTGCCATACATTTTTACACCTCTTTTTTTTTTGTTTTTTTATATCGCGCGATAACCTCAGTTTACCTTCAATAAAAGCAACTGAAATACATTTTCGGACACAAAAAAATACAAATGAGACACAATTAGTATACGTGAAAAAGTAACAACGGAACACAATTATCTAAAACTACAAGCTGTCCACAAAAACAACGTCTTAGCACAAAAACAACGTGAGACATGCGGGCTATGATTATTTATCGTAACTTGCTCAAGAACTGGAACAGAGATCCACCGATGAAAATGCATTCGCATACTTGACCCGCGTACTTGCGTACACTATCCGACTAATAAGAAAGTGCAATGATACAACGATAGGAATTACACTTGATAATAATAAGATTACAATATTCAAGCGACATAAATATGTCTCGCGCCATAATATCCTACACCCAATGATATGGATATGTCACGCCGCATGAGACAGTACAAGCAACTTATAAACGCAAAAAAAAATCATCGAAATCCTATATAATAACACGAAAGATTCAGGTAAAAAAACATAAAAACAAATTCAAAATGAGACTGAACGGACGAGAAAACTACCCTTGTTCCGAGTCACGGTGTCGACGAAACGAAGCAAGCCGACCTTACTCGGCCCCCCATATCTCAGTTCAAGAAAATGGGTAAAAGCCACTCTTGCAACTCATGCGTAGTAGACGAAAATATTCAATATATGGTACCATCCCCCCCCCCAAAAAGTTATAAGTTTTATCTATAGCAATTATTTATTTTAAATATACACAAACATTCTCAAATTCGCTGACTGTATACCATTTACTGTTATTTAATATACAAAAAAAATCGTTAATAAATAATTATAAATCAAAACCAATGATATGTGACATTACGTAAAGTCAAAACAATTTGTGCATAATATATTCAATAAAACTGGAAATTTATGTCAGATGCAGCATCGGTTTTTGACAGTTAATAATAATGCCATCGTTAAAATATTCTTTTAGGAATTATTCATTATTATTATTAGTCACGCTACGCGTTGAATACAGTGTATTTCCATTTTATAGGAAAAAAAATGAGCGAATGGACACATATGAATAAAATAATGATTAAAAAAGTAATTATATATATTTTATCACTTTGCTGGCACAGATATATATACTTTATTTATTACTTTGCTGGCATCATAGATCTAGAATTATGCTGCAAACAGGAAAATCTGATAATCAGTCAAAAAATGGGGTACGGGTTCTTTTGTACTTCTCAATGTTTCATGACTCAAAAACCCCCCAAAAAAAAACAAAAAAAGTAAGAGTAATGTTGGTAAGTTCGTACCTATGTACGTACCAGTTGACATGTCTGAAGCTAAATAAATTTTGACTGGATAAACAGATTTTTGTGAGATTCTGTACAGATAGAGGTTGTGTACGGGGCAATTTGTTGGAAAAATAATTTTAGGGTCAATATTTACTAGATCGTGGATACCGGTGTTCTTTCGCGGTTGGGTTTCAATTAACCACACATCTCAGGAACGGTCGAACTGAGACTGTGCAAGACTTTCTTTCTTTTTCCTGTTTAGCCTCCGGTAACTACCGTTTAGATAATACTTCAGAAGATGAACGAGGATGATATGTATGAGTGTGAATGAAGTGTAGTCTTGTACATTCTCAGTTCGACCGTACCTGAGATGTGTGGTTAATTGAAACCCAACCACTAAAGAACACCGGTATCCACGATCTAGTATTTAAGTCCATGTAAAAATAGCTGGCTTTACTAGGACTTGAACGCTGGAACTCTCGACTTCCAAATCAGCTGATTTGGGAAGACGCGTTCACCACTAGACCAACCCCCTTACACTTCATTCACACTCATACATATCATCCTCATTCATCCTCTGAAGTATTATCTGAACGGTAATTACCGGAGGCTAAACAGGAAACAGAAAAAAGAAAGGGTCAATATTTCTAGGCGGTAACAGGAGTTTTTTTGGGGGTCAATTTTCTCAGAGTTTTTCAAGCATAATTCCACTTTATATTAAGCTCAGTACATGCGTACATGCTTATCTTACCGTTAAAAAAAATGAATGCCTTACATTCCCGCTTCACCAAAAATCGATAAATGCTATCATTT
Organism: Lycorma delicatula; assembly: GCF_047948215.1. NCBI lineage: Eukaryota > Metazoa > Arthropoda > Insecta > Hemiptera > Fulgoridae > Lycorma > Lycorma delicatula. The sequence continues at coordinate 15,349,603 of NC_134460.1, read as the reverse complement.
TATTTAACAGATGGTTTTTAACCGATTTTTTTTAATGTCTTGATAGGCATAGTAGGAGAAGTGCAAGCGACCTAAGAAATACGTTTCGGGCAAAATTGGTGGTGGGGAAGCCGATCAAAAGTTAAAAATATCGAATTTTTTAATTTTTCAAAGTATTTTTGGGTTTATTTAAACTTTTAATATTATTAAATGTTAAAATAAGTTTAAATAAACTTTTAGTATTAATTTTACAATAAAATTTCATTATCATTCATCCCCGCCTTCAAAAAAGTGAGCTTAAGTAACTTTTTTTGGTTGTTCATTTTTTAGTGATATTTTTCCAGTTAATATAATAAAGTAGAAAAATCAAACCGTTTTCTTGGAAGATGATTTTGGAGGTGGAGGAGCTGAAAAAATTTAAAAAGCACCATTTTTTGAATTTTTTTTAACTTTTTTTTGTTTATTTAAAGTATAATGATAATTTTACAATAAACCTCATTAAAAATTACCCCCACCCAAACAAAGAAATCTTAGGTAATTTTTTCACGTATAATTATTTTTCCACAATATAACAATAAATAACCGATAAAGCATAAACAGGTAATAAAATATGTCGTTTTAAGTTCGTATGTCGAACTTAAAACTTTAAGTTCGTATGTTCGTTTTAATATGTCGTATGTTCGTTTTAAGTTCTAATATTAGAACTTAAAACGAATTTTACTTGTAGTTACAAAAGTTACAAAAAACGATTAACACAAAAAGTATTTTTAATGTAAGTTTGTACCGATGGTCATTTAAAACTAATAAACCGCTTGACTGAAACGAACGATTTTATTACCGTTGTTTTAAATTAAATTTAATAACCGTTTGAAATCGATTAAATTATCAGTTTAACTTTATCGGGTAGTTAATAAAGCTTAAACAGAAAGCATATCGTTATTTTTGGCTTAACCTTTTGAACATCTTCGCTAAATCGCTGTCTACAAAAGATAAACCGTACGACTCCGGCAACAACAATTAAAAAACTTACATAATTCACATATGAAAAGTTTGATAAACTGTTCTTCAGATACAACCTATTTCATAGAAAATACCAAGCGGTAACTTTTATCGGTAGATGATTGAAATAATTTTTTTCAGCAAATAGAAGACAGGAAGCGTTTCGCTGTCTGTTTAGACATAATTAAAATTATAATTGCTAAACCACCGGATCAATTTTATTTAAAAAATTTCAAGCGATGAACATTAAAGAGAAACAGATAACGTAAAATGTTCACATAAACTTATTTGAAATTTCAAATGAGTATTCCTTTCTATATCTTGCAGGGACAGTTGTTTTTATTATTTAAATCCTATGAGTGAATTTTAGAAAAAAAATATTCAAAAAAGCAGATCTTCTTGTTTTTAAATAGAGTTTTAATCAATTTTCGTATGGAATTTTCTAAAAATTTGATTTCGCTAAAATATAAGTCTGCTCCATTAGAAACATTAATTTCTACATATACTCGTACATCATAAAGATCAAATTATTTCCTGCAATAAACCATACAAAATATTTTTGTAATCATTTATATATTCAAATAAAGTAGACTTTGAATTTTACGAAAACTGGAATATAACAATGCGGTAAAACGCCAAGGTAATTTCTTGAACAATCAAAAAAAAAATTGTGCGTTGTGGTAAATAATGTACGAATGAGTTTTTTTAATGTCGTGCATTTAAAATAATTATAAGCCACATGTTATGCAAGTAACGAGTTGTATAATTTAGTAAATATAAGATTGGTTACCTTAAAAGAAATAAAGATAATTTTAATAATAACATTATATAATATTCCAACTGGTATGTATACAAGTTAATAAATTCAATTAATCCACACAGTTCAGCAAATAAATACACACACGTGTGTATATGTGTGTGTGTGTTGCGCGCGCGCGCGCGCACGTAACACACATTCACCACAACCCTCTTTTTTAATAGAACAAAATATATAAAACACGAGAAAATAGTTCTAACCGTTTGTCATGTTTTTAGGTGTAAATAATTAAATGAAGAAAAAAGTGGAGTAATTTACACGGTCACATTCAACAGTATAATACAATTTCACCTTCGGTAAATAAGATGTAATAACGTAACGCTTACTTATATTCTGGTCACATCTGATGAATTTAATGGGAACAAGCTGAGAAAGAAGGTTCTCGAATATATTTTATGTGCACAGCCTTAGCTAGTCCCTAACGTCAAGGAAAAAGAAAACGCTTTTTGTGTCGAGAAGAATTTCCGGATCAAAGGATGACATAAGGAATTCCCTACGCAGTCCAGACTTCTTTTTTTTCCTACGCTTGGAAAATTCTGACCAATAATGTTTTAAAGCAATTTTGTTTTTTACTGTTTCATTACATAACTGCGCACGCACACGTGTTCCACTTTTTCCCCCTTTTTTTTATAAGGTAATTTGCTCTTTTTCTAATCCAAATTTAGGTAAAATAGCAGCCCTATAAAAAATCAGGCACGGTTATTAGCTATTTTTTCTTTCGAATGTTATTTTACTAAAACGAAATATAAATAAATACAAAAGATAAAACTTTCTACAAGAAATTTGGTATCTTTCCGATCATCTTAAACGAAGTCTAGTACACAAGTTTTCTATGTCTAGGCTGCCATCACAATTGCCTAAATAAAAATATTTTTTTTTTTAAATTAAGATATCTGTAATGTATATAAAAGAAAGAGGAAAATCGTATGATTTGTGATGGAATCAGAAAGGAGGGAAATGCGAAGAAGGTCCTAGGTTTTGATCTAGTTACTAATAAGATGCTGCCCTGTTTCTTCCCACAGCCATCCGGTACGTAAAGCATCTATTTAACGGTATATACTAAGGATGACGTACTTTCCGATGGATTTGAGTCTCGCAAACGGTTATGATTCCAAACCCTGGAAAGCCGGCGCGTCACATATCATTGTAAAGCCAATAAGTTTGTAACTTGTGTTGTCAAGGGTACTTGTAAGATTGTTCCTTTGGACACTGCGGTCTATTCTAGAGGAAGGATTCTCGTTCCTGATTATCAATTTGGTTTTCGTTGGAGCCACTCCACTGCTGAGCGACGCATTGACTTCGGCTGCCTTTCTGGACGTCCAATAGGCCTTTGATGAAGTACGGCTGCCTAGTCTACTATACGAGTTAAAAACGTGTCTCCGTCAGTCGTATTTCCTATTTCTGCGTAGCTACCTGAACGGATTTGTTTCCAGGTTAAGTATAGCCAAGAGCCGTCTACGTTCTTCGACACTAAATCAGGCGTACCTCAAGACTCAGTTACGGAACCTGTGCTATACTCCATCTTCAATGCGGATACATCACCATTACTTCTTTCGTTGACGAGGCTATTCTGGCTGTCCAAACGGACCCATCACAATTTCCCCTCGAGGGAGAAGAACGCCCGCCTTGTGACATGTCCGGTTGGCGCACTACCCCCTCCGTTCATAGCCATTATTGGCTTAAACGGAAGTCATCTTTTTGCCCTCAAAGTCCAATGGACCCATCCCAACCCCGTAGGGGAAGACCCCGCCTTGTGACGCTTCCGGTCACCACACCACACCCCCCGTTCCCAGCCCTGATGGACTTAAAGGGACCCAACTATGGCCCCGGCTATTCCGCAATCTATATTAGATCAAGTCAACAGGAGGCTGGAAAAATGGAGATAAGGATCGACCTAACGAAGCCGAGTCGCGTGACGTTTGTTACGAACAGATAAAACTGTCCTCGTGTCAATCAGGATGGCGTTTTGATCACGCATATCATCAGCGTAAAGTACCTGGGCCTTCACCTGGATCGTCATCCTAAATCGATGAATGAAGATTCACGTTCGAGAAAAGAGGAAACAATTAAACGTCAAGTTTTAGGAAATGTTCTGTTTGCTGGGAAGGAGGTCCCAGTAATTATCGTTATCTAATAAACTGTTATTGCACTTAGCAGTCCTGAAATCGGTTTAGAGTTATACTATTGAAATACGAAGAAAACAAGCAAGAGCAATGTCGAAATATTACAAGGTTTCCAGAAAATTGGTGAGGTGTATCACAGAGGAGTCGTGGTCTCCGAAACATATTGAGATCCATGAATGTTTGGGTTTACGTTGCGTCCCGAAAGAGATAAAACGCTTCAGTTCTAAGTATGAACTACAATTAAACAACCGCATGAACAACTTAGCCTTTAAGATATTGGACACAACAGTGAGGATGTCGGGAGGTAAAAACTACACGTACTAGACCTTAGTAACTCCATATGATTTATAATTATTTGATTTGTGATATGATTATGAAGTAATGCTAACTGTAATATTGGTTACATTATGATTATCTGATTTATGAAGCGTTTATGTTATTTATGTTAACGCACCCTGTTGAGTGTTCTATTTCTATTTACACTTACTCTCTTTAAGGTTTTCAGTTTACTTTATATTTTATTTTTTCTTTCTCAGTATTTATCTCTTCCTTCTTTTTTCGGTTCATTGTTGTTCGGCCTGTACTGATATTAGATTTATAGTGTTGAACTTTCCTCACAAGTTTTGATACTACCTGTAATTATTGTGGAATTTGGATGGTTATCTTCTACCAAATGTTTGCGTATGATCAGATTTACTTAAGGTTTCTCTACTATGTAAACGATTGTAAATAAATATTGAAACTATAAAAAAATCAATAATGGTGAAATTCTCAAAACCGGAAATGGCGATAAGAATTTCAAAGGCGCTAAAAAATTTGAACAATTTCAAATCTAAAAAAATCACGATATTTTAGTTCTGAAAATTCAACATTACATTCTGTAAAATCATTAAGCTAATCTCAAATCATATTTATTTGCACTGAATAAAAACCAACAAAAATTTCAACTTTTTGAGCCACAGGCAAGGATACTGAGTTGTTTTCAACGCACATCTTGATCACTTTTTAGTAGGAAGCATCTTTAAGATACAACATAAAGTTGTTAAGATCAAACTCAGCTATTTAAAAAATTTAAAATATTAATATTTAATAAATTAAAAATATGAAGCTATTATTTTCTAACCGCTTCAATAAAAGCAGGAAGTTTTCAATTCGACCCGTGCATATTTTTTTACGTATATTCAAGACATACCTTTACCAAAAGGACCGATTTAAAAAATACAGGAACTTCTTCTAAGATGATCCAGTCGTATTATTGTTCCAGATAAGGTAGAAAAAAGATATTTTAAATAAAAAGTTAATCTCAATACAAATTTGAAAATTTTTTTGTCGTTATCTTGCTTAATACTGGATTATTATAGCGAAATTATACGCAGAGCTTTAAGGAATTTCTGTTATACTCAATTCCACTGATGAAAATAATTTTAAAAAAACATTCATTTAAACATAGGTATGAAAATTTAATCTAGGTTTTGCGTAGTTTTCTTGTCTAAAAGTCAATGCTTTACAAACGCTCTATAAATTTTTAGAACCTCTTTGTTTGATTTTCAAAAAATTGAGTTTTAAAAATTTTATTGACTTTAATTATCAATTTTCTCTGAACTAAATTTGTAAAGATTTACTTGGTTATTGGCAAATTAAAAAATTAAACTTACGCCAATCTAAAAGAAGGTGAGCATCATTATTCTCAGAGAAAGCAAATCTGAATGGTATCTCTAGTACCTCAGTTGATTTAAACGCATCATACCCGTAAGAAAGACATCACCTCCTAGTAGACCGTTACTCTCTATCTAAGATGGATTGATGCAGAGGAACTGTTTTTTCTGAAGCGGATGAAAGCTTGGGTATGGAAAATGCTGCTAATCTTACTGCGGAAGTTGCAAGGATATTAAGAAAAAAATTAATAAAAATAGATTTGTATCAGATTCGTTAACACGTTAAATAAATAACGGCCTTCCTCTAAATTTGGATAAAACAAAAATTATGAGTCGACAAAGCAACCGGTCAGGTTTTTCGGTTTGTTTTGTCCGATATCCCAATTAAATGAGCCTATGAAGTTAAAAACCCGATCTTTAGTTCGTGCGGCGCATTGAAATGTTAATTTCAGAAGCTAGAAGAAATTTAATTAATTTAAAATATCACGAGAAGGCTGGGTCGATATTTTCAAAACATATACTCGTACGTACTTGGATGTTGCCGAGTAAGACTTTGGTACATCGGAACTTCGAATACTGTACGACTATCTATAATCATGAAGAATTATTTACATCTAATACGATGGAACCTATCCAGAAAAGTTTTTTACGGGCGTTGAAATGGAGATTCCCTGTCGTGTTTGAAAGCAGTTTGTACAAGTATTTTATTCGATGTGCAGAACTAGGCATCGAGTCAAACTTTTATGAATTTGAAATTCATTAGCGATTACCTACATGAAAGTTTATCGTTTAATCAGGAGATCGAACGGAAAAGGATTTCAAGGAGAAATATAAGAGTTTTTCGACTATTTTGTATAAGATCTTCTTAATAATCTCCTGTCGCAAGATTTCTGAGCTTAGAAAATAGATATGCTGACTCGATCGATCTGTTTGAGAGAAGAGACAACATAGTAACTTGTCGGGGACAGATCTGTCTGTTCCGTATCGTTTCATCATTATAAACTATTTTTTTTTTTCTGAATTTTTATGGGCCCTCGTCAGATGGTGATAGTAGTTTCTTTAAAAGAAACTACTATCAACATCTGGATCGTAATATGTAAGGGTGTAAAGGGACCTTACATTTTATTTAAAAGCACAAACTACAGAAACATTTAAGACATAAAGACAAGGACAATCACAAAACACTTATGGGGTATAAAGGGCCCCAATATTAAAATTTGAGATAGGTTCCCAAAAGACCATTAAATTAAAATTAAAATTAAAACTTATCCTACCATATCTTTCTTTCTTTCTTCTACGAGTCTCATTTATAGTTTGTTTAAGCACCCTCGGGGCGACCAAAATCGCCGTTGACCAGTATATCAGTCGCGCCAGGGTGCCGTGGCAGTTGAATCCTTCTTATAAACAGGATATAGGCATGCACAGCGTACACCCACAGCCTCGCGCCCTCAATCCACCCTTGAGGGTCCCCCATGCCATCATCGGACACACCCCGACTCACTGCTCTTGAATGCAGGTGAGCCAAAATGGCCTAGGCAAGAGGGCTACCTCCCGTCACTATACGTGCCACGTTTCGAGACTCCCTTATGTATATATGCATACATTTAAAATTAAAATTAAACTTATCAATACCATTCTTTCTTTATATATATATATATAAGCTACCGCTTAGAGTTTCTTTCGTCACAGCTTTAAACTTTCATTTTTATAGACTTTTAAGAAGTCCACTGGCGTGTAAAAATGAAACTATATTTTCTTCATTTCCATTATCCAGATCAGCAGTAATATTATTTCTAAAACGGAACCTCTTTCTGAGGTCCTCATATATGGTACAATCTTCTATTAGATGCTTGATTGTCAGTGTTTTATTACAAACACCGCACATTGGTCTCACTTCGCCGGTTAACAAATATAAATTTGTTAATCGCGTATGACCGATTCTAAGTCTGGTCACCGCTACTTGTTCACGGCGAGTCAACTTATAGTCGCTTTTCCATTTATAAGGAGAAGATTTTACTGTGTTTAATTTTGTATTTAATCTCCTCCATTCAGCATTCCACTTGTTTTTTACTATGTTTGTTAGACGGTTTTTAACATCTGCCACTTTTACAGGAAATGCATCCAAAATATCGCAGACTGTTGCCTTTCTGGCAGCTTCGTCTGCGATTTCATTACCTGTAATACCAGCATGCCCCGGAGTCCATACAAAAACGCATCGCTGTCCTCGTTGTTTTAGTACGTATAAAATGGACAGGATGTTTGCAATTAGGACATCCTTAATGTTCTTGTTCCGAATTGCGACGAGTGCACTTAATGAATCGGAACATATTAGCACTCTCTCTTCGCAATAGTGTTCAGTGTAGCGAAGAGCTTGCTGAATTGGAGTGAGTTCTGCCGTGTAGACACTGGCCACATCTGGAAGTCTCCAAAAGTGGGCTTCTTCATTTACATATATCGAGCATCCAACACCATGTTCGGTTTTAGAACCGTCAGTATAAATTCTAATATGTTCTTCGTAACTACTGACGGTTGCCAAACATTCCTGCTGGATGATCACTGCTGGTTTCTATTTTATTTCTCCTTGAGAGAGATCCAAACTTGTATTAACCGCTGGCAAGAGCCATGGCGGTATTTCTCTAGTAGAAATTGCCAATGTATGTATTGATACTATTTATTGTATCTGTTTTATTGTGATTTCACGGTCTTTGTAGAATTTCATCTTACGGAAATATTTGTTTTTTCTTTTTCTTCCACTTATTCTGCCGAACGGTTTTCAATCTTTATCTTTATTATTATTATACGTACGTATTTATTTTATCTATTTGTATTCACGTAGTGGCACACTAAGATTCTTAGTGTTCTGCCACTTATCCCTCTTTGACCAGCCTCTTCCCAGCCCCTTCCTATTGGTCTTTATGGAAAGTGTGATTGTGGCTGAAGGAGTGTGGAAAGACCAATATAAAAATATATCATCATCATTATTATTATTATTATATGCACATATCTTCTTTTTACCAAAAGTACAACTGCGTAAATATAAACTCATGGAAACAACTAAAAATAAAATAATATATTCATGAAGCATATTTATTGACAAGAAGTAAAATCGAACAACTCATTTTTGTATCCTGGAAACGCGATATGACTAGCTGAAATAGCCCCAAGTTTTAATACTATATTTTAAACAAAAATAAAAAGTACAATTTAAATATTTTCAAAACTAAGAAACTGTTTATAAGAGTTTAAAGTAAAAGTTTGTTCATAAATAATTAAGTAAAAAAAACCAGGAAAGAGTTGCATAATTCTTGCTATACAGAGTTTTGCTCTCAACAGACATAAATAGGAGAAAGGTTAAGAAAATCGTAAAAGTAAACTAAAGAATTGTATAAAGAAAAAATCTAATGTGGACACCACATAACTTCCTTGAACGCCTATTAAATTACATGTACACATTTTTAAAAGTACATAAAATTTTATTTCATTAATAACTTCTGATATTTTCCTTTTTTTATTGTTATTATTAAATTATTATTTATTGTAATTTTTTTATACAATCAGAGGATAATTAATTAATTTTTTAAATTAATAAATCAATATAATTTTTTTTTAAAATTCAATGGATTGTAATCAAAAGTGAAGGTGTACAACTAGATGTTATAAAACTCCTAAATCCAAAATTTCACCATTCTACCGATAATCGTTTTTCAGTTATGCTAGATACGAACGTACATACATACAGACGACAAACCGAAACGAGTCATAATGGATATTTCCGTTGAAATCTGGAAACCGAAATTTTTCACGATTACAATATTTTCTTACTTCGTACAAGGAAGCTAAGGATTGTAACTAAAATTTAAATAACACCAATAAAACCATATTCAGAAGTAACGGTACCAAATTTCGCAAAACACGAATTATCGAGTCAGAAGAATCAAGGTAAACAATAACTGGTGAAAAAAACGAAAAAATTTATTTTCTTCCGCAGTTGAATTAAATTACCTAAATACACAACCAAAGTGACAATAATAAGATGGAATCATCTAATTAGTACAAAATATAAATTCGAGTCCAGGAGCGACAAAAAAAAATTACATTACTATAACACTTTTTTTGAAGTCTGACGGAAATTCCCCTTTTTCATAAATATTACACACCAGTTTGTATTATCTATCAATCGCTTCCTCACCTGCACTGCGCAGTAATTCTACAGGTATTCCGTCTATTCCAGGAGCCTTTCTGCCATTTAAATCTTTTAATGCTCTCTTAAATTCAGATCTCAGTATTGTTTCTCCCATTTCATCCTCCTCAACTTCCTCTTCTTCCTCTATAACACCATTTTCTAATTCATTTCCTCCGTATAACTCTTCAATATATTCCACCCATCTATCGACTTTACCTTTCGTATTATATATTGGTGTACCATCTTTGTTTAACACATTATTAGATTTTAATTTATGTACCCCAAAATTTTCCTTAACTTTCCTGTATGCTCCGTCTATTTTACCAATGTTCATTTCTCTTTCCACTTCTGAACACTTTTCTTTAATCCACTCTTCTTTCACCAGTTTGCACTTCCTGTTTATAGCATTTCTTAATTGCCGATAGTTCCTTTTACTTTCTTCATCACTAGCATTCTTATATTTTCTACGTTCATCCATCAGCTGCAATATATCGTCTGAAACCCAAGGTTTTCTACCAGTTCTCTTTATTCCGCCTAACTTTGCTTCTGCTGATTTAAGAATTTCCTTTTTAACATTCTCCCAACCTCTTGCGATGTCCTCTTCAAAAATCTTCTTTACCTCCTCTTACTCAAGCTTCTCTAAATTCCACCGATTCATCTGACACCTTTTCTTCAGGTTTTTAAACCCCAATCTACATTTCATTATCACCAAATTATGGTCGCTGTCAATGTCTGCTCCTGAGTAAGTTTTGCAGTCAACGAGTTGATTTCTAAATCTTTGCTTAACCCTGATACCTTGCAGTATCTCCTGGCTTTTTCCAAGTGTATATTCTTCTATTATGATTTTTAAATTGGGTGTTGGCAATTACTAAATTATACTTTAAATTAAATTATACAAAACTCTATAAGTCGGTCCCCTCTTTCATTCCTTTTGCCCAGCCCGTATTCACCCACTATATTTCCTTCTTTGCCTTTTCCAATGCTTGCATTCCAATCTCCAACTATTATTAAATTTTCATCTCCTTTTACGTGTTTAATTGCTTCATTAATCTCTTCGTATACACACTCTACCTCATCATCATCATGGGCGCTTGTAGGCATATAAACGTTAACAATCGTTGTCGGTTTAGGTTTTGATTTTATCCTTATTACAATAATTCTATCGCTATGTGTTTTGAAATACTCTACTCTCTTCCTATCTTCTTGTTCATTATGAACAAGATTTAAAATTTTTTTTTACTTTCCTACTTAAGATTTTAAATTATTTCCTGTTGAATGTAACTAAATTACAAATCATTGAATTATGTAAAAATTAAAAATAATTTTAAACGGTAATAAATAACGACTTTTCCCTTTATCACATGAATATTATAGTATTTATATGAGCTAAAGTGGACGCATGTACGAAATAGTGTGTGTAACAAAAAGAAAGTATTTTCACAAGACAGAAAACATATTACCTGTCTTCATAAAATTTATTAAAAGTTGGCTACCCGGAAAATCATTGACGTTAAATCGATAACATTAATTTATAGCTAACCGTACCTTTGTAAACCGCCTACAATTTTATTCAAGTATAAAATAATATATTATCTTGTTTTTTAACGGAAGAACACATTTATTCATAAGCTATAACTGAACGTTTTTATTACGGTATAATAAAAAATTATTCAAGAGAGGGTTACACTGACGGAAAGTTGTTATTTCCATTAAGAAATACATTTTACTTTACATAGCTAGTAGCGTTTGAAATTCTTTACTCAAACTGCATTTTATTTACTTGAAATACGATTAGATGTTTAACGAATATTTGTTAAATAAAATATCAGTAAAAGTAATACATTACGCTAATAAAAACTCAAGATTATATATTAACATTTAAGTTACAACTTTAATTTCTGTCAAATAAAGTAAAAATAAATTGCTTATTTACAAATTACAAATCACGAATAAATATAATTTCAGTAAATAGTGTTCGCCATTTATAACGAGAAAATGTAATAATAAATAAATTATCTAATCGTAATTGAAACCGATGTTCTTCGTCTCGGTGCCTTCCGTAGTTCTTAATTCTTCGCTCCTTTTGTTGTGAAGAATTTACACAACACAAATTTAACATTCTTGAAAGAAATTGTATCCCGTTACAACAAAACTACAACACGTTAAAATAGCGTAATTTATCGTAATTTTTTTTTTTAAATTTTTATTTAAAATTATTTTCAGAATACTATTTATAATAAATCAATTAAGGCGTGAAAATAGTTAATAGATTTATTTGATATTAAACAATCCCGTCATTAAATATTTGGAGAACATAAAAAAAACACCTAATGGATACAATGCCCACAAAATGTATAAACTGAGCTACCCTTCTTTTTTCCTGTTTAGCCTCCGGTAACTACCGTTTAGATAATTCTTCAGAGGATGAATGAGGATGATATGTATGAGTGTAAATGAAGTGTAGTCTTGTACATTTTCAGTTCGACCATTCCTGAGATGTGTGGTTAATTGAAACCCAACCACCAAAGAACACCGGTATCCACGATCTAGTATTCAAGTCCGTGTAAAAATAACTGGCTTTACTAGGACTTGAACGCTGTAAAACCGAGCTACCCGACTGCTTAATATTCTACATAAGACAAACAGGACGAAGTTTCTAACAAAGTTATAATAAATTCACAAAAACCATTACGTGACGACACTGAATTAACATATGACAACCCCTACGCAAATTCGGATCACAAATCCAGTAAAATTAACAAAAACCGTTATAGTCGAAACCCACATCTTGCTGAGTTATGAAATATATCAAAGCAGGAAAATAAATATTAAAATAACAGACACGATTCAAATCTAGCACCGTTTTTTTTAAATATATGTATTTTAACTCAAAAACATCAACTGACATGAGGATGAAAGCAGAACTGATAAATAAATATAACTGCAACAACAATTGATGAACGTCCTATGTTAAATAGATTTTGTTCAGTTTCTATATATTTTTTATCACAGGTTGTTACGAACAAAAAAAAAAGAAGTATGAATTAGCCGAACTCAAAAAAAAAAAATTAAAATTCAGTAAACAAGATTGACTATAAATGTCGTAAAGGTGACTAAAAGTGCGAAAAGGACCTGGCTTTGCGAAATCAAGAATCCAAAACAACGAGCAGTATAATGGGAAAGGTGTGTCACTTTTAAAGTGGATATTGTAAATTGACGGACTTTTAATATTGAAATTTTCAGAACCAATTAGAATTGTCAATATTAAAGAAATCAAATTATTATACTTAATTTGTGGCCTTTTAACGAAAACAAAGATGTTAAACTAGACTTATAAATCAAATGTATTTCTTTTTCTCCTTCTCTCTTGCACATTACATGAATATATATATAAAGGACTTTCACACTGAAGTTCAAGAGGCATTTTTACGTTTTTTTACAAACGTGACCGAAGGATGGTGTTTGTTCCTTTAGTTATTATACAAAATAAAAGTTATAACAAACAAAATTTGGTAAGCAATAATTTATAATATTAATTTTATATATTTTTATATAAGAATAATATTATAATTAATTAAATATTTATTTTGCTTTCAATATGAGAGACTTGTGAATAAAAGTGTAATGTACGGGTGTAATTAAAAATTGACAAGTATATTCTAATTCCTTAGAAACTGGAATGAAAATTACTACGGGTTAAGTACAATAGTTAGGGGTTTGTTCAACTTATTAAATTTTACATCCCATGAATTAAACCGTCACGGATAAAAGTTAGTTTCTGTCCTATTTTATTTATAGTAATCGGTTAACAAGACGTTTTAATCATATTATTATTATTATTATGCTTTTACGGCCAACATGGGACCACTTAAGTCAATTTTAGTTGGATCTTTTCTGAGAAAAGCGTGTTATTTTACTCTTTCGAGCTGCCCAGTATTTCTTCATCCGTTCAGATCTTGCTTTCTTTTCTTCATCCGAAAACACCGTCGCGTTGTATTTTGTCGTTTGTCTGTCTTTTGTTTAAATCTAATGCTTTTATCTTTTAGCTTTGTAATTTTTCCAGTTTTATTCTGTAGGTCGGTCAGGGAAATTCCCAATTCTTTCATATCTTCTCTAATTTCTTTGATCCATCCTACTTCTAGCTTTTGGAACCAGAGCTTTTCAATGATATTTCTTGACGGTCTTGTTTCCGGTGTCCTTATGAGATGACCGAAGAAAGAGATTCTTTTTTTCCGCATAGTATCAGTAACAGGCTCTATTTCTCGATACACCACCTCATTTGGCACAATCCACCATCGGCCTTCTTTTTGGTGTTTTTTATCGATACACGTTCTGACAATTCTCCTCTCTATTTTCAGAATTTTTTCAATTCGGTTTTTCTGAGTGATTTTGAAAAGGGTCTCGCTTCCGTAGGTGACTTCTGGCTGTACTACAGTTCTATAATGTTTAAGTTTTGTTTTAGCAGAAAGGCATTTTTTGTTATATGTTGACCGAGTTAATTTTTGGGATTTAATCATTTTATTTGTCCTGTTTTGCCATGCCACTTTTTCATTTAAATTATAAGTTATTATTTCCCCTAGATATTTAAATCGTTTTACTATTTTAATTTTCTGATTGTTTACCGTAATGCGCTCTATTACCAGAGGATCTATGGCCATTAGTTCAGTTTTTTCGAAAGAGATATGAAGCCCTATCTTTTGTGCTAGGTTTTGAAGGCTCATGATTTGTGTTTTGGCTTCTTGAATATTATTTGCTAAAAGAGCGAGGTCATCTGCAAATCCTAGGCGATTTAGTGTGATGGAGTTTTTCTTAGTATCCGTTTTTATATTTTTGGGATTTATTTCATACCATTTTCTCATGACAAATTCGAGGGCGCAGTTAAAAAGGAGTGGTGAGAGGCCGTCTCCTTGCCTCAATCCAGTTTTTATGTAGAAGGGTTGAGAGAGTTCACCTCTGAATTTCACTCTGGACTGGGTATCGGTTAAAGTTAATTTTATCATGTTTACGAGTTTAGGGTGAAGGCCCAGGTTTCTCAGAATATTCAGCATGGATGGTCGGTGTATACAATCATAGGCCCTTTTAAAGTCGACGAAGGTGATTATTAGTTGTTTTTTCCGTCTTTTATATAAGTCCATCATAAGTTTTAGGGATATTATTTGCTCCGGGCAACCTCTCCATGGCCTAAATTCCCCTTGGTATTCCCCAAGTTCCAGTTCAAGTTGGTCTTTGCGTTTTAATCATATAATACATAGAAATAATTTAGCGGATAAACTGCTTTAAATTTATTAATTTTATATAGAGATAGTTATCTTTTTTTAGGTTTGATTTTATTATATTTGTTTTGTTTTACAGATTCTTTAATAAATATTGTAGAATACTATTTATTACATTTTAAAGAATAAAAAGAGAGAATCGAAACACAGTATTAAATACCGGTAACTAGACATTAATATAAAGGAATTCACAACTTTAAAAGCACATAAAAATTTGAGATAACTTCCAGATTCAGTTGAGGTCTCATTTCATAGAAAAACATATCATGTTTGTCACTCGACATTCAGTTTGGTTCGATATGGCTTCCGTTGGCAATGAGAAATACATCCCGCCTGAAGTCGATTTCATTTCAGACTGTAGCCGGCAAGTCGGGCGTTACCTCTGCAGCTGCGGTGTAAATTCGAAGTCTCTTATTCGACAAGATCGGCCGATAAACTCCATCTTTAATGAAACACCACAAGAAAAAATCTCATCTCGCGGAGTCAAATCTGGGTAGTGAAGTGGCCATGCGATTGGACCTCCACGATCGATCGATCGACTTGGGAATCGAGTATCAAGAAAATTTCGGACTTGTAGGCGGTAGTGAGGTGGTGCCTCCCCGTACAGTAATGGCGTCCATCTTGTTCGTCATCGTCTACAAACTGAAGAATTAGGAAATTTTGAAGCGTATCCAGATAAACGATACCGTTTAGGGTCGCCTGCTAAAGAAGCACGGGCCGTACGGTCATTGTTTGCTGGGGACATAAAAAAATTGACATTAGGGCTATCACGAACGCGCTGCAAAGTTTCATGAGGGTTTTCGCAACCTCATATTCGTCAGTTATGGCTGTTCACCTTGCCGCCGGTGTGAAACGTTGACTCATCACTAAAAAATTACATCGTCTAAAAATGTATGTCGTCTGCAATTCTATCCATCATTTACACAAAAAAAAAAACTTCAGCCAAGCGATTTTGTCATCTGCAATGCGTTGAACCACGGTCAGTTTATACAACTTCTAGCGCAATCGTTTACATCATAAGCACCAGTCGTCTGTGGAATGCCAGTCTCACGTGACGCACGTCGAGTTGATATCTTCGGACTACGTGCAAAGCTTTCTCTGGGTTGCTCCACAGGAACTTCAGGGACGCTGGAGCGTCCTGGTGATTTTGTATGTTTGACAGAACCGTCTCAAGAAAGGTTTGGCCCCAAGAGTAAATTGTATGCTTACCAGGAGGTTCCCTACCGTGCTCTCTATTAAAACTACGTTGAACTGCAGTCGCTGTCTGCAAATCGTGAAACCAAAACACAGCGAACACGTTTCGCACCAGTAAATATACCTATATTTAACAACTGGTGGCCAAATTCGATACTAATTAACTACGCGAGTCAAAACTTAATGTGTTTTGCTACGAAATGAAACCTCAACGGCATGTTTAAGTTACATAAATACATTTTTATACGCTTTTAAAATTGCGAAGTCCTTTTTGAATCGCTCCATATAAAAGTAATGTAAATAATAAAAATTAAAAATTAAAGTAATCCATTACACGCCGATATAGTTGAAAAATATCTATTACTGTTGATTCAATCTTTCACAAATAAAACAAGTAAAATAAAATAAATAACGATAGGTTCATAAGAAAGTATAATATAGCCAAAAGATGCCGACCTCCGTTGCAGAAGGTAACAAACATCTTTCCT
This sequence comes from Lycorma delicatula, assembly GCF_047948215.1. Classification (NCBI taxonomy): domain Eukaryota; kingdom Metazoa; phylum Arthropoda; class Insecta; order Hemiptera; family Fulgoridae; genus Lycorma; species Lycorma delicatula. The sequence continues at coordinate 15,332,892 of NC_134460.1, read as the reverse complement.
TTTTATCCTAAGTTCTGGATTCTAATCCTGGTTAGATAGGGCATCATTCACGCACTAAAAAACTCATCCGTCTTTCAAAAGATAATTTACCGTACTTATCTTTTGCGATTGACCATCGCGTATAATTAATTCATAAATAAAACAAATTTTTGTTAATAACAGAACAATCATTTTTTTGTAATCCAGTAACTGAGAATAAGTACACGATAAAAATTAAGAAAATAAGCGAATAAATAAGTATATAAATTAAATAAATAAATAATAATAACAAGCAAATTTACGATTAATAGATTATTATTAATACGGCCAAGCCAACTAGATTCTTAAGACATCATCACGATAGACTTCTTAATCGTTTGCTTCTGGGTTAGATTCCTTGTAAGACGTATACTTAATAGTTGGATTTATAACTAATGTAACAATATTATTTAATCTTTCTTACATTATATAACTCTTCTATCGTAGATAATATTCTCAAATTAGTAATAATAAAAGTGTACGTAAGTAAAGCGTTAGAAATAATTAGAAAAAAGATTGCAAAATCTAAACTTTCCTTCTGAAAATTGCTAACATGTATAGGAACCAAACAGCAACGGTAACAATTGAAGAACATAAGAAAGAAGCCGTAATAACAAAGGGAGTCCGACAAGGATGTTCCCTATCTCCGTTACTTTTTAATCTTTACATGGAACTAGCAGTTAATGATGTTAAAGGACAATTTAGATTCGGAGTAACAGTACAAGGTGAAAAGATAAAGATGCTACGATTTGCTGACGATATAGTAATTCTAGCCGAGAGTAAAAAGGATTTAGAAGAAACAATGAACGGCATAGATGAAGTCCTACGCAAGAACTATCGCGTGAAAATAAACAAGAACAAAACAAATGTAATGAAATGTAGTAGAAATAACAAAGATGGACCACTGAATGTGAAAATAGAAGGAGAAAAGATTACGGAGGTAGAAGAATTTTGTTATTTGGAAAGTAGAATTACTAAAGATGGACGAAGCAGGAGCGATATAAAATGCCGAATAGCACAAGCTAAACGAGCCTTCAGTAAAAAATATAATTTGTTTACATCAAAAATTAATTTAAATGTCAGGAAAAGATTTTTGAAAGTGTATGTTTGGAGTGTCGCTTTATATGGAAGTGAAACTTGGACGATCGGAGTATCTGAGAAGAAAAGGTTAGAAGCTTTTGAAATGGGGTGCTATAGGAGAATGTTAAAAATCAGATGGGTGGATAAAGTGACAAATGAAGAGGTATTGCGGCAAATAGATGAAGAAAGAAGCGTTTGGAAAAATATAGTTAAAAGAAGAGACAGACTTATAAGCCACATACTAAGGCATCCTGGTAAGGCATACTAAGGCAGGCCACGTTTGGAATATGTAAAACAAATTGTTAGGGATGTAGGATGTAGAGGGTATACCGAAATGAAACGACTAGCACTAGATAGGGAATCTTGGAGAGCTGCATCAAACCAGTCAAATGACTGAAGACAAAAAAAAAATTGTGAACAAATAATCATTCGATAAAAAAATTCACGATTTATGTTGTTCTAGCAAAATAGTCTGACAACCGTAACCTTGAAATATCACCGTGGCAACCGTTATCTAATCAACCGATAAAACTACTGTAATTTACACTACAATTATATTCTGTCACAAGCCACAAATTATAAACTGACGTGATTTAAGTGTATTTTATGATACGATTCCGGATTAACTAAATAAAACATAGAAATTTTTGAGGTATTCGAAAACGTTTACCGGTTAAAGAAAATCAATTTATTAATTTATTTCTCAGAAAAGAAATTTAAATAATTTTTTTTTTACATATAAACGATTCTCAGTTTTATTAATAGAATTAAATTCTGAGCTTTATGTACGTGTTAGATGTCCTGAAAGGCTTACCTAATTATTCAAACATTTTAGTTTTAAATAATTTTTTAAAAAACGATAAATAAAATTATAAAAAATTTGATAAAAAAATCAACTTTGTTTATAAATTCGTAATATTGTTCAAGACTGAAAAAATGAAAACGGATGAGTCAGTTAATTTATTCATTCTGTACTGACGTACAGCAAATAAAATGGAGCGATCGATCAGTGAAGACAGTAAGTATATTGAGACGTTCAGTTAGAAGCAAGCTAAAGATTAAAAATACATCCCTTTTATTGAGATAAAAGCAAAACATACGACCTAGTAACCACACGTCAGGATTATATTCTCTGCTGGAGCTCTTTATCGCGCAGTCAATGGGAGTAGAATTATATGTTATATCCTGCTCTTTTCGTATTTAAAATTTTGGGTTTTAAGCAGGGTAGTTATAAATAAGCTCCTGCTTTATTTTCAAAATAACCGTTTCCAATAATTACCTAAAGTATCAAATAACTCTACCGTTTCCTTTTTTAGATTTCATATTTTTTTGCTTCTTTTACACGGTTAAATTGCACTTCCGATCGTTCTTTACTTGTTGATATAGAATTATGATACCAAGAAGTATATGCTGCAAGAAGAAAAATAATCAGTAAAAAATCAGTTATCAGTCGAAAAATGAGGTATAAGTTTTTTAATTTCTCGAAGTTTCATGTCATACATTTTTCTTTTGTTTTTGATCTCAAAAAAAAACAAAGAAATGTGGGAGATCATTTTCGTTCTACAAACAAATGTACGTACGAGTACCGATTTTGTTGGAATTTGGTACAGAGACTTGTGTATACGGGTCAATTTGTCGGTAAAAGTTTGAAATCAATATGTCCAAAGGATGGGGTATAGTTTTCTTGGGGTCAATTTTCTCAAAATTTTTCAAACGTAACCCACTCTGTATTAAGCTCAGTACATGCGTACACGCATAAGATAAGCGTGTTCGGGCAAATTTTAATAATCTTTTATTAAAATTTGCCCGAAATTTACCCCTTCTCCGAAATTTTAAAATAAGTTATCTTTTTATTTATCGCATATTTTTAATCAAACTTTTTTTTACGTCTTCCTAAGCATAGCAGTAGCACAAGTGAACAAACAAGAAATACTTCGAGGCCAATATTAGAGGGTAAGGGAGACCGATCAAAGTTAAAAGATATCGATTTTTTGAATTTTAAACTTTTTTCATGTATCATTATTTTTCCACTACATAAGAATAAATATAATCAACTCCAGGAAAGTATTACAACTTTGTTGTTAGAATTTCTTTTGTAATCTTCAAAAAAAAAAAGAATAAATTATAAATATATTTCTTTTCCCATTCCTTAGTATCTAGTCTTAAAGAAAAAAAAAAATTAAATATAATTTTAGTTGCCTGAACCGATAATAGTTTCCTTTTACATCGTTAATGTTCCATTACCGCAAGTTAATTCGCTAATTCATTAATTTCTATAAAAAATATCAACGTGTGTATGTGTTAATATAATAATCAAAAATCATATGATTCAATGTTTAAATCTACACTTATGTAATTTAAGAAAGTAGATGACATTTGTTAAGACGGTGATTAATTGCTTCTTACAAGCTGCAATAAAACGAGAAATATTAAATATGCGTCAACTCTTTTTTTAATTTATTATAATATATAATATACATCAAATGCATTAATAAAGGAGTGAGAGGGGAATACCAAGGGGGATTTAGGCCATGGAGAGGTTGCCCGGAGCAAATAATATCCCTAAAACTTATGATGGACTTATATAAAAGACGGAAAAAAACAACTAATAATCACCTTCGTCGACTTTAAAAGGGCCTATGATTGTATACACTGACCATCCGTGCTGAATATTCTGAGAAACCTGGGCCTTCACCATAAACTCGTAAACATGATAAAATTAACTTTAACCGATACCCAGTCGAGAGTGAAATTCAGAGGTGAACTCTCTCAACCCTTCTACATAAAAACTGGATTGAGGCAAGGAGACGGCCTCTCACCACTCCTTTTTAACTGCGCCCTCGAATTTGTCATGAGAAAATGGTATGAAATAAATCCCAAAAATATAAAAACGGGTACTAAGAAAAACTCCATCACACTAAATTGCCTAGGATTTGCAAATGACCTCGCTCTTTTAGCAAATAATATTCAAGAAGCCAAAACACAAATCATGAGCCTTTAAAACCTAGCACAAAAGATAGGGCTTCATATCTCTTTCGAAAAAACTGAACTAATGGCCATAGATCCTCTGGTAATAGAGCGCATTACGGTAAACAATCAGAAAATTAAAATAGTAAAACGATTTAAATATCTAGGGGAAATAATAACTTATAATTTAAATGAAAAAGTGACATGGCAAAACAGGACAAATAAAATGATTAAATCCCAAAAATTAACTCGGTCAACATATAACAAAAAATGCCTTTCTGCTAAAACAAAACTTAAACATTATAGAACTGTAGTACAGCCAGAAGTCACCTACGGAAGCGAGACCCTTTTCAAAATCACTCAGAAAAACCGAATTGAAAAAATTCTGAAAACAGAGAGGAGAATTGTCAGAACGTGTATCGATAAAAAACACCAAAAAGAAGGCCGATGGTGGATTGTGCCAAATGAGGTGGTGTATCGAGAAATAGAGCCTGTTACTGATACTATGCGGAAAAAAAGAATCTCTTTCTTCGGTCATCTCATAAGGACACCGCAAACAAGACCGTCAAGAAATATCATTGAAAAGCTCTGGTTCCAAAAGCTAGAAGTAGGATGGATCAAAGAAATTAGAGAAGATATGAAAGAATTGGGAATTTCCCTGACCGACCTACAGAATAAAACTGGAAAAATTACAAAGCTAAAAGATAAAAGCATTAGATTTAAACAAAAGACAGACAAACGACAAAATACAACGAAGAGGGTGTTTACGGATGAAGAAAAGAAAGCAAGATCTGAACGGATGAAGAAATACTGGGCAGCTCGAAAGAGTAAAATAACACGCTTTTCTCAGAAAAGATCCAACTAAAATTGACTTAAGTGGTCCCATGTTGGCCGTAAAAGCATAATAATAATAATAATAAAGGAGTGAGATTTATGTTTTAGTAGTAATGCTTGAGTTGCGGCAACTTTGAGCTCTCACCGATTAGACCGATTTAGAACTGAGAATTTAACACGTTCGCTACGTTTAACACAAATCATAATTCTATTCTTATGTTACATAAATTATACAATTAATTATTTTGTTTTTATATCTTTAACAGTAAAAAATATTTGGTAACGTTTGTAGTGAATAAACCTGCTAGATGCAATTTCACCCGTAAAAAACCTTTTTTTTTAACTAAGATATTGTAAAACTGATTATTTCTCATTTAAACATTATACAGGGCGTTTCATAATGTTCTTCGGAGTTTCGAAAATTCATTAACAAAAAACTATTTCACTCATAAGAATACAACAAGTACTGTACGAAAGAGTACTTCAAATAGTTTTTTCCACATATATTAGGCAGTTAGTAAACCATCTGGTCGCTAGGCGTCGACAGTACAGAAAATGGCTGCCACGGGAAGCGAGAAGTCGTTTTGCGTGTTAGAATTTCACTTGTCAAAGTCAGTAATTTCTGTGCTACGTGCGTTTCGGTTGAAATTTCATAAGGAGCCACCGAGTGACAATTCAATTCGTGCACGGTATAAAAACTTCAGTGAAACCGGTTGCCTGTGCAAGCGAAAATCAACCGGTCGTCGATCGACCTCAGAAGTCAATGTCGAACGTGTGCGTGCAAGTTTCATTCGCAGCCCGTCAAAATCGACTGCGGCTGCAGGCAGAGAATTGAATTTCCGAAAACAACAGTGTGGAGAGTACTCCGTAAACGTTTACTATGCAAACCGTAACGTCTTCGATTAATCCAGCGTCTTTCTGATGGAGATAAAACACGTAGGCTCGATTTTTGTTTACAATTACAGGAAAAGATGGTGTTAGATGAAGGTTTTCTAAACAAGATAATTTTCAGCGATGAAGCTACTTTCCATATTAGCGGCAAAGTAAACCGTAATAACGTGCGAATTTGGGGAACTGAAAACCCACACGCTTATGCGGAACGCATTCAGGATTCTCCAAAAATAAACGTTTTTTGTGCGATCTCTCTTGAGGCATTGTATGGGCCGTTCTTTTTTATGGAAACGACAGTAACCGGCACGATATACCTGGATATGTTACAATTATGGCTTATGGAAAGCTACTCAACGACTTCATTTTCCAGCAAGGTGGTTGTCCTGCCCGTTTTCATAAAGAGGTTCGACAGTACGTTAACACAACATTACCTCGGCGCCGGATAGGACGTGCGTCTGAAGAAGACCAACACATTATGCTGTGGCCCAAGATCACCAGACCTCACGCCATGTGATTTCTTTCTCTGGGGATACGTGAAAGATAAGGTGTTTATTCCACCGATGTCGCACGATATCTCTGAGCTAAAGGATCGTATAATCGATGCCATCAACTCTATCGAAAATGACATGTTAGAACGAGTTTGGCAAGAGACTTTCGTGTTGATTTGTGCCGTATTACCAGAGGAGGACATATTGAACAATTATAGATTTTAACAAAAACTGTTTGAGTTCCTGCATGACCTCGTATAACTTTCATTTAGGTAAGTGAAATACTTTTTTTGTACCGAATTTTTGTAACTCCTAAGAACATTATGAAACGCCCTGTACATCCATCCGTGAAATTGTTACACATCGTGTTAAAGAGTGTACATTTTTACTTTCTAAGACGATATTTACGAATAATAAAAAAGTAAACGTATGGCGGGAAATCGCCTCACTGGAACGTTTTTATAAAAATATGAAACACTCGATAGAGCTGCCGACGCTGCTGGAGCGTTTGTTTCTTTGTACCCCTAAATAGACCTAGTCCTTATATGTTGTTCGTTATTCCAAGAACTAAGACGATCCATCATTCTACGTCTCTTAAGGGTTTTGTCTCTTAATAAATTATATTCGACTATCGATAAATTTCGTGATAGTTTATCTTATATTGTAAAGTTGCGTTATCAACCGCCGACTAGCCATTAGAAATGAATAAGTACAACCATTACGTACAATACGAAAACTGAAAGTTTGCCCCTCGTCGACTGCTAGTGTAATAGTCTGTTGCGTTTACATGTTATATGAAAATGCGTCATGTTATTAGCAATCGGAACCAAACCGTTCAGTTGACAAAGACAGGGCAAGCTTTTAGCTCGCTTAGTGTATTCTTGTTTTGTTTCTAGTCAGCATAGTTTTATATAGTTTATTTAGTGCAACACACCGGTTTGTTCTAGTGGTGAACGCACCTTCCCAAATTAGCTGATTTGGAAATCGAGAGTTTCAGCGTTCAATTCCTAGTAAAGGCAGTTATTTTTATACGGATGAATACTAGATCGTAAATACCGGTGTTGTTTAGTGGTTGGGTTTCAATTAACTACACATCTCAGAAACGGTCGAACTGAGACGATACAGGACTACACTCATACATATCATCTTCTGAAGTAATACCTTAACGGTAATTTCCGGAGGCTAAACAGGAAAAAGAAAATAAGGTAGTACAGTTAGTAGTCATTTAATTAAGTAGAAGAATTTATCGAAAGTCAAAATGATTATATGGAACGATCCTTTAATATTTGCATTACAATTAAATAAATAATAATTAATTGATATTTTGTCACCTAATAATAAAAAAATTCTACTGTCCCAAAATTATAAGTAAAAATTTAATTTCATTTATTAAAATTACCCTTTCACTTTATCTTTTTTTCTCTAGTTCTCTTTTTCCCTATTACTTTTTTTTACCTTTTTCCCTTTTTCTCTTTCTCCCTATTCCCGTTTCCCTTTTCCTGTTTCCATTTTCTCTCGCGTAAATCGGTTTTTTTAGTCTACAGCGGATACACAAACGGGCGTTATATAAATATACAAAAAAGTATATTTCTTTGTTTGTGTCGTAAATATCTCGACACCGACGCCACCTAGCGGGTATAGGTTTTGTAAAAATCTTTCTTTTACGTAACTAATATATATTCTTAATATGAACCAAATCGGACCATAAACTCAATTTTTCGAAATATCTCTATCCTAGGGTCACCTAGCAAGTCCAAACTAATTCAAAAATCTTAGCGGGCGTGCGCAAAACTCACCAAAGTTTCATCAGAATCGGATGAACAGTGTAGGAACGCATAGGGGACTAACAAAAACCATTCATTTTTGTATATATATATATATATATATATATATATATATATATTTAGTTAAAAGAAGAGACAGACTTATAGGCCACATACTAAGGCATCCTGGAATAGTCGCTTTAATATTGGAAGGACAGGTAGAAGGGAAAAATTGTGTAGGCAGGCCACGTTTGGAGTATGTAAAACAAATTGTTGGGGATGTAGGATGTAGAGGGTATACTGAAATGAAACGACTAGCACTAGATAGGGAATCTTGGAGAGCTGCATCAAACCAGTCAAATGACTAAAGACAAAAAAAAAAATATATATATATATATATATATATGATTTATGAACGTTTATTGTTGTCATAATTAAATTCGATCATTATACAAGTCGCATCTTCAAATAAAATTAAAGAGAAATAGAATTTTAAAAAATAAATAGCTTTGCTGTCTTTTTAAACTAAAATGACTGTTGGAAGTCATAAAATCTTTAAACTAGAAACAAGAGATCCTAGTTCGACCGTTCCGATTACAATGGTTTCTATTCCCTCACGGATACAACGTCCGTTCATACGTTATATTCCCAAAGGAAGAGGACAGTCTAATGTAACGACTGAAAGAAAACGGTTAAAGGAATATCCTCTGTCATCTCAGCAAGCGATTCGCAAGAGAAAACGTCATACTTTATTCCGTATATGAATTTGTACATGCGCACGCTTTCACGCGTGTGTTAGTCTATGTACTCTTATTTGTTTAGAGCCGGCTAGATATTGTGTGTCTGTTTCGAGAATGAAAATCAATTTTCAGCTTTAGCTCGGTGCATTACTGTTCTTGTTTAGTACGACGTCCCTGTAGGCAATCATTTTTTTATCATATAACCTTTTCATCGGTTAATAATCAGTCGAACGATGAAAAATAACCTTCGTAGATTAATAGATTATACTATTTGTTTTATCAAAACACACCGATAGTCGATAGTATAGGTTAACTCAATTAGAGTGAATACATGAATTTTTTAGATCAAATATTTGCTTCGTTTATTTTTTATTTTTTTAAATAACTCAATAATACGAAACCGTTTCCGACGTTTTATACTTTTTACAAACAAAATTGTCTATGTACCTTCTCGACATAAAGAGAGAGGTGCATAATAATTAAAAAGGGACGAGCATTAACTCTCTAAGGATAGCTTGGAGGATTAATTTAATTCAATACTGTATACGGATATCAATATTCCGAAATTATTATGATGTATTTGTACAGTGGAAATATAAAAATTTTAAATATGTTGTAAGATCGATATAAATTAGAATTTACATGAGTGCTAAAGCTGAGGTTTACATAAAAATTCGAGACGTAAACAACGGCAAAAAATAAGAGTATTATATATATATAGAGGTAAAAGCAAAGACCAACTTGAACTGGAACTTGGGGAATACCAAGGGGGATTTAGGCCATGGAGAGGTTGCCCGGAGCAAATAATATCCCTAAAACTTATGATGGACTTATATAAAAGACGGAAAAAACAACTAATAATCACCTTCGTCGACTTTAAAAGGGCCTATGATTGTATACACCGACCATCCATGCTGAATATTCTGAGAAACCTGGGCCTTCACCCTAAACTCGTAAACATGATAAAATTAACTTTAACCGATACCCAGTCCAGAGTGAAATTCAGAGGTGAACTCTCTCAACCCTTCTACATAAAAACTGGATTGAGGCAAGGAGACGGCCTCTCACCACTCCTTTTTAACTGCGCCCTCGAATTTGTCATGAGAAAATGGTATGAAATAAATCCCAAAAATATAAAAACGGGTACTAAGAAAAACTCCATCACACTAAATCGCCTAGGATTTGCAGATGACCTCGCTCTTTTAGCAAATAATATTCAAGAAGCCAAAACACAAATCATGAGCCTTCAAAACCTAGCACAAAAGATAGGGCTTCATATCTCTTTCGAAAAAACTGAACTAATGGCCATAGATCCTCTGGTAATAGAGCGCATTACGGTAAACAATCAGAAAATTAAAATAGTAAAACGATTTAAATATCTAGGGGAAATAATAACTTATAATTTAAATGAAAAAGTGACATGGCAAAACAGGACAAATAAAATGATTAAATCCCAAAAATTAACTCGGTCAATATATAACAAAAAATGCCTTTCTGCTAAAACAAAACCTAAACATTATAAAACTGTAGTACAGCCAGAAGTCACCTACGGAAGCGAGACCCTTTTCAAAATCACTCAGAAAAACCGAATTGAAAAAATTCTGAAAATAGGGAGGAGAATTGTCAGAACGTGTATCAATAAAAAACACCAAAAAGAAGGCCGATGGTGGATTGTGCCAAATGAGGTGGTGTATCGAGAAATAGAGCCTGTTACTGATACTATGCGGAAAAAAAGAATCTCTTTCTTCGGTCATCTCATAAGGACACCGGAAACAAGACTGTCAAGAAATATCATTGAAAAGCTCTGGTTCCAAAAGCTAGAAGTAGGATGGATCAAAGAAATTAGAGAAGATATGAAAGAATTGGGAATTTCCCTGACCGACCTACAGAATAAAACTGGAAAAATTACAAAGCTAAAAGATAAAAGCATTAGATTTAAACAAAAGACAGACAAACGACAAAATACACCGAAGAGGGTGTTTACGGATGAAGAAAAGAAAGCAAGATCTGAACGGATGAAGAAATACTGGGCAGCTCGAAAGAGTAAAATAACTCGCTTTTCTCAGAAAAGATCCAACTAAAATTGACGTAAGTGGTCCCATGTTGGCCGTAAAAGCATAATAATATAATAATAGAGGTAAAAAAGGGACATGTTTATCTACAGTATAATGGGTGAACGGGTATGGGGAAACGCAGATAAATTTGGAAAATAAATCGTAGTAACTAGAAATATAAATGAAAAAGAAAGATCACTACAATATTATATCTGAACAAAATGAAAAGGATCGTTCGACAAGGAGTGTATATGTGTACCGATAAACAGTGATAATTCAAAAGTACGACAAGATAGAGGAAGATTAAGAAGGAAACGAGACTGACGAAGATATAATAAAAATGTAGATTAGACGGTGGAGATAACAAAAAGGTTGCTGGGAACGAGTAGTTAGACGTTGTTAGGAGTTCACAATCATGATGAACTGTATCCCTAAGAAGTAAGCGTGAATTGAACATAAAAAAAAATTATAATTTTAGATTTCAGTCGGTTTACACGTTTTGATGGTCCCAAGTTTGAAAAGTTAAAATAAGTTTAAAAATTGTAAATAGATTCATTACTAGTATAAAACTTAAATTCAGAGAAAAAGAAAATGAAGTGTGTATAGAACAATCCTGACGACAAAGTTTTTGTATTCTCCTGGCATCGGTTAATTATTCTTATATTATTATTACACAGCTGTTTCAATCTTTTACAAGATGTAGCCTCTTCAAGTGTAGTTCGACAGGTAGGCCTTCAACAGTTCCCGCTATGCTTGTCTGTCCTGCGCCGTTCTCTGCCACTCGGTTCCAGCCACCCTTCTAATGCCTCTGGTGGGCCTGCCTCTTGGCCTTTGTCGCTCTCTTGGACTACACTCAAGGACCGGCTTTGTTCACCTTCCATCACATCTTCTCGGGTTGTGCGCTGCCCATCGCCATTTCAGAGCTTTCACTGTTTCCATTATGTCATGCACTCTCGTTATGGCTCTTATGTCTTCCGCACTTTTCCGGTCCTCCTTGTATAGCCTTATAATTATTCTTATATAATGGAAGAATAATGATAAATGAAAAACGTTCAAAAAATCTACATTTTTAGAATTTTTTCTGCTCCTCACCCCAAAAAATCACCTCATAAGAATTTTTTATGATTTGCCTACGTTTACTATGTTAAATGGAAGAGATTTTTAAAAACATTCTACAGAAAAATGTGCAACCAATAAAAATTACCTAACATCCTTTTTTGAGGGTGGGGTGAATTATGATGAAATTTGATTATAATATTAATATTAAATGTTTAAATAAACCAGAGTTTAAAAAAAAACCTATAAAATCGATTGATCGGCTACTACTACGCCAAGGAAAACATAAAAATTTCGGTTAAGAAATATGCAATAAATAAAATGATAGTCGTTTCGCTTTTTGAAAGAAGGAAGAAAATATGGGGGCCAATCTTTTTTAAAAATTCTAAGATAAACGTGTACGCATATACTGACCTTAATATAAAGCGGGGTGAATTAAAAAAAGTTGAGAAAATTGTCCTCAAAAAAACAAACTGCCCCGCTTGGTGATATTGACCCAAAACTTTTGCCAATAATTTGCCCCTGCACACAAGTCTCTGTACCAAATTTCATCAAAATCGGTTTATCCAGTCAAAAGTTATTAAGCTTCAACACCCGAACACGAGTAAATAAGTACAAATATTACTCCGAACACTTTTTTTCTTTTTTGGGGTTCCTGGATCATAAAAAACTTTGAGAAATGAAAAAGAAACCCGTTCCCATTTTTTTTTAACGATTACCGTACTTTCCTTCTTGTAGCATAGCGCTAGAGATATGACGCCAGAAAGTAAAAATTATAATTTTAGATTTCAAACAATTTACAAGTTTTGATGTTTGCGGCTTGAAAAGTTCAAATATTTTGAAAAATATGGATTCATTGAAAGTACAGAACTTAAATCCAAAAATAAATAAACAGTAAATGAAGTGCGACTGAAAAATTAAATGAAATAAAAATTTTAATACGGAAGTACAACAGCCCAGAATAAGTGTAATACCCCAGAATTCAAAGAAGTATCTTAATCGAATAGAAATTAAATATATATATAAACATATCATCAAGAGCAGGGTTGAGATAAAAAAGGAGAACAGATTGTGAAAGACTCTTCTGGTATCAGAATGGCGATTTAAAAATATTTAACGATTTATGGGAATAAATATGGATTTTAGGAAAGTCAAAAAGAAATAACTGAAGTTTTTGAAATGATTATCTAAAATGTAGATTCTCTATACAAGAAGAACCGGGTTGATGATGGGTCGTAAATTACAAGTTAGTTAGTAATAAAATGAAGTATAGAGGCGGTAAAACAGTAATGGGGATATTAATTATAATAAATGAAAAAGTAGAATTAGAAAATTTTATGATGGATCAGTGCAACAAGATATAACGAAGAAATGCAATAAACCAGTCGAGTGTTCATTAATAACCCGTGCGGAAAATGCTTTTTAAAATTTAAATCTTTACAAGTGCGTAACACAGTATTCATAAAATATACGGTACACATTAAAGACAATATTTATAAGTTCAGTTTAATTAATTTTATTTTATTTATAAAAATTACAAAATTTTTAAGCAAATTCACATATTACCACCTGTACGATCATTTAACCGCGATAAAATATATAATTGTTGTATTAATTTTATATTTATAAAATATATATTTTATAATATTATTTATATTAATTTTATTTAAATAGTAGTTAACGGAAGGTGTCTCAAAATAAGATAATTAGGTGTCCAAAACTGACCTCTTGTGTAAAAATATATATATATTTTTTTGAATGATCAAAATTGATATAACGAGTTAAATTAAAAAATTCACTCTAGAAATTGATACAAACGAATCGGGATTTTCCGTTCATGATCGATACATTCCGCTATCTACGTTTTGGTTACGGTTCATTGTTTTATGAAGAAAAACACTCGCATAAATAAATTTTAAAAAAATGTAAAAATTTTTAAAACACCATTCATTAAACGCACTAAAGTGTAAAAAAAATAATTTTAGGACGGTATTTGCCATACTGAGATCTGAATTTAAGAGAGCATTAAAAGATTTAAATGGCAGAAAGGCTCCTGGAATAGACGGAATACCTGTAGAATTACTGCGCAGTGCAGGTGAGGAAGGGATTGATAGATTATACAAACTCGTGTGTAATATTTATGAAAATGGGGAATTTCCATCAGACTTCAAAAAAAGTGTTATAGTAATGATACCAAAGAAAGCAGGGGCAGATAAATGTAAAGATACAGAACAATTAGTTTAACTAGTCATGCATCAAAAATCTTAGAATTTTATACAGAAGAATTGAGAGGATAGTGGAAGAAGTGTTAGGAGAAGACCAATTTGGTTTCAGGAAAAGTATAGGGACAAGGGAAGCAATTTTAGGCCTCAGATTAATAGTAGAAGGAAGATTAAAGAAAAACAAACCGACATACTTGGCGTTTATAGAGCTAGAAAAGGCTTTCGATAACGTAGACTGGAATAAAATGTTCAGCATTTTAAAAAAATTACGGTTCAAATACAGAGATAGAAGAACAATTGCTAACATGTACAGGAACCAAACAGCAACAATAACAATTGAAGAACATAAGAAAGAAGCCCTAATAAGAAAGGGAGTCTGACAAGGATGTTCCCTATCTCCGTTACTTTTTAATCTTTACATGGAACTAGCAGTTAATGATGTTAAAGAACAATTTAGATTCGGAGTAACAGTACAAGGTGAAAAGATAAAGATGCTACGATTTGCTGATGATATAGTAATTCTAGCCGAGAGTAAAAAGGATTTAGAAGAAACAATGAACGGCATAGATGAAGTCCTACGCAAAAACTATCGCATGAAAATAAACAAAAACAAAACAAAAGTAATGAAATGTAGTAGAAATAACAAAGATGGACCACTGAATGTGAAAATAGGAGGAGAAAAGATTATGGAGGTAGAAGAATTTTGTTATTTGGGAAGTAGAATTACTAAAGGTGGACGAAGCAGGAGCGATATAAAATGCCGAATAGCACAAGCTAAACGAGCCTTCAGTAAGAAATATAATTTGTTTACATCAAAAATTAATTTAAATGTCAGGAAAAGATTTTGGAAAGTGTATGTTTGGAGTGTCGCTTTATATGGAAGTGAAATTTGGACGATCGGAGTATCTGAGAAGAAAAGATTTTGAAATGCGGTGCTATAGGAGAATGTTAAAAATCAGATGGGTGGATAAAGTGACAAATGAAGAGGTATTGAGGCAAATAGATGAAGAAAGTAGCATTTGGAAAAATATAGTTAAAAGAAGAGACAGACTTATAGGCCACATACTAAGGAATCCTGGAATAGTCGCTTTAATATTGGAAGGACAGGTAGAAGGGAAAAATTGTGTAGGCAGGCCACGTTTGGAGTATGTAAAACAAATTGTTGGGGATGTAGGATGTAGAGGGTATACTGAAATGAAACGACTAGCACTAGATAGGGAATCTTGAAGAGCTGCATCATACCAGTCAAATGACTGAAGACAAAAAAAAAAGAAAAAAAAGGATGGTATTTTGGAATCGCTTTGACAACAAGCTTTGTTGCTGATAAGTAAGATTATGTGACTTCATAGCTTTACTTCATAAAGATAGCTATGACTTCATAGCTTTAAATTAAAAATTTGATATTTTTCCCAATTTTTTCTTACGTGTGTTTACACTTCAAACATTAGGCCGTTCATCACGCATTAGAAAAAATTGGAAAAAACATAAAATTTTTAATTTGAAGCTATGACTTTCACACATCACCGTCAAAGCTTGTAGTCAAATCCATTCTGAGATACCGTCCTAAAATTATTATTTACATTTTAGTGCGTTTAATTTAAGAGTGGCTTGTACATTTTTTTTATACATTTTTTTATTTTCTACTTTTTAGGCTTCATAAGTTTATACTTTACAGCTGCGCTAGCGCACAGGTTTGAGTGTATTTAGCGAAAGATCGGATCGGTACGTTTTACGGTAGGTAAGTGCAATCAAAATAGAGCTAAACGATTTAATTTCCGGATAACCAAGATCCGGTCGATCGAGATTGTACTTGATGCGTTAAACAGTTAGCGCTCGACCTGCAGATACATACGCCAATTGAATCGTGAAAATCGAACGAGCGGTTGCCGAGATATTACGATGGCACCCCATCGCACCTCCTCTAATTTCCGAACGGCGGCCCGAGAGCACTTGAAAAGATTATCATCTGGCCGGCACCACTGGGAGCGGGTGAAACGTCGTCCGGAGATCAAACTTCAGAGCGCTAGGATCGATATATATATATATATATATGCGAAATATACATCGAAGTTTTGGGAAAATTTAGTACTTTTTAACCGGATCCTGTTATATATATATATACAAACACACACACACACACACACACACATACGGTATATCGATATGTAATAATATAACAAGTATACACCTGATACATACAAACGAATCGGGATTTTCCGCTAGTGATCGGTACATTCTGGTGCTAAACTAAGGAGGACGTACATACAAATGCCGTTTAGTAGGGTAGGATGGATATTTAATATTTTTTTGTGTGTAATCATACATAACTTTCCCGTATAATATGTTGATCTTAGAATTATTATGACGGTTATTTACGGTTTCAGAGCAGTGGATTTAGCTTTTTGGAATCCTACCAAGTGTTAAATTTTCCAGAAAAAAAATATTTCTCTTGGAAACTTCCACATCGATTCCGATTAAACTTTCATACAACCTCTTACAGAACGACGATGTGAAGTATAGAAAAACGGTAGGGCTTCGCTACTATAGTGAAAAAAAAAGAAAAAATAGAAACGTTTTTCATTCACGTGTAAATTACAGTTTTACTGTACATCTTTGAAATACATAACTAAAGAGAGTAAAACTTTTTCGCAAATTTTGTTTATATGTTCTACTTTTTTTCTAAACCTTCACGTTTATCTATTATATATTCAGGATTTTAATTTTCGACAGATCTCAATTCATTATATAAACGGGAACGAATAGAAATCTCATATCGGATGGAATCCTTTGCTCTGATAAACCGCAACTATTATTTTGGTTATTCTTTTACGTTCGATGTACTGAAGTACCGAAAACATAAATATAATATTACCTCTACATTTTGTAGTAGTTTTGCAAAGACTGTTTTTATTCTATAAATAATGTTACAACAAATCGGGTTTTATAATTCTACGACAATAGATAAATTTAACTTTGGGATTCAGTATTCTAAATAAAATGTAACTTTTTAATTGTATACATTTTTAGACCTTTATATATATTTTTATTTCTATTTATAAGTAAATTTCAGTATTATTTTCACGTGTAATGACCTAACTTTAGAATTTATAATATAACGTTTTATTTGATACAAATCCATGTTAATCTACTAATTACAAGGTGTGAAATTTTAAATTTACTTCTTCAAACCGGACATTTATTTTCAAAACCAGGTAAAATAATACATATACACGTCAATTTATTTTCTTCTTCTTTCGAGCACACAGTCAATGTATGCAACAAGGCAGAAAGGATGATAAAAAGTCTAAACATCATGTCATCGCAGAATGCCCCTCGGGCCTCAAAGCGCCGTTTACTGGCGACCACCGTCGTGTCTTCGCTTATGTATGCCGTTCCGGCCTGGTGGCGCTCTATCGCCATCAGGCGCAACAAAGAGAGACTGGCGAGAACGCACAGGTGTGTGCTCCTAGGTGTTGTGTCCGCATACAGGACAGTGTCCTATGCCGCCCTGTGCGTGTTATCGGGTACACCTCCTATTGACCTAATCGCAAAAAAGAGGGTGGAGAGGGCACAAGGCAAGCCAGAACAAGAGGTCAGGGATGCCGTTTATAATATCTGGCAGGAAAGATGGTCGCAGGAAGCTGTGGGTCGATGGACGAGAACCCTCATCCCCGACATCAAGCCGTGGTTGTCGAGAAGATTTGGTGAGGTTGATCATCACCTAACGCAGTTTTTTACAGGACATGGTTCCTTCAATAACTATCTGCACAAAATAGGCAAGAGAGAAGAGCCAATTTGCGACTACTGCAACGAGATAGATGATGCTGAGCACACCTTTTTTGAGTGCAATAGGGGGGACACACTTAGACATAGTAAGGCACTCACAGGTATAACTCCAGAGACAACAATAGACTACATGCTAAGAAGCGAGTCAAACTGGAATAATTTTGCTAGTTTTGTTAGACAAGTTGTTCTACAGAAATACTCCGACGAGAGAAGACAAGGTGTTGGCTAGAATAGAACTGGGTGGACAGCCTTGCTGGTGAGGTCCAGCATGCTGCGGTGTGTTGGCACTGATGAGCCACCAAGGACTCCACGGGTAACAGTCAGGCAACAGCACACTGAATACTGAAGGGACCCGGTACCGCGTCGCGGCGAACTGGGTCTGGCGTGGTGTATTAGTATTGCCCTTTTGGGTCTATTGATAAAGAACTCTCAAAAAGAGCTAACCGGTAGGCCAACCTGCCTTGCCGGTAGGTGGGGAGGCCTATTTGAGTTTAAAGACACTCCCCTGGGCGGCGTAATACCAACAAGTCGGTCCGGCCCAGGGGAGCTGAGAGAAAAAAAAAAAAAAAAAAAGCTGTTCTTTGCTTTTTCCTTTCATTTAGTTTGAAAACCTCAATCGTTTTCGAAACTCTACTCTGTCTGTTATTATTTTTTCCACTATTTTTTACTTCTTCTAGGTCTCAGTTTACTTTCCGGTGCCACCCTATTTTTATTTTTATACCTCTGTAAAAGTTAAATAATTATTTTTTAAGTCTATTGTCTACCGTCAAAAAACTTTATTCTTATTTTCCGCATTTCTGTTTCTAAATCTCTTATTTCTTGGTAAATTTCTTTGTTAGATTTTAGCCTATAATTTTCCTCTGTTCTTTCCCGTCCGAAAATCTTTCTTAAAATTCTTCTTTTAAAAGATTTCTTACATTAAAACATTCCTAAACACTCGCTTGCGTATAAGGCTTCTGGGAAAATTACCAAACGGTAGCGTCGTAGTCTCGCTTTATTAGCTTGAGAATTTATTATTGTAAACATCGGCTCGATCTACAAGCCGTTACCATTTTAAGAATCCTACTTTTAATTCCTTTTTTTCGAGAACATTTACCGTTATTATCTCCCCGAGATAAATTATTATCTTATTTTTATTAGTTTTCTTTCCTGTTTATAGCTTCCGGGAATCACCGTCAGGTATTACTTCAGAGGATGATATGTGTAAGTGTAAGTGGAGTATAGTCTTCTACAGTCTCAGGTCGACCGTTTCTGAGATGTGTGATTAATTGAAACCCAACCACCAAAGAACACCGGTATCCACGATCTAGTATTCAAATCCGCGTAAAAGAACTGCCTTTACTAGGAATTGAACGTTGCAACTCTTGACTTCGAAATGAGCTGATTTGCAAAGATCCGTTCACCACTAGACCAACCCGGTTGGTTATTTTCATTAGTTGAGTAAAATAATAAGCCTACACTGTACGTTTATAGGTGCATATATTACTTATTTAAACTTATTACAATTATAAATTAATGTTTATATATAAGGACGTTAATATTTGAACGTTTTAAATAAGATTAGAAATTTAATTTTATATATATTCTAATTTAAATGGACTATCAGGTTTTAAAAAATTACGTGTCCTCCTTGAGCAAGAAATACTTTTTGTTTACTATTTTCTCGTCTAAACTATTACAACAAAATACTGATAAAATTCATAAAATATTGCATAGTTATTTACTTTTAATCGTACTTAAAACTTTCATATTTTCCCTCGGTTATCGTTTTCCTGTTTAACACACCGACTCATGAAATCCCATTCAAGATCTTAAGTTATATAGTCAGACACAGCGGTATGTCAAAAGAAGAGATGGAAGGGATTATAGAACAAGAATGGCAAGAAGAGTGGACAGGGTCCAGAGTGGGAGAATGGACCAGACGCCTAATCCCTAATATTAAAACCTGGAATAACAATAGACTCGGAGATGTCAATTTTTACATGACACAATTACTGACGGGGCACGGCTCTTTCGGTCAGTATCTGTATAGGATCGGGAATAGAGCCACCCCGCAGTGCATCTATTGTCCAGAGGACGACGATGCCGAACATACGTTGTTCATTTGTTCAAGATGGGCCGTTAACAGAGGTCAAATAGTAATTAATGGTCTTACACCAGAAAATCTCATAAACCGGTCGGGGTACAACAATGAGAACCGGGAATGGTTCCGCAGGTTCGCCGGGGAGGTCCTGCGGGCCAAAGAGGATGAAGACAGAAGAATGGGAGTATAAACAGTAGGGTAGGGCGGACAGTCACTCCATGGAGGGCCTGTACGCCTTGGTGTGCGGGTACCTGAGAAGGGGGTGAACTCCAGGGGAGTTTGAGTTTGGGTTAAAATAAAAGACCAAGTCCCGGTCGGCGGGGTCGTCCCTGCGGGAGCCTAGGCTCTTTGTGGGGTCGGCGCTGTCGATTAGAGGCCAAAGGCGTAAAGACCGAGTCCCGGTTCCCTGCTGAGGCGCTGGGGGACGGCATAGCCGGACCTTGACTCTAAAGCGGAGGATTAGAGGCAGGCAATGTAAAACAAATGATCCGAGACCGGGGAGGCCAACCTGCCGTGCCGGACGTATAGCCGGCGGGTGGGGGACGCCTCCTTTGAGAGTAAAAGGACACTCTCCCCGACTGAATATACTTAATTGGATATCCGGTCGGGGAGAGTAGGGAAAAAAAAAAATAAAAAAAAAATAGTGATTTCCAGCCGCTTAGAATCTTAACCGCGTTCCATCTTATAGGAGAAAAACGCACATTATAGTAGAGAAAATTATGACAATTTCAAAGGTATACCAACTTCTTTTTACATAATCTTATTCAAAAGTTACTAAGCTATTACCCAAAAAAATTTAATTTACATTACCGTTATAAAATAACAGCTGTCTTTTAAAAAATAAATTTAATTTGTATAATAATTTTGTTATTTAGGTCGGCAAACAATTTAAGACCCTGGAGGTCCTAATAAAGGAGCAATCACTTTAACTTAAATCATTGTAAGATCGAAAAAATATAAATAAATAAATTTGTATAAAAATGTATATAAAGTGTTTTTACAAACCGCCATTTTCATTAAAAATATTTTATTTTTTCACGTCAAAGTTCCTTTTAAATTACGTTATTACAAAGCGATAGATAAAATAAAGATTTGAATTTTATAAAAAAAATTTGACGTAAAGTTTTTTCCATCGACGTCGTGAACCGCACAAACTTAATTTTTTTAAATTTTATTACTTTAGATGACTGAAATAGTTTTTCCTTATTTCATCCGTCATATGTTTCAACTATTTGAGCGAATAATGGGGATTATGATGGACAGGATGTTTGAACTACTCCTGATTCGTCTTGAGAGAAAATGAACAATTTTTCAGATCAGCAATCTGGAATGCTAACGGGTTGTCTGATAAGAAGATAGATTTGGAAGCATTTTTAAATATACTTTTTATAGAACTTTTTACAGGCTACTACTGTAATTGTCTGCGGTGGACGATCGTGGTGTTTTGTCTCCTCCGTTTATTGCCCACCACGACATGCTGTGCAGGCGGATCAGTTTACCACTTTCTTTAGATCTTTGGATCAAAGATTCATCTGTTTGACCCAAAGATTGGAATTCTAAGCACCTACAATGGGGTTCACGACCGACATCACTAAACGGAAGGCAACCTTTCCGGTCAATGGCTGACAATAATTTGGAGTGTTTGTCATAAGGGCGATCAACCTACTGGCCTACAGATCTAAACAAAGTTCCCGATCTCCTGGATTTTGTTTCGTTTATAAGGGTATTTCTAGGAACTATTTGCATGTTGAACCGCATTTTAACTTGACGGTTGTACTTACAATGTCTGTTACCATTTCGCGAACTGCTAGATCTCCCACTTTGTTTAATAAATTTACCAACAAACGACGTTTTCAAGACTTTTTGGAGAAAAATATACGGTTGGACGTGCCTTTGATGTCACCGGCCGATGTGGAAAATGCAGTGCACGAGTTGACCAAATTGGTTCGATCGGCGTCGTGGACCTCCACGCCCAATATGGATTTTGCTCCCCCAGATCAAAATACGTATCCGGTCTTCATCAGGAAGAAAATAGATGAACGTCGGAGACTGCGATGCGTATGGCAGAGAACGGTGTTTGAAAAGCTCTCTTTGAAAAGACTGAAGCGGTTCGTAGACGATCAAATTCCGGCTCACAAATTTGGGTTTAGGGAGTAACATGCTGCTGTGAAGCAAACGAACAGGATTGTTAACGTTATAAATCATGCTCAAGACGAGAAACAGTGCTGTTCAGCAGTTTTCTTCGATGTCAGTCAGGCTTTTGACATGGTTTGGCATGTAGGGGTGCTCTATAAACTGACAAAGTTTTACCGCATGTTTTCTACGTAGTGCTGAAATCTTACTTGGAATACAGGGGTTTTCAGGCTAAACATGGACAGGTTTTGTCGGATTTGTTCCTTATGCAATCGGAGGTAACTCAAGGCAGCGTTTTCGGACGCATCTTGTATGTTCTGTTTACGGCTGACTTGGCAATTACAGAGATATCACAGTTGCAACGATTGCTGACGATACTGCAATTCTTGCTGTCCACGAGGATCCGGCTACTGCGTTTCGTTTTATTGAAGTTTATATTGCTCTCCTCGAATCGAGCCTTAGTGTAGGAAATTAAAAATAAACGAAACAAAATCAAAGCACGTCACGTTCACCCTTCGTAAGGAACACTGTTCTCCTGTTTCTGTCTTCAATGTTCCGATTCCGAGATCTCAGACCTGTAAATATTTGGGTTTTTATCTTGACCGACGACTTACTTGGGAGAAACATATCAAATCTAAGCGGAAACAGTCGGAGCACAAGTTTAAAAACATGTACTGGCTGATACGACATAGAGATCTATGTCGTATCAGCTTTCAGTAGACAATAAATTATCGAGTCATAAATCAGTCTTAAAGCCTGTTTAGACTACCAGAAAAAATTTGTCGACGACGCGTACTCTACGTTTGACGAACGAGAAGTACTCGGTGAAATCGGTTTATAAGGGGCTACGACGTATATAAATTTAATGCGATAATCTCTAATTTTTCCTAATTAATTAAAGCTAAAAAGCTATCAAACGAATCGTTTAAATCGCTCGTTTAGTATTCAAAGAATTTCACGGTATATTCGTTACGATTACTTGTTTATAACTTCAAACATAAATTTAAGCACAGACTGATTTACATCAAGAGATGAAATAAATCAAATAACAATTAACGTTCTCGAACGGAATGGAAATAAATAAATAACACTAACGTTTACTGTTATACATCTTATAAATAATGTAGCGAATTGCATCCCGGCAAGAGAAGAATGTACGCGTAATTATTCCTAACAATAAAATTTCATTCACTTACAGCTAAATATTGTTATTTTGCAAGTATATAAATACAATAAACAGAAAACTAATTACGCTTATCGTATCGCAGACAAGAAATATAAATTTTAAACTATATTTTAACGTTCCAATATTATAATAAATAGGAATAAATTTAAATCCGTTACTCTCGATAAAATATATCGTAAAGAAAAACAGCCGATAAAAGTATAACTAATGAAGAAGTAAAGTTTGATAATGACGACTGAATTAAGAAACAATAAACTTAATTTAAATTATAAAAATTAATTTAAAAAATCTATATTCAAATTATAGTACGAACGTCAATAATTTCATTATTTGTTTCAAGCTGTAATAGCAACCGATTTGTTAATTGTATTAGCGGTTAAAATGGTAAACATACTTCACTGTATTTTAATTTGATAATTATGTTTTTCAACAATGAATTTTACTCATCATTGAGAAAACTCTATTACCTATATTTTGGGTCTTTTATGTTTCTCCCGCGCAATGATTTTTCTATGATTTCGTAATTCTCTTTTTTTTATAATTTTTTTTAAATTTTACCATTTGCAGAGATCATATTTATAATTTTTCTACAAACGGTAAAATTTTTTAATTTATTATTATTATTTTTTTTAAATGTGTCTTATATTACAAATATAAACGGTACAGTTATAAATTTCTTACACGCAAAACATCTTACTTTAAAATGTCGATAAGAAATGAAATAAAATAGCGTAGAACAATCGCTCTGTTAAAAACTTATAACATCTAATTTTCAATATGTAGGTAAGTTACTAAAAAATAACAATTATTATTTTTTTAATGAGTTTAAATACCGTATTTATTCGAGTACTCCCCGCACTTTTTTCTTGGAATTGTAGAGAAAAAATAAGGCTGCGGGGCTTACTTGAAACATAGCCTTTAGCCAGGATAATTAATGTAAAGTAAACGTTTTCTTAGAAGTATCTAAATTCAATCATATAAATATAGTTATTATTACATTAGGCTTTTGTTTACCAATACCGGATGCCGCTTAATACAGAATACATCCTTAATTATTAACATCCTGTTCATATTATCGATAGGAACGAAATTACGGTATTTTTATAAAACCGATTCATTCTGTATAGCCTGCATCCGGTTCTAATGACATTACAGTTACAGTATCAGTTACCCATCGTCGTCTTGTCTATTCGCCATAGTCATTTTACTGCTTGTATATGTGGACGGTTATGTGCATTTATCTGTTTAGTTTATCTTGTAAAGTTTAATTACGGCATTAAAATGAGTACAAAAGGACAGCGTCTACGATCTTTTACAATAAATGAAATACTGTGCCTTATAGAAGAGGCTGAAAAAATTGGAAATAAGACGGCAGGAAGAAAATTTGACGTAGATGATAGCTGCATTCGAGACTGGCGTAAGAAGAAACAACTTCTGGTGAAAAGCACCGGTAATAAAAGGGTTTTTCGTGGCTCAAAACCAAAATACACAGACATAGAGAAAAAGTTGTATGACTTTGTTGGAAAAAAGGAAATGAGGTTATGCTGTCACGACAGAAATGTGTCGATCATATGCTCGTGAAATTGCTAAATCATTGAATAAAGTTGATTTTAAAGCAAGACGTGGATGGATAACACGATTTTTTGCACGAAATGTTTGTCAATAAGAAGGAAGACGACCATTTCTCAACGCCTTCCAGACGTTTATGAAAAAAAAAAATATTACATTTTCACAAATACAAAATAAATCTTAGAAAAGATAAAGGATATTTGCATTCTCAAATAGGAAACGCTAATCAAACCCCCGTATATTTTGAAATGCCATTTGACAAAACCGTAAACAAAAAAGGTGAAAAAAGTGTTACGATTCGCACTGGTGGTAATGAAAGATGTAGTGTTATGCTTTGCATTATTCTGATGGATCAAAATTACCTCCGTACATTGTTTTTAAAAGAAAATCTCTACCTACCGTTCAGGTAAATGGAGTTATTATCAGAGCACAGAAATCAGGTTGGATGGACGAAACCTTAATTTCAGATCGGATCAGGTGTGTATGGCAAAAGCGATCAGGAGATTTACTTAATAAAAAAAATACCGGTATGCTGGTAATGGATAGTTATCGGGGGCATACGATTGATAAAGTGAAAGACATTTTAAAAAAGGGTATGACAGACCAAGTAATAATTCTAGGCGGATTTACATCTCTATTGCAACCACTAGATGTCTGCGTTAATAAACCGTTTAAATCTGCAATAAAACAACTGTACAGTAAATGGATGGCTGATGAAAATTTCTTTCTCACGCCTACAGGAAGAATCAAACGCCCAGATTTTAACCGGATTTGTGTTTGGATAAAGATGCTTGGGAAGGTATTTCCACGGAATTAGTAAGGAAAAGTTTTAAAAATTGCGGAATATCTAATGAAATTGATGGTAGTGAAGACAATCACCTTTGGCAAAGCGATGTGGAGACTACCGGTAACTCTTCTACAGACATTGGCATTGACAGTGATTAATTAAAAATACAATCCCACATTAAAAAGCGTATTGAAATGATCCTTTTCAACATGATACTTTCTTTTCGTTTTACTGGCCTACTGATTCTGAACTAAACTAGTACTTACGGTAATTAATTATTAATGTAATATTAATATTGTAATTTAAATGAACGAATTAAATGCTTTACTTTCTGAATATTTTCGTATTATTTTATCATACGAGGTGTGATAAAAAAATACGGAGATGAATTTTTATAGCGGCAACTGCCGACACTACATCCATATGCTGTAATTTTTCCAATAGCGTGATCAACTGAGACAGGCAGGGACAAGTTCCCTATTACCTTCCTTTCCTTTCAAGAAAGAAGAAAGAGGGAACGAGCCCAGCAGCCATCAGCCCATCAGTCACAAGCCCAGCAGCCACCTGCCCAGCAGTCACCTGCCCAGCTGCCACTGACAGCACGGAAGAGAGAAGAAACCTGCACTTTCCCCCGTTCAGCCCTTCGGGGCCTCGGGAATTTCTAGGTTAATGGTATGTAACTTCTGTTACTACCAATTCTTGGAAAGTGCAGGCCAAAGAAGAACGAAGAGGTCTTCGGAAGAAGAAGAGGGAGAAGAAGAAGATGAAGAAGAAGGAAGACGCACCACTCGTCTCAACGTCACGGACTGGAGTCCGGAACAGAGCCCAGCAGAGATGCGTCCTGAAGGGCAGCCATAGCAGAAGCGGATAAAGAGCTTCTACACAACCTCTCCTTTTCAAAACTTACAAGAAAGATAAAATAACCCAGCAATTGCGACTCCTCCGGAAAAGGCGACGCATTGCTCTTTCCTTATAGCTAGTGCCCCGTTTTGGCGTATTCCTGCTAGCCTACTAAGCGTTAGCACCAAAAGGACTTCAGTGGACGGTCTGAAGGGGAATTACGTCGGGAGGACAGGCTTTATAAGCCTAGCCTTCCGCGTTCGGCCCATGAAATGGGTTCGATAACGCTGGTTGAACAACGGATTGGAATGCAATTAAATCCGTCTTAAAATACTAAATAATAATAAAGAAAACTTGTAAAAATTAGACCCGCTAACTAAAAAATAAACCTCAAAAACACGCCCGATAGAATCACCCAACAGCAAGGGACTCTGTCCAGGTTCTGCGATAAAGTAGGGAGTAATAAACTCCCGCCAACTACGCATTCCTTTCCATTCCAGGGACAAGTTGTAACACGTGAGAGCTTGCCAGTCAGCTGTCAGAGCCGCTAGAGTGAGTTTGTGTTTATCGTGTCTGTCGTGCAACATGGATTTTGAACAACGCATTAACATTAAGTTTTGTTTTAAGTTGCAAAAGAGTGCCAAAGAAGCTCACGAAATGTTAGAATCGGTGTACGGCGATAATGTGGTAACTTTGAACACTGTGTACAAGTGGTATGACCGATTTAAAAACGGAAATGAGTCTGTTGAAGACGAGCAGCGTGCGGGACGTCCAGTAACCTCAAACAGTTGAAAAAGTGCAAAAAGTGGAAACAGTGGTTCGTTCAAACAGGCGAATGACTATTCAAGAGCTATCGGAAGACCTTAACATCTCGTACGGATCCGTTCAAAGCATTTTAACTAATGAATTGGAAATGAGACGAGTGAGAAAGCGACCAGAAAAATGGACCATTGGCTTCCTTCCTCACCACGACAACGCGCCGTGTCACACCACGCTTCTCATTCGCGAGTTTTTGGCCGAAAAAAGTGTACCTGTCTGTCCACATCCGCCATACTCACCGGATTTAGCACCATGCGACTTTTGGCTCTTCCCAAAAATTAAAACTGCGCTTAAAGGAAAACGTTTTGACACCATTGCTGACATTGAGAGGGCCACGACCGAGCAGCTTTAAGCCCTTCCGAAATGCCTCCAGTCATGGAGTCAACGTTGGGATAAGTGCATTGCTAGCCAAGGACAGTACTTTGAAGGAGAATTTTATGTAACCTTATTACTTTTTTTAATAAAAAATTATTCACCGTATTTTTTGATCACACCTCGTATCTGTTGCGCTTTAAATTATCGGTATATACTGAATTTGTTTTTATATTTTTGGTCCGGAAAATCGAGGTGCGGGCTTATTCGGTGGCGAGGGGTACTGGAATAAATACGGTAGTTATTCTTACAAAAAAACCATTGCGGGTAGAAACAGAAAAGACCCTATATTTTTATTTACGAGACATGTTTTTAAAGTACATTTTTGAAATTAAAAAAAAAGCAAATAGACTATTCTTAACAATCTTATTTTTACGTAAAAGCCTGTACTTTAATCTACTTTTCTCCATAATTTCCACCAATATTAAGATACTTGTATTGCGCAACCAGCTTTTGAACACCTTCGTCATAAGTCTGCCGCCTAATTTAATAACCACTGCAACACGGTCGCTTTGACACCATCATCTTCGATAATTTAAGCATTCGGTTACAATTTCAAAAACAGCCCTTCTTGAAATTTGAGGAAATGCTTCACATGGCGAAGAAATCGTAAAATGTCTGTTCTTTCTCACTTTTTCGTTAACTTTCTACGCCAAATCTTCAGTAATGACAGAAGGTCGTCCATTCCGTTCCTTACCATGAATGGCGGCTATCTTTAAAAGTTCTAATCCACTTTCATAGTCATATCATTCGCTGATATGACTATGAATTTCAGCCGCTTTCACGCCTTTAGCACTAAGATAACAAATCACACCACGTATTTCACAGTCGGCGGTATTCTCGATCAGCGGAGGCATTTTAAATACTCACAAACTTAAATACAGTCGAATATTTCCGAAATGGCGTCTGTGGCTTGCCAACAGATGCGGGTACACAGTGTGCAGGTGTGGAATGTCGACCGCAGCGTAATTTCAAAACGGTACTTACTTTAAAAACGTGCATCGTATCTGAAGTAACAGAAATCTCTGTGAAAGCGTCTCTCATATTGAAAAGAGGAAATAATGATAATTTATTTATACAGTACAGTATTACACAAAAAAAAAAAAATTTTAAATGTTTAAGTACAATCTATACATAGATTTTATCATTTTGATCTTTAAACAATCATTATCGGTAGACGAAAAAACCTAAAAATACTAGTTTTAAAATGTTTCGAAAGTACTCTTTATTTAAAAATTAATATTTATTGTTATTATTATTTCTTCTTTTTCATTTGTTTATTACTTCTTCTTATTCATACATTTTCCTTAGCCCTATTGATGACGATACTTTAATATTAAAAATGATAAAATGTAGGCTAAATTTTAAACAACATTTTTGAAAACTGACCGTAAATTAAGGTCTTTTCCAATTTATTACAGTAACCGTATAGCATAAGTTTTTATTTATACAGAAACAACTGCATAAATAAGTACAAGATTGGGGGATCGTCTACCCTTACGAAGTAAATTTATTTTTATTAATAAAATTTAGTTTTTATAATACAAAATTAATTGTGAAAAGCAAGAGGGAGTACTTACAGAAGTTCAATTACTGGAAACTCAAAGTGTGATAGCTGAAAAAATTATTTTTCGATAAAAATTGTAAAATTTATGAATAAAATCAAACGATTACCTTTATTTCATAAAAATTTCATGCTTCTGGACGATAGTCTAATTATCAATAAATAACTAATACTCAAGAAATTCACCGTATTCCTGTTTTTCAGAATTAACTCGTCAGCGGCAAAAAATCGATTTATTTTTTTTAGATTAACTTCTCATCAGTACTTAATATAAAATAAGTATATAAGTTACCCGGCTATAGCAGCTGTAGCTATAAAGAGAAAGTACATAGATCGGTCAAAAAAATTAATATTTTTTTTTAAGCTTTATGCCTTAAGGAAACATTAAACAAATTTAACAAAAAAAAAACAAACAAGTACGACCTTCGAGGATAAAAATTTATTAAATTTTTGCAAAAATTGGAAAAAGAAGTGGGAGTGCCATAATAAAATTTCAAATCTTTACCGGGCAAAAATCCTTTCTTACAAAAGTTTATATTTTAATTATCAGCTGCCGCCTAAAAAAAAAAAGAAGAAGATTTTGTGTACTTTCAATTTTTAGCTATACCTCGCTTCAGAAAAAGGAGCATCTCTCTATATTTTCTACAATAAAAGGTCTTCAAACCGTTATAACATTTTTACACATCGCACACCGACGGTCTGCGGTAACAAAAAATATTTTTTAAATTAAACAACTTTTTTTGAATTTAAATCAATCTCACAGCTTACCCGTTGCGTTTAAAACGTAAAAATCTTCATTTTTTGATAGTCCTTACTCTTTACTCTTTAGTATTTGTTGAAAAAAAAAAAGAATTAGCCAAAGATTTTCATTTTAAAAAGTTATTTTTTTAAATTTATTATCAGGAAAAGATTTTTGAAAGTGTATGTTTGGAGTGTCGCTTTATATGGAAGTGAAACTTGGACGATCGGAGTATCTGAGAAGAAAAGATTAGAAGCTTTTGAAATGCGGTGCTATAGGAGAATGTTAAAAATCAGACGGGTGGATAAAGTGACAAACGAAGAGGTATTGCGGCAAATAGATGAAGAAAGAAGCATTTGGAAAAATATAGTTAAAAGAAGAGACAGACTTATAGGCCACATACTAAGGCATCCTGGAATTGTCGCTCTAATATTGGAAGGACAGGTAGAAGGAAAAAAATTGTGTAGGCAGGCCACGTTTGGAATATGTAAAACAAATTGTTAGGGATGTAGGATGTAGAAGGTATACTGAAATGAAACGACTAGCACTAGATAGGGAATCTTGGAGAGCTGCATCAAACCAGTCAAATGACTGAAGACAAAAAAAAATGAACACTTAATTGTTTTCTCCATTAATTTTATCCGAATGCTTTCCTTTGAATATGGGAACCCCAGATGAGGAAAAAAAATGTTTAATGCTCAAATCGTACTTTTTTGAACAATAAAATCACTAAAATAACTTTTTCACTTCTTATAGGAGAAGCTTTAAATTAAAAAAATTTTTTTTTAAATCGAATTTTTTTTTTTAATTTCGTATTTTAATTGATTTCAAACTAATTTTACTAACATTTTAATCATTAAAAATAGTCCCCAATGCATGAGCCCAAACATTTTAAAAGGATAGAATTGAAAAAATAAACTGCGTAACTTGACCTGAGTTATGCAATTCATTGCCGGCTCTTTTTTCAATTAGAACGTAATATAATAATTCACCACGTAGATCAGTCAGGATAGGTATCCCGTAGGAAAAAAACGAAATTTCCAGAATTTGCCTAGAAGAATCAAGGGAAACCGTGTAGTAACCTTGATCAGACCGGCATAAGGAAAAATCTTAACTACTAAAAAAGATAGGAAGGAGATAATTATTGTTTTATGAAATAGGTAATGATGTATAATCCAACGAAGTTAATCTCGCGTAGTAATTGGATGCGCACTCCGTCTGGTGAGTGAAGGGCAGAGTAAAGGGAGTGTAATATGTAGGAAAAAGACAATCGCATTGTAGTTTAGCCGACTGCGGTTAGTATTGAGGAAGTAACTCTTGATATAAATTAACGCTATTTTATTTCTTACATTAAACAATATTTTTCAATATTACGTTTTCACAGTTTTCGAAAAAATTATGTTGAGCTTAAAATATAGACCGATTTGTGGACGTACATACATCTTCCGGAAATTTCTATGTGTTTATGGGAACTAAAGAGGGTCTGAAACGTTGATATTTATTAAAAAAAAACCCGTTACCCCAAATTTTGGCCGATAGCTACACTTTCCCTTTTTTAGTTACGCTGCTGCATCAGCAACAGAGCTATAGTCAGAAAAGTAAACATCGGTCCATAAAACTGTAGTAATGTAGGAGACTTTAAATCCAAATATTTGATTTTACATGAATACAGCAACTTTTTGTGGTGGAGTATTTTTCATTATAAACAATGCGTGTTCCAGAAACGCAAAAAATAATTTGAAGGAACTGTTTTTGTGCTTACGCTGAAGGACAAGCAAAACGTATCCCTTGACTGTGTTTTTTTTTCTTAACGAAGTTTTTTACACGCTCATTCACGCTATAACATTTTAAAGTTTTTTTTTTATGGGATTTGGATTAATTTAATTTGCAGTTATATATTTTTTTCCTTTGTCTCTATTTTTATATAACCATATTTTATTTACGCCAATAAAACCAAATTTTTGTTTATTCAGGATTTAAATCGTGTCAGCAGAATTAAAGGTTCTATTAAAAAAAAATCTGGTACGATAAAATAAAAATTTAACTTTTTTTACGATTACAGAATGATTTTTTTATACAAAATGAGATAAAAATAATTAATAAATATGCTAATGCTTAAACAAGTGTCACATAAGAGTAATTCAATAAAACGGTTACATTCTCTAGCTTTGTTAGCTCTGTATACTAATAAAGTATTAAACAGCCGTGTTTAAATTGTTTCGGAAGCGAAGAAAAAATGTATTTAATTAATATACATAGCCGCTGTTTAAAATTAACTGTAAACACAAACGAACCGCAATTCGTGCCCAACTTTACTGAAGTGATACTAGTTAGTTGACAATATCATTGTGGTTGTTTGTCCCACACTTCATACGAGAATGTTACCTGCCGGTTTAACAGTACCGCTTGTACATAAACATACATTATATGTAACTATTGTCGTTCTTTAACTTTGACCTTTACATTATACATAATTTGTTTATTTATTTTTCCATTTAATTATACATACTTAAGATTAAATTACTTTTTTTGAACGCAATATTCTATAATACTTTTGGATTATTTTTTGTAATAGGCGCGATTATTTCAATAAATAATAATTATTCAAGTTTTAATCAGAAAAACGCATATATAAAATAATTTTCGATATTAATAATTACGATTTGCTGATGATATAGTAATTCTAGACGAGAATAAAAAGGATTTAGAAGAAACAATGAACGGCATAGATGAAGTCCTACGCAAGAACTATCGCGTGAAAATAAACAAGAAGAAAACAAAAGTAATGAAATGTAGTAGAAATAACAAAGACGGACCGTTGAATGTGAAAATAGGAGGAGAAAAGATTATAGAGGTAGAAGAATTTTGTTATTTGGGAAGTAGAATTACTAAAGATGGACGAAGCAGGAGCGATATAAAATGCCGAATAGCACAAGCGAAACGAGCCTTCAGTAAGAAATATAATTTGTTTACATCAAAAATTAATTTAAATGTCAGGAAAAGATTTTTGAAAGTATATGTTTGGAGTGTCGCTTTATATGGAAGTGAAACTTGGACGATCGGAGTATCTGAGAAGAAAAGATTAAAAGCTTTTGAAATGCGGTGCTATAGAAGAATGTTAAAAATCAGATGGGTGGATAAAGTGACAAATGAAGAGGTATTGCGGAAAATAGATGAAGAAAGAAGCATTTGGAAAAATATAGTTAGAAGAAGAGACAGACTTATGAGCCACATACTAAGGCATTCTGGGATAGTCGCTTTAATATTGGAAGGACAGGTAGAAGGGAATAATTGTGTAGGCAGGCCACGTTTGGAATATGTAAAACAAATTGTTAGGGATGTAGGATGTAGAGGGTATACTGAAATGAAACGACTAGCACTAGATAGGGAATCTTGGAGAGCTACATCAAACCTGTCAAATGACTGAAGACAAAAAAAAAAATTAATAATTATTTCCCGTTTTCCAGGTTCTTATTTCAGCATTATAACTAAAAATATTTAGCGCGAACAGTTTTGAAACGCGTTTTTTTATTACAACGATATGCATTTTCACGGTTAAATAGTTTAAAAAATCCTGGATCCTATCTATTTATTCCTTCTGATAATTTAAATTTCATCGGATGAAATTTAAATAAAACATAATTACCACAGTACGGTAGAATTAAACTTTGACGTTATATCGTTTCAGAACCGTTACTGATAATCGATACTTACATATCGATCTAATTACAAGCAGAAATAAAAATATACTGATGTTAACTGTTAAAGTTTAAAAATTTAGACAACGCTCAGCGCGGGTACATATTGTTCGACCAACATCCGACTTCTTGTTACCTATGGTGGTGTCTTCTCCCGATACAACCCTCAGCTGTATTAACAACGCTATATTAGCAACGCTGTACTAACAACACTGTATTGGCGATGCCAACAATACTTCAGACAACCCGGTTATAACTACTTTGCGACATGCGTTTTAGATTTTTTTTATTTCTATGAGTAATTCCAATATATTCGTTTTACGAAAGCTCAATTCTGCGAATGAACGCTTTACTAATTACCACTCTCTAGTGTAGGCTCCATAATAATCATTGAGCTTAGATAACCTATTTTAACACTAAAATGCGCAGGCAAAAAATACATACTTGAATTCACAGATGCGGTGTTACAGCACGTCAAGGGAAAATACATTTATATCCTTATAAAAATTAATTTTAATGATCCACGTTACTTAGAACCGAATTACAAACGCTTGGAAAAATTTGTACGATATAAAATTATTCAAAATACGATCGTCAGACATATACTTTATGCTCATAACAAATCGGTTTGTTACATTTGTTACAAAACGTTTTAATTTACCCTCTTTACTCCTGGGGCATTCACTGAATCCTGCTTGTTTTGGTTATTCTTTTTTTATTTTTATCGGTCACTGATACTACCTTAACACCGAGGAGATTTTTTACGCCATCAGTCTACCTTTTCATCAGGATATTTATTTTTACACAAAACATATGCAACGATATCAGCTTCATCTAGCATACCGTAGAGTCCATCTTCGGGATTTCCTGCTGACATTGTATAAACGGTTTACCCGTTTTATTTCATTATAAAAATTTCAGGTTTTTTTGTTACTGAATTCGCTGATTTACCCATCATGCACGTTTAAGAGGGATATTACACTTTTCTCCTTCTTTTGACAAAAACCGACTAATGTTTTTCACCGATCAAAAGCAAAACTTGATGAACCTCTTTAATGCTTCATGGTAGAAAAGAAGGAGGAATTTCTCTCTTGTTGTGAATCATTCAACGTTGTTTCTGCGAGTGAGATCGACGTAAACCAAATCCGTTGTCAAATTACAGGCGGTTTTGTGTCTCTCTCTCTTGACATATTTTGTTGGTAGTGGTTCTTTTACGCCTTCCTCTTCCCTACAATTAATAATACGTTAATAATATAATAGGTTTTGGAGTCAGACAAACATATAATTTTGATTCCATATTTGTCAGGTTTAGAGGTAATATATAATCCAAACGGATATCTTCCTCAAATTCAAAGCAGTAGTTCGTCCATAGTACAGTAAGCATGGGGACTATAACTAGATTTACAATTATTTATAAAAATATTCCAGAGTGATCTAACGGGTGCAAATTTATCTTTATCATCTTAAACAGTTTAAACTTAGTTTACCAAAAACTTGAATCTATTTTGCGACATAATAAACTTGTAAAGGACGATTACACGCGTGTTGTTCCATATTTCAGTTGTGTTGAGATGTCTTGCTTTCATAACTCTAGCTGTATATAGTAATCCAAACAAAAAAAAAACATATATTTTATGGCTGTTAGTTTTGTTTAGAAAATATGAATCGTTCGAGTAATTTTGTGTCTGAATATAGATTTCTAAATTTGTATTATGTGCAATAACATCGATCATTTCCCTGCTGAATAACATTTTCCAAGAGACTTAAATAGTATTTATATTTTTCGCCTCGCCTCCCGAAATTTGAATCAAAATATTTCTTTTAGCTGTACGTCTACTGGTCTCCCGTTAAAGCCTAACAGGGCTAGGAACGGGAGGGGGTGGCGACCGGAAAGTCACTAGGCAGGTGTCTTCTCCTAAGCGGTTGGGATGTACGTCCACTGGTGAGGGGTTTTTTGTTCCATCTATGGCCATTAATTCCAACGATAAAGGCACTTATATCATCATTTACGTCTTCTTCACTTTCAGTTTATCTAACAAACTTATATCATCACCGGATTCAGAGTACACTTCAATATTATCGTCACAATCACTCGCATCTTCATCAGAACATTTTTCCTTATAAAATTCATTAAATACTACCTGATGAATTCATTGTAAAAAAGATAAGACAAATACTAAAAAACTCAAAACCGGTCGTAAAATGATTAAACGTTTAAAACTATTAAGACACAGATGGGATTCCACAGCACCCCACTCGCAAATAATTAAACGAAATAATGGGACAATAAAGCACTGAATGTACTAGCACAAAAAACTTCATGTATAGAGAATAACCAAAGCCTCATGTGACAAGCTTGCAAATAGCGCTAGCAGTGGCCAATAAAAGAACTACTGGAGTGCTCTAGAACTCCTGTGGATTCCACGGTT
This sequence comes from Lycorma delicatula, assembly GCF_047948215.1. Taxonomy (NCBI): domain Eukaryota; kingdom Metazoa; phylum Arthropoda; class Insecta; order Hemiptera; family Fulgoridae; genus Lycorma; species Lycorma delicatula. The sequence goes on along the minus strand of NC_134460.1, from coordinate 15,296,774 downwards.
AAGTCAAAAAACTTTAGTACAATCTGCATATTTCAATCGCAAAGAGCAATACGATTCGAATATTTAATTTAAAATAATTTAATATTTTGTTAGGTAAAACAGGATGTCATACAAATATTCAAAAAATTAGTTTGATTTCATGAAGTGGAGACTTGCAAAAACTGTAAATAGTTAGTTAACTCATTCGATAGGATTAAAATGTTAATTAGAGCCAGAGACGCTCTCCAGAACTTACTGTTAATACGAGATAGGCTTGTATTAAGTACACACACACTAACATACATAAGAGTTGAGGAAAAAAATGTTTTCTCGTATTTTAAAGCAAAATAAATGCTGTTCAACTGTGTCTTGGAATATATAATGAGAAACTGGTACAAAGTCAACCCGAAGGAAATAAAAATTGGAAGATGTAAACACAACATAAACTTAAACTGCCTAGGATTCGCGGACGATCTGGCCCTTTTGGTAAACAACATACAAGAAACTAAACAAGAAATAAAATCACTACAAGCGATATCACAAAGAATCGGCCTCAAAATATCTTTTGAAAAGAGTGAAATAATGTTAACAGATCCCCCCACTTGCAAATAAAATTTCAGTAAATGGGCAAGAGATTAAAATTGTATATAAATTCAAGTATCTTGGAAAAATTATAACATACAACCTCAACGGAAAACCAGCTTGGCACAACAGAATAAACAAACTGTCTAGAGCGCAGCATCCTACCAACAGCACCTACAAAAAAAAAAGTCTCTCAATAGCAACAAAATTAAAACGCTATAAAACAGTCACACAAAAGAAATTACATATGCGAATGAGACCATCTACAAAACGACCATCGATAGACAAGATCCTCAAGATAGAAAAAGGTTAGTCAGAACTGCATAAACGAAAAATATCAAAATAATGAACAGTGGAGGTTCGCTTCAAATAAAACAGTCTACAAAGAAATAAAACCGGTAACCGGCGCAATAAAAAAGAAACGGATCTCATTTTTGGGACAGAATAATGGAATCAGAATAATCAGAATAATGGAAAATAATAGAACAATTATGGAATAGCAAAACCAACATAAATTGGATTACAGAAAACAAAGAATGCATGAAGGAACTCGAAATTACAATGGAAGAACCAAACAGACAAAATTAAGAAACTCAAAGACAAACAAATTAGACTACAAACGAAAATCAACAGACAAAAAATAGGAAGTGTGATTTCAGACCATGAAAGAAATTTGACATCCGAAAGAAAGAAGAAGTACTGGGCTAACAGGAAACTGAAAAACCCCTCCTATAAAAATTGACTAAAGTGGCCCAATGGTAGGCCAAATAATTAAAAAAAAAAAAAGGCAAAATTAAAACAATGTTTTTTTTTTTTATATTTTAAATGAAGTTTATTAAAACATATGTGCAGTTTTGACTGATTACTTTTGTCATTTTTGAGGTAAAAAAATACCTCTATTGAGGTATATTAATACCTCAATATTGAGATTTTTTTTTACCTCAAGTATACTGAGGCATATTTGTACCTCATCGTAAATCTTTCCAGTAGTTGACAGTAGAGGTTAAATCAATCGTTTGATCGGAATCGTGAACGATTCCTTTCCGATTCCACACATACAGCATCGCTTTTTTTAGCGTCAATTCTGGCTTTGCAACTGTTTGCAGAGTTTCGTCTTGATTTGATCGAAATCTTTTCCGTGTATTATTGTCACTTCCTCCTGTAATACCACATTTGAAACGGTTAAAGAATTATTTTCCTTTCTGCTTCTTCTATTGTCCGTTTTACTCGTACAAATCATTATATTCCACACAAATATTTTCAAGAGATTTTTTTCAAATCCTTATTTTTATACTTAGCAACCAGCAGACTTCTTTTATCCGTGAAAGTTCTTTCGTCGCTTTTGATATCTGCTTTACTTTATCATCATTTGTAATTTTATAAGCTAAATACATAATTTTCTCACTTCTGGGAAATCGTGCTATTCTATCATAATATTTAACTCCTCGTTAAATATATTATTAATACATCCATCTACCATTACCGATAACTAAATAGGCAACTATCACAAAATGTACAGGATGATATTAAAGTACGGAAACTTCTTTATTTTTCAAAACCGAGGGATACTAGGCGGTAGAAACAAATGCGGATCTACATAGTTACAAAATTATTATTCCTTTGTGTGGATTTGAAATTTTTCTCTGCCATCTTGGATCCGCCACAGTGAGTCAATTTTTTTTTAAACATGATATTTGAATTTAAAGTAAATTTTTACGGGAACGTTCGCGGAAACTGTTTCTCGATAAATGTCTTCGATTTCGATTTATAAGCAATCGAACTCTCAAAAACGAAAAACATTGCGGTAGTAAAAAAACCGAAGTAAAGCGGCCCTTATAAATTTTTTATTTCGTTCATATTTACATCCAATAACAAACTGTAAACAGTTTATATTGGAATTAACTATTGTTTTATTTTTTTACTAGCTGTACCCGCCACGCTTTGCTGTGGCACATTGTGGTTGCATGGATGAGAAATGAGAAACGAAACAAAGCATACGTTTCATGGAAGTTTAATTTTGCAATACTTGTGGATATACAATATTTTTTTATTTTTCCACTGTCTGCGTAGATATAAAGGCTATCTGGTTTGCCGACTCGGGAAAACGCACATACAGTTGTCCATGTGAGAAGCAATCCGCATCTAAATCTAAACCACACAATTCTAAAGATTGACCTTGAGCTTTATTCATTGTGATTGCAAATGCCGATCGAATTGGGAATAGCAATCTTTTAAATTAAAATGGTGTATCGGTCAGGATTATGGGAATTCGCGGAATGAGGACATCTTCACCTTTGAAAAGCCCACCTTTAAAATCGTTGTTTCCATTACGTTATTCATCAATTTCTTAACTGCAAATCGCGTGCCGTTGCACAGTTTTGGCTGATTAATATTCTGCAACAGGATAATTGCCATTTTTTGATCGAACCGCTGCTAGAATCAATCTAATGAGGAATGTTTTCCCAGTTCCTCCTGGCGCATCCAACAAGAAGGTCCCCCCCAACTCCGTCATTTATCATTTGCATTATGCGATCATAAATCCTTCCTGTTCACGCGTTAATTTGGGAATGTTTGAATTCCCAAATGTGTCATATGTTAATTTGTCATATGATTGAAGATCACCGATATTGTAACTCTGTTCACGGCGTAAATCCAGTTCAAATGAAGCAATCGCAGCTCGGGTGGGTGCTGGCATTCCCGATTGACTAAGAACTTTATTTGCAATAGCTAAGCACTTGTCTTCAATATTTATCAATGCTTCGTTGTAAATGCCTTCTGTAAATTCTATGGTCATATTGGTATTTTCTAGGCGTATTCTATGCAAAATATCTTCAGCCATATGCGATCGATATCTTTCCCATAACTCTGTGAGAGATGAAGGGAAAGCAAGCGGTCAATATAATTGCGAATAATGCGCGAATTTGGTTTGGATGTGCAGTGTTGCACGCGTCATTAATACATATATCCCACAGTTGGTAGTTTTCTAATAAATTCAGAGCTTGGTGAAAGGCGCAGCTCAATCACGACACGATCGCACAAAAGTACCTCAATTAAAGTGAATATTTAATTCAGATTGTATAATAATCTGAATCACATGCAAGGGGATACGTTTTTTTGTTGTTAATAAACAATGTAATTGGGAACAGGTATTGTTTCACATGTGACTGCGGTTGTCGTAAGCTAGTATGGCGAATATTCCCCTCCCTTCCGGCAGATGGCGCGGTCACTGGTACACAGCTGATCGTTAAAAAAACTGTTTTCTCGCGGTCGCGGGTATGTGACTGATGCGAAAAATAGATAAAAACAATCTTTGATGCGGATTATATGTCGTGCTAAAATGTGAGCTTAATCGGTGCAGAACATTTTGAGTTTTTGAAGCGTTCACAAACGAACTTAACATTTTTATAAATAAAGATTTGTGGGCTGCGAAAAAAGCCTTTAAGTCGTGCGAAAAAACACATCATTTTAAATGCTTACAAAAGCAGAGTAATGCTTACAAATTACAGAATAATCAAACGGCGTTGATTTCCGATGTTAATAAACTGCTAACGTAAGTAGAAGTTGTGCTGCTTCAGTGTACAACGTGATTCTCGTTTATGAATCTACTAATGAATTACGGTCTCCAAAGAAAACAAAACCCCGCAGGTCAATTGAGAAAAAGGTGAGATTTTGATAAAAACGCGATTCGTAAAAAAATTACACGAATTTGAATTATTTAGAAATAGTTTAGCGGTGTATTATGTCCTTTGGAAGAGAATTCGGTTATTGTCTTGACAACGCATCTTATCATTAAACGAAAAGAATTCCAGCCGTGTTATAGAAAAACAGTGATATCAAAATGTGGCTTAGTTCAAAAGGAATAATTTTTGAAGAGGTTTAAGTCTATCTGGGCTATAAGAAAGTTGGGTGTTTTAATTTATTTACTGTAAGTCATCCTTGTTGGTGGCTTTTCTTTATGTTTTGGTGTTTTTTTTTTTTTTTTTTTTTTTTTTTTTTTTAATAAAATACAGATGTTTTAGCTGTTAAATATAATTCAAAGAAATTTGTTACTTAATCAGTTGTGATTTTGTTTACATTGGCAACGGCCATACGGGCTCTTTGATTGGTCGTTGTGTTTGACAGCGGCCATCTTGCATTGATCTGATTGGTTTTCCTTTGTTTACATTTCCATCTGATTTATTAGCCTCTTATTTATTAAAAAACTGTACAAATTAAAAATAGATAGATAGATTTATTAAAAATAGATGAAAACAATCTTTGATGCGGGTTATATATCGTGCTAAAATTTGAGCTCAATCGGTGGAGAAGATTTTGAGTTTTTGAAGCCGAACACAAACGAACTTAACATTTTTATATATATAGATTTATTTCGTTCAAAATTACATCCAATAACAAAGTGTAAACAGTACTTTACTAGTACTACCTAGTAAAGGAAAAGTATTAAAGCACTTTATATATATAGGCAAATAATAAATTAATTTGAGCACAAAATAACGATTGTTTCATAAGGACAGCATATTTGGTTCATTAAAAATTTCGAAAGATAAGTAAATATGTTTAAAAATGTTGATCGTATTAAATTTTTAAAACTTTTCGTATAAATACCGGGTTTTTCAATATTGAATATTCGTAAAAATATGTGGAAAAGAAAGAAAAATAATTATAATGGAGCAAATACAGTGATTAAATAATATTGCTTATATCTGGCCTATTATAAGATTTTACGGATATTGCGTAAATAGTTTTCATAGGAATTTTGAGACTAACGATATCGTTTAACTTTCTGCTACATCACCTAGCGGCGAAAGTTATAAGTTATACGTATATTATATCCACTGATCAAATTTCTGTCACGTTATGTTATTCTGCATACCGTAAAAAGAAAAAGTAAGTCGTTTACGTTTGTAGACACCGAGAGTTCCTTTGTGTTGGTAATCTAATACTTCTAAATTACGTTAGACTAGACTTATTGAGATGTAAAACGATCTCTTTTCCAAATATCGAGTTTTATTTTAGGACAGTCGGCAGTGATTTATTACAGAAAATTTTGAAATAACGGTTATTTTACTCTGCCGTGCCAAAGAATTATAAACAAAATATTTTATTTAAGCGACCGTACAAAATAAAGCATTCATTCAATGAAAACTACGAATATTATGATGCGTAAAATAAAATAATTTGTCTATTTTAAGGAATATTTTTTGAAAGAAAAGGTAAATATTATTCATTATTTTATCACCTAAAAGTTCGTTCCTTACTGTAATAGTAATTATATTTCATTTACATTTGTCAGCAAAATGACGTAAATTAATTAAAAAAAAGAAAAATGTAAAAAATTAAATACAATATTACTTTTTCAATAGACATGACGAGTAAAAGGAACTATCGGCAATTAAGAAATGCTATAAACAGGAAGTGCAAACTGGCGAAAGAAGAGTGGATTAAAGAAAAGTGTTCAGAAGTGGAAAGAGAAATGAACAATGGTAAAATAGACGGAGCATACAGAAAAGTTAAGGAAAATTTTGTGGTACATAAATTAAAATCTAATAATGTGTTAAACAAAGATGGTATACCAATATATAATACGAAAGGTAAAGTCGGTAGATGGGTGGAATATATTGAAGAGTTATACGGAGGAAATGAATTAGAAAATGGTGTTATAGAGGAAGAAGAGGAAGTTGAGGAGGATGAAATAGGAGAAACAATACTGAGATCTGAATTTAAGAGAGCATTAAAAGATTTATGGCAGAAAGGCTCCTGGAATAGACGGAATACCTGTACAATTACTGCGCAGTGCAGGTGAGGAAGCGATTGATAGATTATACAAACTGGTGTGTAATATTTATGAAAAAGGGAAATTTCCGTCAGACTTCAAAAAAAGTGTTATAGTAATGATACCAAAGAAAGCAGGGGCAGATAAATGTGAAGAATACAGAACAATTAGTTTAACTAGTCACGCATCAAAAATCTTAACTAGAATTCTATACAAAAGAATTGAGAGCAGAGTGGAGGAAGTGTTAGGAGAAGACCAATTTGGTTTCAGGAAAAGTATAGGGACAAGGGAAGCAATTTTAGGCCTCAGATTAATAGTAGAAGGAAGATTAAAGAAAAACAAACCGACATATTTGGCGTTTATAGAACTAGAAAAGGCTTTCGATAACGTAGACTGGAATAAAATGTTCAGCATTTTAAAAAAATTAGGGTTCAAATACAGAGATAGAACAATTGCTAACATGTACAGTAAACAAACAGCAACAGTAACAATTGAAGAACATAAAAAAGAAGCCGTAATAAGAAAGGGAGTCCGACAAGGATGTTCCCTATCTCCGTTACTTTTTAATCTTTACATGGAACTAGCAGTTAATGATGTTAAAGTACAATTTAGATTCGGAGTAACAGTACAAGGTGGAAAGATAAAGATGCTACGATTTGATGATGATATAGTAATTCTAGCCGAGAGTAAAAAGGATTTAGAAGAAACAATGAACGGCATAGATGAAGCTATTCGATATAAAATGCCGAATAGCACAAGCTAAACGAGCCTTCAGTAAGAAATATAATTTGTTTACATCAAAAATTAATTTAAATGTCAGGAAAAGATTTTTGAAAGTGTATGTTTGGAGTGTCGCTTTATATGGAAGTGAAACTTGGACGATCGGAGTATCTGAGAAGAAAAGTTAGAAGCTTTTGAAATGCGGTGCTATAGGAGAATGTTAAAAATCAGACGGGTGGATAAAGTGACAAATGAAGAGGTATTGCGTCAAATAGAAAGAAGCATTTGGAAAAATATAGTTAAAAGAAGAGACAGACTTATAGGCCACATACTAAGGCATCCTGGAATAGTCGCTTTGATATTGGAAGGACAGGTAGAAGGAAAACATTGTGTAGGCAGGCCACGTTTGGAATATCTAAAACAAATTGTTAGGGATGTAGGATGTGGAAGGTATACTAAAATGAAACGACTAGCACTAGATAGGGAATCTTGGAGAGCTGCATCAAACCAGTCAAATGACTGAAGACAAAAAAAAAAAGACATGACGATATCAAGGTAATAATATTCCTTTTAATATAACATAAGAGTTAAAAATAGAAAATATAGGAGGGCAAATTATTAACATCACAAGAATATAGTCGATTCTATGAAATGAAATACTAACACTTTTTGTAAACTATGCCTTAACACTGTCTATCTAAATTTAATATTTATAATATCAAATATAAATAGTTTCTACGATCTTTTTAATTAACTGAAACGCATTTCTAATTTACATCCTCGATATCAAAAAAAAATAAATAAAATTAAGAGAAACGTAAAAGATCATTCAAAAATTAATTTTTGCTAGGATGAGAATATTTATTTTTCATTACTTAACTTTATATGGAGTATTTTATTAAATGAAAAATTTTATTTGATAATTAATTAATTAATAAAAATTAGGTTTTTAATTAAGTTATTTACCATGCTGTCGAATAAAAAAGTTACTTTACGGTTTTCATAACATAACTATTTAATTTTACGAATATCATAAAAACATTTTAATTAATCGTTCATTTTAATTTTGTTTTTCTACATTAAAACCAGAAACAGGTTTCGAAATATAATGACAAACATTCAGTTTAGAGTAGAAAGTTTTTCACAACGTCATAAAATAGAATTTTTGAAGTGAAGTCGATTTTTAAAAACAGAACTCTAAAGCTACTTTATAAAAAAAATAAACCGGTCGATACCAAATCAAGGCAAAGATTTGTTAAATATTTAATCTTACTGCAAAGATAACTGTGCTTCGCGATGTGTCTTTTTAAATGTAATTTTGGCGTACAAAGTGTTATTTACTTACTTCAACTAAAAAGAAAGTTTTATTACACGACTGCCCAAAAAGGAATGTAGTGTATTTAGGGTGTATGTCTACGAACGTATGTTTCCATTACCGTAGCAGCGAAACGGCTGAACCGATTAAGATGTATGACCCCGCGTTGTAGAGTCATAGGATAAAAAATATAAATCATAAAAAAATTTACCATAAATCATTATATATATATGTTTAAATATATATAGAAAGTTAGAAAACAAATTATACTGTATACAAAATTGTCACCCACACGCTCTTAAATTATCCTAGATTAAAGAGCAGTATTTGTCACCAATGATATTTTTGACAGTATTTTTTTAATTTTTTAAATTTATCTCTTATTATTCAACTTACAAAAAATTGTAGCGTTAAATTTTCACGAGAATTTACTTATAGGCCGATTTGAATGAGCGGAATTATGTCCTTTATGTCCGTCTTAACATATTTACGACTAACGTTCACTTTTCTCAGAAACAACTGAAGTTATCTAAAACTACTGAAGATTTCTGTACTCGTGTTTTTACACTGTTCCAATAGAGCTTGATGACTTTACAGTTAATCCCGCTTTAAGTGGTTTAAATCCGTTTTAATCGACTTAAAAGTGAAAGTCTAAAAAAGGTTTTATTCGGTGAAAGTGAAAGTCTAAAAAAGGTTTTATTCGGTGAATAGCTACGATTAAAGAAGCTTATCAAATCTCAACAATTAACAGTGGTTCTAGAGATATTGTGATACATAAATAAGCGGCCACCACAAAAACAAATGGTTTCTTCACTGCGGCCACGCGGTCCCCCCAACCGCTTCTCAGACACACGTGTGTCTGAAGGTTAATGATTACGTGGAGTGAATAATTACTGTTTACTTCCTCCAGAAAATCGCCGCCCCAAAGCCGCGATCGCGAATAGGTGTCACCATTGTAAGTTCCCTATTACCTTCCTTTCCTTTCAAGAAAGAAGAAAGAGGGAACGAGCCCAGCAGCCATCAGCCCAGCAGTCACCTGACCAGCTGCCACTGACAGCACGGAAGAGAGAAGAAACCTGCACTTTCCCCCGTTCAGCCCTTCGGGGCCTCGGGAATTTCAAGGTTAATGGTATGTAACTTCGGTTACTACCAATTCTTGGAAAGTGCAGGCCAAAGAAGAACGAAGAGGTCTTGGGAAGAAGAAGAGGGAGAAGATGAAGATGAAGAAGAAGGAAGACCAGCCACTCGTCTCAACATCACGGACTGGAGTCCGGAACAGAGCCCAGCAGAGATGCGTCCTGAAGGGCAGCCATACCAGAAGCGGATGAAGAGCTTCTAAACATCCTCTCCTTTTCAAAACTTACAATAAGATAAAATAACCCAGCAATTGCGACTCCTCCGGAAAAGGGGACGCATTGCTCCCTCCTTACAGGTAGTGCTCCGTTGTGGCGTATTCCTGCTAGCCTATTAAAGAGTTAGCACCGAAAGGACTTCAGTGGACGGTCTGAAGGGGAATTACGTCGGGAGGACAGGCTTTATAAGCCTAGCCTTCCGCGGTCGGCCCGTAAAATGGGTTCGATAACGCTGGTTTAACAACGAAATTGGAATGCAATTAAATCCGTCCTTAAAACACTAAATAATAATAAACAAAACTTGTAAAAATTAGACCCGCTATTTAAAATTAACCCTTTAAAAAAACAAGCCCGATTAGAATGATCCAGCAGCAAGGGACTCTGTCCAGGTTCTGCGATAAAGTAGGGAGTAATAGACTCCTGCCAACTTTGCATTCCATTCCATAAATAAGCGGTAGTTGGGTTACATAGACAAATGGAAGAGTAGGCGTTACTTTTTATTTAAATAAACGAAGAAAATGAAGGCCTGCAATTCATTTGTTTGTTAGAGATAATTAATTTTAGTTTTTCAATAATTTTGTTTTAATATTACAGGATATGTTTTTTTAACTTATCAATCACATTAATTTATTTTCATTACACTTTCATAATTTAAATTTATTTTTTCGTTCTGACCACAAAGGATCGCGTTTACACAGTTGGGAATTTTTTCTTTTCCAAAAAAGGTATTCATTCTTTCGCTTAGTTGTAGATTCCTTTTTTCGTCCATCTATTTAAGCGCGTACCTTTCTTTTTTCTCTTTGGTAAGTTAGATTTTTGTAATAATTTTCTAATTCATCTCTATCGTCTTCATCACATCTTTAAAGGCCCAATGTTTTTAAATCTTTTTCTATTACTTTAAACCGTATGATCTTTACGGATCTGCTTTCTTTTAAGGTTTTGTCAGTTTGTTATTCACTTTTTACACAAATGCTCATAAGATCTTAACTTTCTTGTTCGGATTAAATTCGCTATTCTTTCCGCACGTTTATAAATTTCTTTTTCACATTTCTATTTGTAAATTCATATTTAGTTCGTACATTTATCTTAGAATTCTTAACTTCGCGTTTGTTACGTGATGTACTGAAAAGCACCGTAAACATTCAGTACCATATAATGCTTCTGGTAGGATCATAGTTTTATGTCTAATTTTTATTTACATAACAGCAGTTTTTTATGTTAATCTTCGTGAAACGATACTAGAATTCCATTTTTTAATTTTCAGTTACATTTTACGAAATGACTTCTCCCAGATAATTAAATTTTTGGACTTATTTATTTCTTTTCTTTCGGAAAGTTTAACAGTATGAATTCTATCTTTTTGTCGATGGACAATCATTCTGCTTTTACGAAAGGAACTTTTAGATCAATTTTATTTGCCCATTCATTTGGTTTTTTTTAATTTTCAGGTTCACTTCGTATATATCTTTTGAAAAAATTGCAAAATCGTCTGCGAAGACTAATCAATTTATATTTATGAATTTGAATTTTGCCCGTTATTATATCTTCAAGTACATTGTTTAATTTTTTAAGTTCTATTTCCCATATTTCTCGTGTTGACGCGTTGTCCGTAGTTAATGCACTACTGCACATATAATACAAAAAAGGATTTTAATAACAATTTTTTGTTAGTAATAATAATAATATTATTGATTCAGGTAAATAGGTAATAACAAAAAAAAAACTTGTATATCCAAAATAAAACAAATGTGTATTCGAAAACTTGTTAACGATTAAATAAGAAAATAATTCATAACGGTAAAAAAATCTGAAATCAGCGCAAATGTTTTCTGTTATTTTTTTTTCAAAACGCCATAAAATTTTATATATTTAATTTATCAGTCTAATAAAAAAAAGTAAATTTATCTTAAAATCAACAATGGAATTTTATTTAACGGAATAAAAAATAAATTTTAAGACGACAACTACTATCGATAGAGAATTTTTAGTTAATAAAACTGATTATTGTAAGAGATACGGAAGGTTTTTTTACAAAAGACAACGTAATAATTTCGATCAGCATTATCAACACCGTATAGAATGACCTGTTATTATTCGCCTGGTAGTGACATATTTAAAGAGTTTCAATGCAGCGGTGAATATTATACCGAGCAATATTGTATGAAAATTATTTACAATAACAACATAATATTCATTGTTCTCCACCGCAGGTTAATAGGTATAGCGTTAATACAAATATTATCGTAAAATCAGTACAATAATCTTAATACCTTGATTTTATATAACGGTACCTTTTACGTACATTATTTGTAATCTCTACAGCGGGCAGCTTAGATATTTTTGATTGAACAGAACAGAAAACCCTTAGAGGGGACGCAAACAGAAGGGAGCAAAAGAGAGAGGTAGAGAAATAATTTTGCTATGATATACCTAACCTTTATCGGTAATTTGGTATAATTTAAATTTACATTGATCATTCATTATTAATGATTCTTCTTTTAATGATAAATTTAAACATTTTTATTACCTTTAAGAATTTGTTTAAATAAAATAAAATTTACATAAAAAATTAAATTCTAATTAGATAAAAGAAAAGACAAATCTTGGTTCCAAATGTTGTACGTATGCGTCTATCAGTTTTAATATTTATAAAAAGTTTAACTTAAAGTCATAAATTTTGTATGATTTTATTTTAGGAGGGTTTAAGGAAATCGATCTGAATAGCCGTTCTAAAAATTCATATTAGAAGCTGTTAAAGAAATATTGAAGGAATATTACACCGGGTGGGGCAGAATGGAGTCCCACATTTCGCAAAGTCACTGACCAGGCGGAAGGGTAGATAGATGAGGGAGGTCCCCTTACGCTCGGGCGGAGAATGAAGTTTGTCAGTAGGCGCCACGCCTCGGTCGAGTGAACGAGGGGGCTACGACATTGAAACTTTTTTTAAAAACGCATCATCCATGACCGCGACTCTTTGCAAAGAGCGTTTCGTACGCGCTTCCATTCAACGGCAAGCGTGGCCGTTCCAGATCAAAAAACGAAACCGAAACGGATCGAAAACGTAAGCGCAACCGGTCTACATAATCGAGATGACCGGCTGGCTGTCCTAGTACTATAAGAACGCCTGAAAACATCGCTGCTGTTACAGCGTCTATACAGCGGTCTTCGAGTCGTTCTGTTTGTAAAATTTACTTCTGCACTCCGGACTTTCGATCGATCTATGCGGCGAAGATTTAAATGGCAGAAAGGCTCCTGGAATAGACGGAATACCTTTACAATTACTGCGCAGTGCAGGTGAGGAAGCGATTGATAGATTATATAAACTGGTGTGTAATATTTATGAAAATGGGGAATTTCCATCAGACTTCAAAAAAAGTGTTATAGTTATGATACCAAAGAAAGCAGGGGCAGAAAAATGTGAAGAATACAGAACAATTAGTTTAACTAGTCATGCATCAAAAATCTTAACTAGAATTTTATACAGAAGAATTGAGAGGAGAGTGGAAGAAGTGTTAGGAGAAGACCAATTTGGTTTCAGGAAAAGTATAGGGACAAGGGAACCAATTTTAGGCCTCAGATTAATAGTAGAAGGAAGATTAAAGAAAAACAAACCGACATACTTGGCGTTTATAGACCTAGAAAAGGCTTTCGATAACGTAGACTGGAATAAAATGTTCAGCATTTTAAAAAAATTAGGGTTCAAATACAGAGATAGAAGAACAATTGCTAACATGTACAGGAACCAAACAGCAACAATAACAATTGAAGAACATAAGAAAGAAGCCCTAATAAGAAAGGGAGTCCGACAAGAATGTTCCCTATCTCCGTTACTTTTTAATCTTTACATGGAACTAGCAGTTAATGATGTTAAAGAACAATTTAGATTCGGAGTAACAGTACAAGGTGAAAAGATAAAGATGCTACGATTTGCTGATGATATAGTAATTCTAGCCGAGAGTAAAAAGGATTTAGAAGAAACAATGAACGGCATAGATGAAGTCCTACGCAAGAACTATCGCATGAAAATAAACAAGAACAAAACAAAGGTAATGAAATGTAGTAGAAATAACAAAGATGGACCGCTGAATGTGAAAATAGGAGGAGAAAAGATTATGGAGGTAGAAGAATTTTGTTATTTGGGAAGTAAAATTATTAAAGATGGACGAAGCAGGAGCGATATAAAATGCCGAATAGCACAAGCTAAACGAGCCTTCAGTAAGAAATATAATTTGTTTACATCAAAAATTAATTAAAATGTCAGGAAAAGATTTTTGAAAGTATATGTTTGGAGTGTCGCTTTATATGGAAGTGAAACTTGGACGATCGGAGTATCAGAGAAGAAAAGATTAGAAGCTTTTGAAATGCGGTGCTATAGGAGAATGTTAAAAATCAGACGGGTGGATGAAGTGACAAACGAAGAGGTATTGCGGCAAATAGATAAGAAAGAAGCATTTGGAAAAATATAGTTAAAAGAAGAGACAGACTTATAGGCCACATACTAAGGCATCCTGGAATAGTCGCTTTAATATTGGAAGGACAGGTAGAAGGGAAAAATTGTATAGGCAGGCCACTTTTGGAGTATGTAAAACAAATTGTTGGGGATGTAGGATGTAGAGGGTATACTGAAATGAAACGACTAGCACTAGATAGGAAATCTTGGAGAGCTGCATCAAACCAGTCAAATGACTGAAGACAAAAAAAAAAATGCGGCGAAATTTGCACGACAATTTGAATTTTCACAGTACAAACGATGTTTGCACAAGAATTAAGTGAACAATACAGGGAAAGGCGAGAAAACTTTGCGTTAGAGAAACTTTGCGGCTTCGATTGAAAGAATTCGTCGAAGATGAATCAGAGGACTTCTTGCTTCAACAGGAGGAAGCCACAGCACACAGTACTCGTCGTTCTCATGTCACTTTGCCAGAAATACTTACGGCTAACTCGCTCTCGTGATCTATGATCCTGTGATTTTTTTTTTAATGGAACAATCTGAAAAGCTAGGTCTTCAAACATCGGCCTCAAACCCTTAACATCTTAAGAATATGATAAGAGGTTACCATAGCTATTCCTCGACATGTAGTGGAGACAGCGATGCAAAAATTCCAGGAACGACTTAGTATGTATCATTCGTGACGGCCGCCATTTGGACGACATAATTTTAAAAAACTAAGTAATTAACACTTTACTCTATGTGCTTTTCGGAAATAAAAGGCTTTTGTATTTTACTACTTTTCTTTTATTAACATGTGAAATGGGGAACTCCATTATGTCGTACCCTCATATGTTTTTTTAGAACGTAAAAAGTAATATTACAAAATCGCTTGGAAATAATATCGATTAAAAATTATTTTTTTTTAAAGTTATGAAATCTCCATTTCTCCTTAAAATATAAATTTTAAATGCATATTTATTTATTTTTTCTAAATGAGCTATTTTCTGTTAAAATTATTTTTCAAATTTTACGACAGGAGTAACGAGTTTTTTTTTTAGATTTCTTAACTTTTTTTGAAACTGTTATAATACATACGACTGTCGTTCAATAAATAAACAAATAAACGACCGTAAAATATTATTCTTTATTCAACGGCAATGAAAGTAACTTTACTCTTCAACGTAATCCTCGGCTGCATTTAGGCCACGCCACCTTTCTGTAAGCTTTGTTATTGCAGCAATAATTAACTTTTCACATCGGTCTCTCAGCCATTCTTGTACCGCTGATTGTTGTCGAACTAGGTGACACGTAAAAACTCTGAAAAGATCAAACAAAGAAAATCTGATGGTGCGAAATGAGGGAAACGAAAGGAAGGTAACACCACCCGATCCAATTTTTGAATACCTTCCCGTGTCTTTTGAACGGTGCGAGCATAGGCGTTATCGTGCAAAATTTTTTTAAAAAATTACCAGGACATTTCCTCTTTATTGCGGGTCTTACTTTTTCTCTCACTATTTCATGTAACGATAGGACATTATTCTTCCTATTAATAGAATAGTCCAAAACACCGTTAGCGTAGCTTTACCGTTTGAGTACTGGTTTTGAATTTTTCCTGACGAGCTAACTTGACTGGAATATTTCCAAACCGTACGTTTTTTTTATTCCGGCTCAAAATTATGATTCCCAGTTTCATCGCTAGTTGTTATGCGATCAAAAAAAGTTTTCGTTAAAAAACA
Organism: Lycorma delicatula; assembly: GCF_047948215.1. Taxonomy (NCBI): domain Eukaryota; kingdom Metazoa; phylum Arthropoda; class Insecta; order Hemiptera; family Fulgoridae; genus Lycorma; species Lycorma delicatula. The sequence goes on along the minus strand of NC_134460.1, from coordinate 15,280,885 downwards.
TCGTTTAAGTTCTGAAGAAACGTGAACGCTATAAATGATTCTCGATCGTTTCGGAATCCATGTTAAACAAGTTTTGTGGTAATTTAGATTATGGAACGGATAGCGCCGACATTCGGAATAAAAATGTTAAACCATTTACCAAATTTTTACGCTTCTATTCTTTCGAAAAATATTATTAATGCGATTTTGCAAAACATCAATCGAAACTTCCACCGGCCCTTCCTTCCGCCAAGATGAAAATCAGTGGTGATAATTGTTCTACCAGATTTAAACTTTCCGATTGACTTACAAAAATATCCAAGGTACACCTTTTACTACAGTAAAACAATATGATGTTTTACCATCAAAGATAAAATTACGGCCGGTTTACACCTTCAGAAAATAACTTTTTTTATCGCATCCGACTGTTCTTGCGGGTACAAGTTTCAAGCGGAACCGACAATTTAAAATAAACAAAGGAGATTATAATAACGGAAATTGTTTGGGAACAGTTGATATTTTTCTACACTCAGGGGTGCTAATGTCAAGACAGTTTCATTTTATTAAATAATTTTTCTGCTCCTCCTATTTATCTTTTTAATAAGAGCGACCTTCGAGCAGTGTTATCACTCGAGTTATTTTTACGATACCTAAGGACGGAACAAGAACGGTACTATACAAACTGAAAGCGCTTAAAAAGTAATTTTAAATACAAATCATCTGGTTTTATATTTTAAGTAGAAACTTTGAAACTAATTTTTGAGCGTAATCTTATTTTCCAGTCTATTTCCGTTTAGAATATATCTTTATATATATTTTGTGTGATTTTGATTAAATAATCTACCGTTATTACTTTTTGTGTACGTATAGAAAGAAAATTAAATACTTAAATACGAGGAAAAAAATGTTGTACTAAAATTACGCTGCAAAATAGAACGAACAATAGCATGTAGCGACCTGATCGCCCCTTGGTATCGTCATAGTAAGAAGCCTCTCCGGAGTCCCCGTTCTCTTTTGTGCATCTTTCTCCCTTAAGAGGTACTGTTTACACTGTTACTTGTACTACTCGCTTTAAAGCCGTCTATCAGCCTCTCTAGGCTAACTCTTGTTATTTCCAATCCCCGACACTAATAGGAGAGTCTGGAAAGAGGGTTCGTTTCATTACCTTTTTTCATACTTCTTCACTTTTTGCTGGTAGTCGCTAAAAAATGTCCCAAGAGTTTGCGCCCCGTCGAATATGTAGTCTATAATGATTCATCGGGGAAGTAAAACAAGACTAGACGAAGGTTTTTCACCCTACCGGATGTCCGGTAATAAGAAGAAGCAGAAAATAAAAAAGGAAACTTTTGGAAAGAAAATAACATTTTTTTGAAGCGGGACTCGTTTAACAAATCGATCTGGAAATCAACAAAAATTTATTTTTTCTAGTTAACCGTTTGACCTATCACTTTCAAGCTTATTACCTTTACAATTAAAACGTTAAACTATAACAACCATCGTCGGAGAATACAGAAAAGTAATAATGACTACATTAAAATAGAAGTAGTTAAAAAATAAACTAGTCTTCACATAATAGGGAAATTGTTAATTTTTTTAATTTTTATTACGAATCTAAGTACAGCACACTACGACTATCTGATGTACTAATTTTCAAAAATGTTTTTAATATTTTGAAGACGTTTTAGATGTCCAAGATTATCACAAATAAATCCTGTCAATACGTCTACTACATTTGTCCGTACCTATTATTCTACAAATATATTTAACCGATAATTATTAAACAATCGACCAAAAATACAATTTTATAGACAAATAAGTAGAATCAATTTGTCCTAACGTGAATGAATGCAGAAGAATGGCGTTTTTTTTTGCATTTTTCAAGATTACATCTTTATAAATACTTACAAAACCATTATCTACGTTTTCGGGGGAAAAAACGGAAATTAGATTTTTTTTTTAAAGCAATCCTAAAACTTTATAACGATTACGAAGAAATATTTAAAGGAATAACAAAATAAAGACCCGATAACACATATACCGGGAAAAGTTAAACAATATACCGGAACAGGTTCCGTTCTGTCACAGGGGTTTCTGTGGGTGCAATTTATACTATAAACGACTGTGTGAACGCGGCTTCCGAGAGAATTGCGAGTATAGTTTTTGATCTCATTACACACAATGAATTTCTCTACGGAATATTTAACTGTAATTGCAACTGTTCTAGATGATAAAGAAAATCAAAACCAAACAGAACGTAGCGTGTATCCTGTGGGGAAATAACACAAAACTGAAGGAACTATTTATTTTTTTTTTAATTTGTGTTTTTCGACAATGAACTAATATTCTGTGAATATTTCTTTATGTGGCAATATTCATTTAACGTATTTTATATATATATATATGTGTGTGAGTGTGTGTGCGCGCGCCCGTTGCGAGTCTCAAGTTACATGACACTGAGGAATTATTCTTTTGCAAGAAGGAGTTAGTGTAAATGGAAGTTTAATTTTTTTCGTGAATTAAAATTTTACTACAAAATACACTTTTATAACTTTTTCTATGTTGCTTACATTATTATCAAGTCAGATTGTTTTCCAAAAAATATTTTGGCACCGACCCAAAACTTACATCGTTATACCGTAATTTACAGTTTTAAAATGTTGTACATTGTACGATAGGTCTATTTGGTTGAAAATTAAAGTGATTAAAGCGGAAGTAATTTTTAATTCAGATCAGTGTCGATTTTAACCAAATATATACTAAGTTTTATAGAAAATCTTTAATAATTTTTATTTTTATTATATTAACTTATAATATTTAAAATATATCACGATCGTATACCGGTTATTAATATCGGAATGAGAATTCTCATCATTATTAGTTCATTAACTCGAAGACTCGCGTTATCAAATGAAGGAGTAAATTCAAAAATGCATACAAAAATTCTTCACACATCGTCATCATCGTACAAAATATAATAACGACACTGATTTGTCATCACACAAGGTAAACAATGCTACTGTACTTCACAATCGGTGTCATATTAATCAGACCTTAAAAAAGCACACGAAAATATAACTGTTTGTTGTTCTTGTAATCTTTCCTTTCCTAAAATGTTTGAAAAGATGATTTAAATTCTTTTTTGTTACTTCCATTCTTATCTAATGCTCTTTAAATAGTTTTTTTTTTATTTTTGAAACAGTTATAATTTAAAATAACTGTTACTACCTACCTCTATACTGTTACGCTTACCTACCTCTTCTTTGGCTTACCAGAGTTAATTTTAAATTATTATTTTTAAAAGAAATTATTATTACAGTAATGCCACGCTATTCGCGGTTTTACTTATTCGTGATTGCCTCACCCAATTTTCTAAAGAGTGAATTTTACTAGTATAACTACAAACAAATTAATTTAAAAATTATACAAATAATTTACCAGTTTTATGGAAATCAAAACAAAAAGCGTGGGTAACAGCATCGCTTATTGTTAAGCGGTTTCATTTTTTTGCGAAACACGGTGAACGTTATCTGTAAAACAAAGTCTTTACCGTTTAAAGTTCTTCTTTTAATCGATAATGCTACATGATATACAGATGTTATTTCTGCCACCAAATACGTCAATTCTAATTCAAATTTTGGATCAAAAGATTATCGCTGCTTTCAAAGCCTATTTCTGCGGCGGACTTTCAGCAGATCGATAAGTGAAACAGAGGTGGATATCGACTATGAATCAGTGATGGAAAAATTACACCGTAGCAGATCGCATCGCAAAAATTAAGGAGTCAGTCGATGAAATTAAATAATCAGCGATCAACGCACGGTGGCGGAATTTGTGGCCCGTCATTATTAAGAAAAAATGAAAACTGAGAAAACGAATAAAACAAAACCGCTGAACGATATTGTGCAAACAACACATAAAATTCAAGGTCAAGGTTTCAATTGACGCTTCAGATGATCAGGAACCGATCCAGTGCGACAAGGAAGAGCTCACCGTAGAAGTTCTTGAAGAGCTAACAACACACCCTTTTTTCCTATTCCGGAAGATGAACACAAAAGGAAGACGTTACAAGTGCCTTGCTAAAATTAAAATCTGTAAAGTAATTTTTTTTCCAGCTAGGCAGTTAATAGATGCTGGCCTCCGTGCCGGGAGTGTTAGCGTCTCGGCCTTTCATCCGGA